>NW_022900948.1:6545367-6648898 GCF_012274545.1 Fukomys damarensis | reverse complement strand
CAGTCCCAACAAAAAAAAAAAAAAAAAAAAAAAAAAAAAAAGAAAGAAAAATAATAAATACTGATATTTTCAAATGGCTGTTTAAAAAATATTCTCAAACAAGTATATTTAATTAACTCAGCATTAGTACATAATGGTGTTCAAAAGAGAATCCACATGATTAGTTTTTAAGTACTTATATATCTCCATGTACATAGGCTTTGTTATAATGGTCCGGATAAAAAGACTAGGTAGCTCTGTATACAAATGTAATATTTAGTGTGATCATAATACAGTGCAAAAGTACATGACATAACTTCAATTATTTTAGAAATGTATAAGATTACAACCACTGAATGAGAACATGAACAAATAAAATCAGTTATAATACAAAAATGAGGATGTTTTTCCTTGTTGAAAAATTTAATATTACAGATATTTTGACAGTGAAAAAACAAATGAATAGGCACAATTAGAAAGTTGGCTTCTTTCTGAGTTGTAGTACTCTCTAATTTAGAATCACTTACTGAAGGATGAACTTCGTAGGAGTACATTTATCACTGTATTATACATGAATAGAAATTTCAATATAAATTGCTGCCAAAGATTAGGGGGAAAAGCTGAGATTATGTTGTTTATGATTCTGTGCATACCATGCATGTATGCATCTATGAAATAAGTTGAAATTTGAAAGGGAAAAAAAAAGTAATAGAGGGAAGCAAGAGAGGATTTATCTGTTGAGCACTGACTGTTAGTTTGGGCTGAAAAAGACAACACAAGCATACAAAGCTGCCTACATGATATGCTCCTGGGACTCATTTATCTACATTCCTGGCTTCCTGGTGCTGGGCCTCACATTGTAACATTCACTCTGATTGATTAGACTGCCTGGAGTGCGTACCTGGTCCCAAAGGGTATAGAATTTTGGCTGTATATCACCTTTAAAAAACTTAGTTAAAAAATTGGGATCTAAACTTTCATTTTTAGCCCTGGAATTATGGTGCAGCAAATTTTCCTCATGGGTCTGCATACCTTCCCAATTTAGCAGTTATTGAGATTTTCGTAGCTTCTTGCCATCACTTGGACATAGTCTTCTCAGAACATCAATGAAGTCATAAACAACTGCCTTCATCACTTAGAAAAAAAACTGGATTGCATTGTCTTCTTCATAATGATTCAGTTCAAATATCACTGAAACTTGGATGGAATTAGTAATAGCTAAGCTTCACTCAACTATTTCTTTTCTTCATGTCTTCTGTTTTCCTTTCCCTTCTAGATATTTCCTGTATTTTAAATAATTTATTTCCAAATAGTCTTATCATTTTTCCTATACGCAGTATTTCCAAAGGATTTGTGGTAATGCAAAAGAAGCACTGGACTTGGGCAAAGGAATCCTGAGTTTTAGCCATATGTCTTCCACTAAATTGCATTAAGTGTGACACTGAGAGAACATATTATAACCTTTCTGAGCTGCATTTTTTCTTTTTGTTTTGTGGGTTTTTTATTTGTTTGGTTGGTTTTTTGTTTTTTTGAGACAGGATCTCACTTTATAGTTCAGGCTGGCCCTGAACTCACTATGTAGCTCAGGCTGATCTTGAACTCACGGCAATCCTCCTGCCTCTGCCTTCTGCGTGCTGGGATTACAGGCTTGTTTTTGTTTTTTAATCTGGGAATTGAGAGGCATAATCTAGTTGATCTCTAAGGTCCTTCCTGCTCTGCTATTCCATAATTTGTGACAGTCTCTAAGATATCTCTTAAACTAAAACTCTTCAAGTCTATGATTCCATTAGATGAGTAGCTGTTCAGGACTGCTTGGTGGATCCCCCTGGAGGTTGTGTATAGGTGCCTTGAGGCTGCTGTGGCATTGGAGAGAAGGGCAAGGGGAATACAGCAGCCTGCTTCAATCAAAGCCACTCACTGATGCATTTTAAATATTGGTCTCTATGAGTAAAATTTTGTTTGAAGAAAGGATTCTATGGCTTTAAAAAACAGTTTCAAAAGCCTCTGTTACAGATTTTTAAATTTTCTTTAAAAATATGTAAAAATATAGTGATGGTGACTATGGATCCCAATAATGTCCATAAATAAGGAAGATTGAATTACCATATAATGATAAATTAATCTAAAATATTTTATAAAGGTAATTTGTAGTTATGCTATAAGAGATATCAGCTTAGTCACTGCTCACCTAAGAATTAAACCAATGTGTCAGGAGAAGAAGACTAATCAAGTGAGACTAGGTTTTATATTAATTTTAGGTATTTAATAGTGCAGCAGATCCTGAGAGTCTGGGTAAATTCCTGCCAGGCTACAGTGAGGAAGAATACATGACAATTATTTCCTTTTTTATGTGTGCTTTCTTAGAACATAAAAAATTCTTGTTGACTTTGTGGTAGTGTCCCAACCTTTAAAGATTCCACAAGTCTATCAGATAAGAAAATGTCAAAATTTATAGCATTTGGCACAGTGTCAGACACTCAGGTGGTGGTCAGAAAATGTTTGTCTGATTGAATAGGGTGTCAGGAATGCAGAAGTAGTATTTCAGTAATATTCATTTAATAAGCATTGAACTGTGAAAAAGTCCTGTATCTAAAAAAAAGACTCTTCACAATATCTTTATTAAAACATTTAATCAAATCTCTTTGACTTCAGAAGGAGACAGTAGAAAATGACCTATAATCTTCCTTTCTGTCTTCCTCCTTTCCCCTCTTTTAGTACTGTTGATACCACTATGTAGCTCTGTGATATGTTGCATCAGTGTTTTGAAGGCTACTCAATAAATCTAATACCTTTTGTAATGCTTCAATGGGAAACGTATCATGAGATATAAATACTCACAAGTTGGTTTTGAAACCAGGCCATCCTGTGACTCATTGTACTGCTGCTACTGCCTCTCATGCTGACTATGTGCTCTCCCCAGCATTCTTTGCTGAATATGGTTCTTGTTCACTTGCATCTGGGCTTTTCATTGAGCTCATCCTATCAAGTATCTAAAATCAGTACCACATCATTATTGCATATCTGAGAAAGAGATTTTAGAAAACAATCCAATCTCTTCAAAAGCTCATTTCAAGTACGGTAACAACAATTTGACATCGAGTATAGAGGGTCTAATATTGAGCGAAGGGAGAGTTTTTTTTTTTTATTTACAGCCCATTCTGCCCCAAAACTTTATGTTCCATTTCCATTATATCTGTGTAAAATAACATCTCAAATCCTGTAGTCAGCATCTTCCTCTCTACCTAAAACAATCCTCTGGACAGACTCTCAATGGATTTAAAAATATTCATTAAAATACATACTGACCTCTCCAACATTTCAAAGGAAGACTTCTGACTTCTGATGCATGAATGGTGGTCTCTGCCAGGGAGACATCAGAGAAAAGAAGTAAGCTACCATAAATACACTGTCTCCAAGGTAGGAAACCCAAAGAGTATCCTCCCTGCAAGGTCTGTTCCATTTCCCACACTACACATGTGCAGGCAACCCCCAAATACACAAAGCTTCTCCAGCAGGCACCGTGATGAGGCATAGATGTTTGCGGAGGTCCAGTGTACAGGGAGTGGATCAGTCCCCTGACAGGTCCTACCTGCTCGCAAAGGTTTATCACTTTCTCTTCCACCTGAGTCTCTCACGCAGGCGTTTTAACACACATAGTTTATGCTTTCTGCATAGGCCTTCTAAGTTATTGAGGTTTCCATGTGTCAATTTAGGGGCTTATGTTTGGATTTTGGCTTAAAAAAATTTTTCAGTCAAATTCAAGACCCAATGCATCTTTCTTCTTTTAGGTGCATTTATGATTTTATTTTAGATAAGTAGTCTTGCCCTTGAGTAGCCCAAGTGGCAGGCTCCGTTACAGATGCTGCAGAATGTTGTCCTGGGCTTTGGATAAATTTTGTATAAAATCAGCAAGAACCATGGTATGTCAGAAAGAACGGGTGGTTTTGCAAAGAACATTGCTGAATGTGTGTGTGTTAAATTCTTCGGGAGATTAAATATTCAATTTGATATATCCCTACACAAGATTATTTGAAACTTGTGTTAATTAAAGCTGAAAATAATACATTATGTGTGTATGTGAAAATGTAGATCAAGGGAAAAAACATTATGGAACTCTTTGTTTTTGGCCATATGCCAGGTACTAGGATTAAGTGGTAAAATATAAGATTATTTCTTTTTAAGGAGCTTACAATTAAGCAAAGTAGTGAAATCTAGCACATAAATATTTAGTCACTAATGAACAATAAATTTTAACCTGTTCTTAAAGACGAAGGTATAAAGAAATGGGCAAAAATCCACTTAATGTTTATGGTCAACAAGAAACATTTTAAGGAGGGGAACTTCATAAGAGCTTTTAATGATAAATAAGAATTGATGGTGTAAAAGTCAAACTTGATACTGAAATTAGTGTTCATAAAAAAATCAATGATAATCCTAAAATTATCCAAATTGTAGACTCAAAACACTACCTCTTCCAAAAAAGAAAAAAAAAATGTTATTTCTTAACCTAGGGAATATGTGAAATGACAAGGTAAAATATGAAAAAAAGTTACCAAATGTAATCTATAGCATTAAAAGAGCCCTACATTTAGCTGCTGTTCAAACATTAACCCTATATAACTGCAGAAAATTGGACAGGTGTAGCATCATCTGTAAACTTAGCGTATCTGTCGATAAATCATTTGCATGAACCGTGGTCAGGTGATTAATGCTTTTCATCCAGAGAATTATTGATTCTCCAGTTGGTTTCCTGTCTAATGACAACATCTTCCAGTTAATACAAGGGAAAAATAATTCCCCTCGTTCGCACATGTGGCCTTTTCAGTAATGTTGAGATTGGTCTGCATATCAGTCCCATCCATGTGCCTGTATATCGTCTGTCAATTTGCTTTCAGGCACCCCCCCCCGGTCTTTTGGCAAGATCCACTTTAGTGATGTCCTATTTGCTTAGCAAATATTCCTTCTCCAAATTTTCATTCATTACAAAAATAAACAGAAAACTAAATCTTCCCCTTATCGACTTCATTTTTCCTCACTGCCTTCTAATACTTTTCTGTGTGCATATATAATATATCCACAGCTAATATAATTTTAATTATTCATTTCTTACTTTATATTATGTCATTAAAACCTTTCTGCATTGATCAGTCCTGCCTCTCTTCTTCCATACGATAGCATTCTCACCTCAGTTATAATTTTTACTACTTTGTATAAGTGCTTTAAGTTTTTGTTATTGTTGCTGTTGCTTCTCTTGCCACCACTAGACTGTTTCTACCCAGAAGCACTTTGCCTTGCTTCTCTTATCTTGTACAGGATATGGTGCATAAACACAATAAATAACTGCTGAATAAATGAACAAAAGTGCACATATTACATTGAGCCAGTATATCAGAATTCATCATCATTGTTTCTATAACTGATATTTAAATGATTATGGTTTCCAATTTACTTATCCTGCTCTTGAGATTAATATTCAAATATTAGACAATATGAGCATTTAGGAAGTTATATAAAGTGGAAATATTATTAGTAATAGGTGAGGATAAAAATACTAGAGAAGTATTTTCAGCCAACATTCATCAAATCGATGGTGAGTTATTGAGGCCATAGCCAACTGTGTTATCATTAACACTTTTGTCAGTAACTTGACAGAAGCAGAAAAGTAAAAGAAATCAATCTGAATACCCAGGGTGGGAATTTCCCAGAGCCAGAATGTGAGTTTAGCAGAGATATAAGTGAAAATGAGTGTATGATTTTGGTGACGATTGGATCCTTGTGGAAATCGAGAGGCTGGTGAAAGAGGATGAGGAACAAAGACACAGTTTGTAAATGGAACACAGTTGGCTGAATTGTGTCAGGCATTGAAACACATAATATTTTAATATGACTATACCCTTTGCCTATGAAATAAGGCAAATAGCTACAGGACTTTCTTTAATATAAAGAAAATGATGTATAATCCCTGCTTTTCATCTTCTGAAATGCTTTAATATGATAGGAGTCCTGTGAGGTGGAAAGAAAGCTAGAGGCAACATGGGCCAAATGTGCAATTGTATCAGACCTGAGTTTGTGTGATCAGTATTGCTGCAGCGTGCCTGTGTGTTTTGGGTTACCCTTGATATTGTCTACTCCTCTTTTTCTGTCTAGATCCTTTTCATGGGCAACTGACTCCAGTTCTAAAAATAGGGATGTCTTGACACCTGGCATCTGCTAAGCCTTAAGAGAACTGTGCTAATTATGGTTGCTGGTAAAGAGCTCCAGTGGAGCTCTGAACTATCTTTGTTTTGAGTTATCATCTGAACACAAATTTTAAAGACTTCCAGGGTAACCATAAGAGGTCACCTAGTCTGTTTGCTCTGACGTAAAAGGTCCAAAGCCACAAATGAGTCATCTCAGAAAAATTGTGCTATCTCTAATCTCTTCTGTGGAAGCTGTAAATACCATCAGTGGCTCACAGAAAACCTCTGTCGTTGTTCATTGGTGTTGACCAGTTCCTTACTTAGTGATGTGAGAACCTGGATGTAAGTACTTTGAGAAAGAAAAACAAGCTTAGGATAATAGTTTTGTATTATTTTTTATTTTATTTTTGATGCTTGCATTTTCAGAGTATTATTCTCAGTTTTGCTTTCCCTCTATATAGTGTGAGGTTTATATGGCCAGCATGGTTATGTTTAGTAAGAAATAGGCTAAAAGAGGCTGCCTACTTCATGGAAAGTGACTCTTCAAAGCAGAGGTACTGAGCTCCCTGACTTCTGCAAATTTAGCTCTTTGATTTTGGGGTACAATGGGGATATTGGATTCCAGAGAGGAGAATTAGTGTGGGATGCCTGATTCCAGGACAGCCTAAATGATACCTCACAGCAATACTGGATGTCTACTTGGTGGAGATGACATAGTGTATTGGGAGAATTAAATAAATAGACTCTGTGTCAGCCAGGCCTGGTGTCTAATATAGGTCAAGTTCATCTACCACTGAATACCTTAGTCTCCTCTTCTATAAAATGAGAATGTTATTTTCCTCCTTACAATATGGCTATAAAAATTCATTTTGATTACATAAAACATAGTGCCTGAAACAATGTAAATTGTAGTTATCGTGAATTTTGCTTTGTATGAATATCTTGCTTTCAACTTTTTAAACTGGTTATTTCACATACACATTGGGTTGGAAACTTAAGCGAATGAAGCTCTTTACTGAACTAAAGAAATAGGGAGATTGAAACCATTGATGTGATTCTTTGCAGACATACTGAAGCCCAGTGACATTTGCTGAGAAATAGAGACTGTTGTATTTGTTCTCTATCTGTTTACATGAGGGATGTGTACATCTACTATCATCAATCATGAACAAATACCCAATCAGTCAGAAAGTAATAGAAGTAGGGGAACATTGGATGTGATCCCTAACTTTAAGAAATGTTGGTTCAATTAGGTTGAATTATATGGAATATTTTTATAGGTAAAAAATGCTGGAATATTAGACAGTTTCCCAAAACTCAGTAAGAATGAAAGAAACATGCACTATTTTCTAAGTAAGAAGTACATACTGACAATATATTCAAGGACACAAGTATTTACATGCCAGAGCAATAGGGAGCTAAGGCTGAGACCGCCCCTTCTCATTTTCTCTCTTTTGCGTCTTTACATAATATTGTGTGTTGGGCTTCTGTTGGGCTATTCTAATATTGGTAACAACATAGAAGTGACAGGTTGTGTGGAAAAACGCAAGAGTTGAAGTCCTAAGATGGTTCAAATTTCAGCTCCAGCACTTTCTGGCATCCACTACATTAAATGACTTAACCTTTCTAGGTCTCTATTTCCGCATCTGTTCCAAATGAGAAAAATACCAGTTTTGTTCAGGTAAGTACTAAATGAAATCATGCACATAAAAGTATGTACAGTGAATCCTTTTGTTCTAGACACAGGTCTTTGGTTCCAACTGTGCATATTAATAACAATTTCTGCACAAATTATAATGATCTGGAATAAATTCATTTCTGCAAAAAGCATTTCATTTCTCATGCTTGCTAGAGCCTTCCTTTTATGGTGCAGTTCCTTCCATATTTCATGTGTGCATGTGCATAAGCACACACGGACACACACACAATTCACTTCATCCATTCAACACATACTTATGAACACAAACTGTGCTTTGAGGAGGCAATAGAAGTAGAATGAAGCATATGTTCTGTTGGGAAACTATGCAATCAAAAGTGAGCAAATAAATGTACCATAAAATGTCATATAGTGAGAGGGGCTTTAAACAACAATAAATCAGTGGGGAAGAGAGGAGCATAAGTGGACGTGGCGTGGAATTGTAGAACTCAGCAAGTAAGCCATATGAAGACCTGGAAGAAATTTTCCAGGCAGACAGAAGAGAGATTGCAAATGCATTAAAGTGGAAGAAATCTTGGTAGCTTTCAACAATATCAACAGAGATGGCAAATTTCAAAATTATCAATAGAGTTGTGTGACCTGATTGCTCTGGATATTATGTGGAAAGTATAAGGCCCCAGTTGGTTAAAAAAAAAAAATACTGCTGAGGAAGATGACTAAGAGGCTCTTACTGTCATCCAGGCATGACGAGATAATTATCCCATGAACTACAGTGGTTAGCAATAGAGTGCTAAGTATAGTTTTTCAATTTATGAGAGAGTAATCGATTTAGTTGTTGTCTGGCATCAGTCTAATTGAATGAAGAGGGCACGAGAGAGAAAGGAATCAAAGAAAACTCCGCGCTTTTGCCCTAAGCATTTGGATGAATAGTGGTGCCATTTAGAGAGGTGGAAAGAGCCAGCAAAGAACAGCTTTGTGGAAAGAAAGACTGTTGGTGTCTTAGTCTGTTCTGTGTTGTTATAACAAAATACCTGGTGTTGGGTAATATAGGAAGAACTTTACAGAGTCATGGTTTGGAAGTTGAAACCCAAGCTTTGAATAGTTCCATCTGATTACTTTCTGATGAGGGCTTTTTTGGCTGCACCATAATGTAGGAAATGGCATTACATGATAGGAAAGCAAGCCACAGGGATAAAAGGCACATGTGCCAAAGCTCACATAGCAAGAAATGGAGCAAGAAACCAGTGAAGGGGGAGGTATACCTTTTTAGAACAATCCCCTGTCAGGACAACCAACCCAGTCCAGCCGGAACTGCACGAATCCTTTCCAGGAGTGGTACCTTCATGATCTGATCTCCGTCCACTAGGGCCCTACTTCTTATGATCTTCCATCTTTTACACACCTCTGAACAGGAACCAAGATTCTAGCACATAAAACTTTGGGAAACAAAACATAGCAACTGAATTTGAGGGTTTGTTTGGTTTTTGTACTCAGAGACATAAATGAAGCTGGGAATCTCATTTCCTAGGTTCTTTATTGTTCTACATGATTTTATTGGATCCTTCCAAGGCCATGATCTAAGTAATATAATATCACTCATGTAGGAGACCAAAGATTTGCCATTTTTTAAATCCAGTAGTCCTATGGCAGAGTGATTTACCTTAGAATAAAAAATGAACAACTTCAAACCAAACATCTTGCTTATTGAAAATAACAGTAATGTAGAGCTATTATCTCAGTTGCTTTGGGAATGGGCTAAAAGTGAGGTTCTAATCCTCAGTTACACAGTGTCATGAGCCATTCTACATAATTTTGGGGGAAAAATCATTTCACAATTAAATTATGGTTAGGGCTACTGGAAGCCTCAATGGTCCCATGATTCTGTGGTGCTCAAGGGCAAGATTACATCAGTTGAAGACATCCTTGTTTTTTTAAGAACCAAGTAGTGATACAAAAAGAGAAGAGTTTCACCTGGGAAGGACAAATTCCTTATCAGTTTAACTTATCCCATCTACTGTTGTAAGAATGGTTTGCTCATTTCATCATCCTAATCTATTTAAACTCCCCATCAATCTAGATCTCCATGGTCTCTAAGACACCTGATGCTTCCTCTGGCTATAAAATCCTCATGAATTTAGGATTATCGCCCTCTGAGTCATGTGATACTCCGTATGAACCCAGTAATTCCTTGCAAGCTCAGGGTGCCTTTGTCTTTGCCCTCTCTGAGGCACTGACCTCCTGGCTCCTTGTATGTTTGAAACTATGCAAGCCCCTATTGGCTTTTGTTTTTAGCCCTCACCATTCCCCCATTCTAGGCAGTCAGAGGATTGACTGACCTCCGATAACACAGATTTTTATAGAGAGAAATTGTTCTCTGGCTATAAAAATATTCAGTCACCTAGCAAATATTTATCACTCAGATTAAAACTAAAAAATACTTATAAAGAAGGAATGGCAGGGGAGAAAATTGACCCATTTTATAAGTGATCTTTTATCCTCCTCAGTACCCTTTAAGGCAGATTTTTTTACCTCTACTTTCTCAAGTAAAGACAGAGATGCAGCAAGGTTAATAACAGCCCCAAGCTCACAAACAAGGTGATAATAAGTGACACTGAATAAAATGTATGAACTACTATTCCCACCAACTTCTCTATAGAAAATAGGCCATGGAGCAGGTCTCCCTCACCTGAGGAACCTCTGTCCTGTTGAATAGTCCTGTTGGATAGTGTGGGAATATCCCAGAAGTACTTTTACTCAATTTTTTACTTCTATACATCTTACTATCTTTTACTTCTCTGTAGTTTAAAAACATGTCTTAAATGATTTTTAACATGGTGATTATATAATATATACTTTTGTCATTTGTAAAATAGTTTTAGAGTCTTTATGAAGAAAATGCTTAAAGAGAAACCTCTCCTTGATGCCCCATCTGCAGCTTGCTGGCACCTACCTCCTCCTCCAGTTTGGGCCTACACTTCCATTCTTTCTGTGCATTCACGCACAAAGGCAGAGGGAAGCTCATAGACTTTCTGCCCATCACAGACTTTTAGTAAATATTTTTAAGTGAATGACTGCTCCTAACACACCCTACTCCTAAATATGCTGGATAAAGTGTGTTTAAACCTTCAGTACATGGTCTGGGATATTAAACCCACCCCCATAATGTCTGAGAATAATTCCCTTTCCTATGACTGCTTCCAGGGGTTACAGATGTTGATTTAAAGTAATCAATCATTTTCCCCTTATCTGTCACGTCTCAGTTCTATTCTTCAGTTTCTTCTCAGCTCTCTTCTTCTGCATATTGACTGATGACAATGTAGGGAAGATGGTAATGTCAATAAGCGATGTTACATGGCATAGATAATGTGCTAGCTCTTCCTGTGTTCTCTCTTTGGGGTCAGTCTGTCTGTCTCTGTATGTCTGTCAATCTGTCTCTCTGTGTTTCTCTCTCTCTCTCTCCCTCCCTCCCTCTCTCTCTCCCCACCAGCTCTGTTCCAGGCCTTGTACTTAATATTTCTTCCTGAACCAGTTTTCTCAGTGTCTCAGCATTCACCACCAAGAAAAATAGTATTTTCCCTGAGAATAAAATTGTCTCCTCTATTATAAATATGGTTGTGAGTTTCCCAGTGAGAAGTTTCGCAGGTTGGAAAGGGAATTGAAAATTCTCAGTTCTAGTCAGTCAGAATAACAAAAGAACAAGTTCAATTTGATTTTACCATCCACTTCTCACCATTGCAATTCTCACCTCACTGCACTCTGCACTCTGTCTGCACGTGATATCTTACCCAGCTTTCTTCCACTCTGTCTCGTGGAATATTCAGGATGACTTGAGCGGTGTTGGAAAATTAAAAGGAGATTTTGTACATACGAAATGTTATTTTTGCTTACCCAATAGAATAAATCAGCAAAAATAAATGAATAAATAAAACGCTAATTGAAAATCATAAGTATTCATCACCTAGTATATTCCTTATATTGTGCTAAACTCTTTATCATATTTTACCAACAAATACCCATCATATTCCTGAAAGTTAGGTATTACCACCCTCAAGTTTTTGACAAAGAAACAAAGCCCCAAAGAGTTAGTATTATTAATTTATCCAAAGATGAAAAGCTAACTAGTTAAGATAGAATTTGTCTAGTGTTTTCAGAGTCTAAATGTAGTGTCCCAACAGTATTTTAAAAAAAAATTGGGGGAAATTGGGTACATTTGAAGCTTTTATGTTAAATGAAAAGCGTAAATTTTATGATTAGTGACTTGCTAAATTTTGGAGTATAATTTTATTTTACAAAACACAAATCTCCATTTTTTACTAGATTCAACTGGCATAAAATTATATTTCATATATATATAAATAAAACTTAGGGGAGAGCCAGGTATTTAGCTCAGCGGTTCCATGGCCTGCCTTACAAGCGCAAGGACCCAAGTTCAATCCCCGGGACCAAAAAAAAGAAAAAGAAAAACATAGAATTATAAAGTCTGTGCAAATCATCCATTAAAATGTATATATGGACAACTGATGTTTAGAACTATTATATTCATAACTGTTTTTAACTTAAAACTAAATATGAAAGACATAATTATGAATATTAAATGCCTAAAACACCATTTGAATGAATACCCTTTTGAAATATTATTTTGATTCACTAAAATTATCACGCATTCACATCAAAGCAAGTTCAGTAGCAAGAAATCAGAGAAAAAAATAAATACGTGTTGTATATACGTGCTACACGTCCTCTGATGTGTTATGACATTCGTCCTGAAGAGTGCGAAGCTGCTGCTAGACACACCCTCACTCCTGCGTCAGGAAGATTGTCAGAGCAGTTCTGTTGTCTCCTTTCCATTTATTTATATCACACCTAAACTGTCAAATGAAAATAACCCTGAGTCAAATAAAACATGTGCTTAATCTGTTTTAATCAGAAATACTCCAGTTCTTTCCCCCTACAGAACTCCATTGTTTCTTTTTTTTTTTAATTGAGTTTATTGGTACATTCTAGGTATACAGTACAGTTACATTCATCTTTGGGATCTTGTACCCTTAAATGATGGGTCTTGGTTCTCATTTCTTCCCTATACCTCTGCCCTCCCTTCACCCCCCTCCACCAGGTATTTGGCTCAGTGGTTCCACCACCCACTTCAAAAGTGCAAGGGCCCAAGTTCAATCCTGAGTACAAAAAACAAAAAACAAAAAACAAAAAACAAAATAGATAGATGGATAGATAGATAGGTATCTCTCTATATATATAGATATCTCTATATATAGATTTTTTTCTTTTATTGAATTTATTGGTACAATCTAGGTACCTGAGTACAAAAAAAAAAAAAACAAAAAACAAAAAACAAAATAGATAGATGGATAGATAGATAGGTATCTCTCTCTATATATAGATATCTCTATATATAGATTTTTTTCTTTTATTGAATTTATTGGTACAATCTAGGTATACAATACAGTTACATCCATTGTTGGGATCTTGTACCTTTACATGAGAGGTCTTGGTTCTCATTTTTTCCCCTTGTCCCTGCCCTCCCTTCACCCCCTCCTCTCCTCCCCACTTACAAACACGTCATTTCTATTTTTTCATTTTCTCATAGTTTTCCCTTATTTCCTTTCCCCTACCCTTCTCACTTTCCCTACACCTTTAGCCCTTTTCTTCCCATTTCACAATGTCAGTTATCTCATTAGGATCTCATGTACTATTACAGTTTATTCACACCAGAGAAACTATTCAGTATTCACACATGTGTGACTTATTTATTTCACTTAGGAGAACTCCATTGTTTCTATCATTTATCTTATAATTAAATACTTCATTCTTTCTCCTTCCTAAAATCCACTATAAGCACTTACTACTGAGTGGCCTTGGTCCAGTCTTTTAAGTACTTCTTCATTTATAAGATGGGAATAATATGAATACCACAATATAGGATGTTTGCAAGATTTTTAAAAAATAAAGCTGATGGATACAAACTTGTTGGCATAGTCGGTCTCAGTCCAAGCCTATCTCCTTACCCCATTCTCTTTCCAGGATGTAAAATTCAACAGGACAAAAGCTAGCTACCACCTGTACTTCAGAGCTAGAAACAAAAACTATTTTGCCTATTGTTTCAGTGTTCTTTAGTAGAATTCCCAAAGCACCTTCATTCGCAAAACACCAGTGTCCTTTCCATGTTGCTCCAGGAGCCTATGGCTTGTTTATTAACTGCTGGTTCCAACTACAGAGGGAACTGGCATACAGTAAGCATGCAGTATCTTTCGGGTGATATAGACGATGACCTGCACCTGGATTTTCGTGATCTACAGCAAGTGTTGTTCGCCCTGTCCCACCTATCGTCTCACTTCCTCATGCTGCCTCTCTCCTATTGAGGTCACGCCCACTCCGAGTGATTGGCAGACTGTTGTAGTCTGTGCACTGATGGTATAGAACGTGAATCTCAATGATGTTCATGACGATAACAGCTCTACTATTAACAAGTACTTTAGTAATAGTTTAGTAATAAAGACTTTGAATTGTATACATTTCCCATAACTTGATAGCAAAGTTTGTATCTATTGATAAGACATTATTAGGTCATTTTCTGTGAGGCATAAAACGTTGTATTTGTATGTATATTCATTGATAGGTCATTATCTATGAAGATATTTGAAGGAACACTGGACTTTATTTTATGAGAAATTATTTGTAAGTGTTGTGTGTTTTCAGGTGCTCAGGATATGAGTCAGGAGGACAGAAAAACAGAAGGTACAAAGCAGGAAAGAAAGTGCATGCTGCATGCTATAGCTACAACTGATTGAAAACATCCATGTGCCACTTGAGAGTTTATAAAACACCTTTCTTTGCATACATTTTCTCACTCGCTCCACTCAACTGTCATGTGAGGGTGATATTATGATTAACCCTAGTTTACTGATAGGAAGCTGAGATTAAGCATATTTGAGTGTCTTGTCCAAAATCACAAAGCTAAGACATATTCATATCTAAGTTCTTTGCTCTCAGGTGAAATCTTGAACCAGGATCACAGAGTAATTAGGTGCATCCTCTTTACAATGACTACTAAGCATTAAAAATACTTTTGCTACTTACTGGCTATGAGAGCTAAATAAGCCAAGTTACGTAACTTTTCTGTACCTCAGCTTCCCATTTGCACAGTGAGATGAAGAAGCTACTATATATAGTTTTTAGGGGAATTGAATTAATACAAGTGAAGTTCTTAGAACAGAATAATATGTGCATATTTGTGTGCTCTTGTGTGACTTTGTATATATTTTCACTACAAAAAAAAGCTAGCATTTCTGGAAATCTCTTAGTATTAGCCCCTAAAGCACATTCATTTCCTTTAAACGTAAGAGCTGATTCCTATTGACTGCATGTTTATGAATTATTTGTGATGTATTTATAAGGAGATTGAGAGCATGTATCAGGCCAGCCATAGGGAACAAAGTTTCAATGTTCAGAGGAAAAATAGACAAAATTTTGACTTCTAATATAATTTTCATTAAAATCCTTCTCAGATAAAATCCCCACACATCAGGGCTGATTGCCCATAGCCTTGCAGCCCACTGAATAGGATGCAAGCTGCAATTTAAAATTTTATGAAGGAAGGAAGTTACAGTTTGTAGTCTAGATCAAAGGCAAGATGAGACTCAGTGTCTGCCCTTTGCATGAAGCAGGGAATCAGACAGTATGGCTTTTGAATTCATTCTCAGTCAGTTTTATTGATTAAACTTCAAACTATGTAATGTGATATATGTTGCTTGGATGTCTAAAATCAGCCTTCGAACAAAGTAAGAACACTCAACCCAAACAGTCAGAAAATAGAAAACTTCATGATATGGTGTATTTGCTTCAGAAACATTAAAATCCAAGCAACCACACTGAGACTCAGAAGGGATTAAGGTCACATGTGCTCAATTCAATCATTTGACTTGCAAGTCCCACGTTTGACTTTGTGGCTCTTCACTGATCTAGACAGACACAACTTTCTGTTTTCTGAACAAGATGGGAACAACAGCCCCAAAGCCCTTCTGGCTGGTTAAGAGGAAAGTTGGTTGCTAGTATAGTATCTTTTTCTTGTCATCCTCATCAGTTATCCTTTTTTCATCATCTTCCTTTGAAAAAAGAGTTGATATAAAATAACCCTCCTTCTCCCTCTGAAAAACATTGTGGGATTGCAGAAATAACAAATTTATAGACCAGGAAAATGGAATCTAAAAAGCATGTTTTGCTTTTTTTTTTTT
Source organism: Fukomys damarensis (assembly GCF_012274545.1). Taxonomy (NCBI): domain Eukaryota; kingdom Metazoa; phylum Chordata; class Mammalia; order Rodentia; family Bathyergidae; genus Fukomys; species Fukomys damarensis. The sequence goes on along the minus strand of NW_022900948.1, from coordinate 6,632,837 downwards.
CCTCATTGAGTTTATTGGTACATTTTAGGTATGCAGTACAGTTACATTCATTACTGGGATCTTGTACCTTTACATGACAGGTCTTGGTTCTCATTTTTTACCCTTGTCCCTGCCTTCCCTTCACCCCCTCCTCCCCTCCCCATTTACAAACACTTTATTTCCATTATTTTCATTTTCTCCTATTTTTTTCTTTTCCCTTATTCCCTTTCCCCTACCCTTCCCACTTTCCCTACAGCTTTAGCCCTTTTCTTCCTATTTCACATTGTCAATTATCTCATTAGGATCGTATGTACTATTATAGTTTATTCACACTGTTTTGCTTTTTATTACCTGTGTCATAATGGGAAAGTCTACCTCAATTTCCTTATCAGTAAAAGAGTATAGTACTATGTTATCATGTTGAGAGATATGAGAGAGTGTAAAAGGATCTGAGCAAGGGAGAAAGGAAGAAAAATAGAATTCAAGAGTATTATCTAGCTTTTAGAGTGACTGAAACTTCTGAAAAAATACAGATGGGTGTCTGATTTGATAATAAAATTTTAATTTGGTTCAGATCGATGAAAAGCCCCATGTGTTGACTAGAAATACATACTCATCAGCAATCCCAAGGAAAAAATCTATGAGGGTTATTTCCTTTCATTAAAGAGCAATATAAATATTGATCAACTCTCCTAATTGACCTGTGGTTTACTTTCATACATTAAACTTCTGTTCTGCACAGAGGGCACAAATCTTCCAATTACCTTCAGTTCATAATTCATTATGTTCTATTAGAAGCTAAACATGAACACAGAGTCCTCACTGAGAAGGAGTACCACTTGATACTTCTTCTACTACCGCTTTATCCCCCAAAGTGCTTGAGCCTCACATCTGACCTGTGCTGGGGCTGAGGCAATATCTTCACCCATCCCGGATAGGCCAGCCTCTCACATGCGAAACCGAGATAGAGAAACAGCTGCTTCACTGAGGACCAGAAATGAATAGCAACCAACTAATGAAAAAAGGAATATTAGGCTTGATGACATAGGGAGGGCTGGAAAAATGCCAAGACAAACATCTGTTCATGCATAAAGATGGCTAAAGGCATGCTAATCACCTTGTTAGTGGTGGTCAAAACACTGAAGACATTCCTTGTAAAGGCCTTGGCAATGCATTCTGTCGCTGGAAATTGAAAAGAAAACAAAAAGTTTTGAATGAAAAACTAATGCCCAGAGTCTTGGATGGTTTGTTTTCAGTGACCATGTATCCATGGGAAAGGAACTTTGATGAGCTAGATTTAACCTACAAAGTGGATTGTTCATTAAATATTTTCTTGCTAGTTCATTGACAGGGAAATCAATGAGAAACTGGCGTATCAGAGCTTACTAGAGAAACACATTTAATGTATGATGCACATATATGGATTTACAAGATAGGCTTCTAGCGGCCACCGAGAGTCCAGGGTGGCAGAGTGCAAAAGGGCTGCCTGTGCCCTGAAGATCTGAAGGATCTTGTCAAAGTTCTGGAGCTCTTGTAGTGTCCTGTGTGAGTCTGAATCAGGATCCCACAGGGTCTGTGATGGAAGACTGAAGGGTCTGCCGTGGAAAGCTGAAGGATCTGTGCTGGAAGGCATAAGAGTCTGTACTGGAAACCAGGGGGTGACATCCAAGGTGGAGATGAAAACTGGAGCTCCTCTGAAGAAACAGAAGGTAGCCTTCCTTCATTTCCCTTTTACTCCATTCAGGCAGCAAGCCTATTGGTTGGTATCTCTCACACCAAGGGTGAGTTTTCTGTCTAAAATAAGTCCCCTCAGTCACACTCAGAATTATGTTGACCCAGTATAGTTGGGCATTTCTTACTCAAGTTGACACAGTTAACATTCTCGGCCAGCATAGAAAGACACTTTACACCCCGTGAGTCTGAGGTCTCTATAGCAAGGACTGTGACTGAATCTGTTCTGATTGGCTTCGTTACTTCACTTTGCTTCTCCTGACTTGACACAGATGCTTACTTTGCACCTTTGACTGTCAATATTCAGGCAAAATTCTTGCCACCAAGTAAAGTATGAGCTAAAGCATTCTAAATACCTGATATTGGAAATAGCTACTGTACAACACAGATTCTGTGCCCTTCATGTATCAGCATGGAATGGGAATGGATTCCAGCCTCTCTAACTGTGGAGAGATGGTCACTATCCACATGGGATGTGATTCCTCATCTTTGGAACGTCAATTGACACTGGTAGTCATCAGTTTTAATTTACATTAATGGTTTAGTTCCTTTAGTTCTGAGCAAATTTTTTTTCTTTGCAAGCCTTTGTCCTTCCTTTTCACACCACAGGAAAGCTTTTGTTTTTTATCTTTGTGACTGGTGTCAAAGGATCAAAGTAGAATATTCTTTCACATGTTAGTGGCATGTGAGGTAAGCCAGAGGGGAGTGAATAAATGATTGTGGTTTCTGTAATTACTAAGTATTTTATTGTACCTCCATTTTCTTTTTCAGGCAGGTAGCTTGTAGCTGGGGGAGAATATTAAACAGTATAACATAAAATTCAGAAGTAATTAAAAACCCGATCAGCTGTTTTATATTACTTCAAATACTCATTTAAACATAAAATTATTGAATCCCATAGACCATCCAATTTAATCAGGTCATATAAAAAAAGAGAGTGAGAGAGGATGTGGCAATCCCCAATGTGATGGTTAATCTTGATTTCCAACTTGACTGGATTGGAAGTCACCTAGGAGACCAGTAAATCTCACTACTGGTTGTTATCTGGTAAGCATGACTTGGACTATATATTTTCTCCTGCTCCTTTTTCTCTGGCTGCATGTACAATCTTTTCTGTTTTCTGGCCACCACAGTTGTGCATCTGTTGTCCACCACATCCTTCCATCATGATTCTGCTGCCTTGGAGCCAATGAACCATGAACTGAAAACTATAAAACCGTAATTCAAGATAAACTCTTTTTTATTTAAATTGTCTATGTCAGGCATTTTGTCCCAGCAGCGGAAATCTGGTTAATACACACAAGATCACCAGGTAAAACAATGAGCAAGAATATACTAACCCTACTTCTCCTTACTTTACTATATTTCTCACATATGCTAAACTCTTAGGAAATTAGAATACAAGATAGAGATGAGTGACTGAAGAGACTGAGATTCGAGACTGGACAGCACATAGAAGTAAGGATGGCAAATCCTCACAGGACAGCTGCTACCAGCCCTGCACTGCTGACCCATCCGGTCCTTCTTCGTGGTGACACACACCCTCAGCTTCGAAGTCAGCTCCACACAGCGCTTCACAGGACCATGACCACTGATATAATGGTCACAACATGGAGCGTGTTTTCTAACTTTGGTTTAAAATGGGGTGAGGTTTAGAATAGGACTGACCGAAACTAACTTCCAGGTCTATCACATACTACTTGTGTAACTTTGAACAGGTATCTTAAATTTTCTGAAAGTCAGATTTTTTAAATAAAATAAAGATAATTCTAGTTTTCTCCCAGCATTGTAACATGATGTATGCAAAATGCTTATCATAGTGCATGAAACATGATAAGTTCTCAATCTATGGTATTGATCCAACTGTCCAAGGGAATAACTAATTCACTTTTCTGTATCTCCAATTTTGAACTTTTCAGAATTATATATAGTAAAATGTCAGTGGAGAGAGTTTTATAGAGCTGATGGTGTTTTAGGGTTTGGTGCTAGATTCTATACTACAGTTAAATGTAAATCACATTATAAATTGTGTGACTTATAAACAAGAGACGTTTATTTCTCACAGTTCTGGAAGCTGGGCAAGTCCAGCACTGGCAGAAACAATGAGTGGTTATATCCTATTTCTGGTTCAAGCATGGCACCTTCTCCCTGTGTTCTCTCCTGGTAAAAATGGAGGGGGCAGTTCTCTGGAGAATCTTTCATAAGGACAGTAATCCCATTCACAGTGAGTTTAGTTAAGACTTAATTACTTCTCAAAGGCCCCACCTATTACCAGTATCATGTTAGAGTTAGAATTTAGTGCACAAACTCCAAAGGAACACAAACATTTAGTCTGTAATAAACCCCTGTTTAGGAATAAGTCTATTGTTACAACCTGTAGCATTCATTTCCAGCCATATGCTTAAAATCCCTCTGGGGCATTTGTTGCGTTGAATTATAGTTCAGCCAAAGATGGCTCATTGCTAGTAGCCGAAACCTGAAAAGTTTTTAGAATTCAGGAATGAATTAATGCATAGGCTGAGTTTAGAGATGAAGTGTTCTTATTTCTCAACCCAGAAGCAAAGGGGACAAAGGACAAACAACCCATACAGTGTAGCCAGGTCTGAGAGGCTCTTTTATTAGATGTTCTTTAGTGACACCAACCAGGAAGAGGCAGCTAAAAGCAGTCAAAAACAACCTGACTGAACCAAAAATGATGTTTCCATCAAAGCCTGCTAGAGCTTGTTCTCAGAGCCTAAATGTGGAACAAGTGGCTTGCTAAATCTATTAATGCAAGGTCCTTTTGATGATCCCCATTAAAAATAAATAGTTGCAGTCACTCTTTGGCATTGTACCACCATGAGATTGTTAGACAATTGCCTTGGATGGTGACATTCAGGCTCCTATGTGATAGGGAGGACGGTTCCTCTAATCACTTCAAATACTTCACTAACACAGTTGTAAATATTTTAAAAGTGCATGGTGATAGCGTTGCTGTTTATTATACTCTCACTCCTTTTTATTTCCAATAAAACTTGTCTTCTGAGGATATGCAGTCAAGAGCTCTCCCTAGAATATCACCATTTGCAATATATGCTACTGAATAGTTTATTCTTATTTATACTAGTAGCCAGGGAGTCATGGTAACCTGGGCAAGTGCAAAAGCAAAACAATTTTCTTTTGAGGAGATAAGGGTAAGCCACAGGAAATAATTCTTGGGCAGCCTTAGAGTTCTCTATTTCCGAAAGTAATGAATTAGTCATTCAGAAGGGTGTGACTATTCCCAGCAGTTGAAGCCTTCTTGCTTGTGTGGGAGGTTTAATTCTCAGATACTCACCATTAGGAGTGACTGTGAAATGCCTCCTCCTGTCCTCTCTATATTCTGTGGTTCTCAGCATCTTTTCTCCCTTCTGCTCTTTTATATTTTTTGAGTAAGAAAAAAAATGTAGATAGAGTCTAAATTTTAGCATGATACCTAAAGTGTATTTCTCTCAGCATCGCATAATTATCGACTGATAGCACCTTATGAGTTTTCAGGTGTTTGCTTCTGATTCATTTTTTCCCATTTACATCAAAAGTCGTTTTAAACAGAAGTCTTTGTTGTTGCCTTAGTGGAATCTTCTCACGGGATTTCTCACAGACACTTATGTGCTTGGAACCAAACTTAGATCAAAATCTACACAGAAGGTTCTGTCAAATATCAGGGGAGTGGTCCAGCCGATAGTATATTCTTGTCACACAAATAATACTTTTCAGCTAGGCTGACTGCCAACCCAGCATCCGCTCAACTGAGAATGGTATAAAGAGTATAAAATTTAAATTTGCACCTTTCTATAATTTAATGAAATAAATTCATTAAAATGGAATCCCTCAAAAAAATCAAAGTGAAATTTTTGATAGTTCCCTTTTAGAAAACTGAGTCCTTACGGTATGGTGGATAAAGGCACACATTATAAAGCCAGTTCCGTTACCAACTGGTGACATCAGGCACATCCTTAGGGCTCTGAGAATCGCCTCATCTCTAAAACAAGGACAGTAACGGTATTTCTTCACTGATTTGCTTGAGGAATAAATGATATAATTCACAGAAAAAACACAGCATAGGACTAAGCATATAAATTTTAGCTGTTTTATATTTAGCATTTCTTAATTCAGTCCATTTGGTCTCAAAAACTATAACATGGGAAAGAAAATTTTGGCTCTGCCTAAGTAGAACAGAAGTTTCATTTAGTAAGGATACAATTTCATTACAAAGAGGAGAAAGTTCTCCGCTCTGAGAGTAAGTCCACTTTCCTTCCTCAAATGCAGATTCGCAGGAAGAGATGTGACCATCTGATCCTCACAGAGAAACCAAGCAGCTGTGCACGTGTCACGCGGACTCATTCCTGCTTCCTTTGCAAGCTATGAGCAAAGGAGGGAAAGAGCTTTTCATATTTTAGTTTATTTCATAGCTCAAGACATCACTTCATTTATTCTCCTGTTCTGTTTGGGCACGATCACAAGTGACAATTTGAAAACTTATGGGAAGCTAATTATTAATAATTCAGATAGTGTCAATGTTTTTCTTTTGGTACAGGCATTGGAGATCAATTTAAGTGAAATTTAAAGTTCAATTTTTAGTTCTGTTAAAATAATTAACTCTTTCAAAGTAGTAGAGATACTTTAAAAATCCACAAACTTGAATAGGATTAAAGATAGGCAGTTAAAGAGGCAACTCTCATTTTCTTAACTGTAGAAAATAGTTTTTAGACATATGTTTTATCTAATTGTTAAATTACTTAGAAATTCATAGTGTGTTTGATGCATAAGAGATCTCCGGCCTAACAAAATCTGAAATTCATTAACATGTTGTAGATATGCAATCAATTTATCAAAGCCAGACTTAATTACGTTTTATATTAGCTCTGTGCTTTACAAATGATTTCTTGTCCCATTTGACCCAGTGAGGTAAGTAGGATAGTGTTGGGAACTAAGAAAATGGAAGGACAGCAAGATTCAGTCTTATCCAGAGTTACCCAGTAAGTAGCATGACCATGTTAGAATACAAATAGTGCCTAATAAATTGCACATGTAAATACTTTACCAGTGATGCAAGCCATAATAATGCTTTCCATTAACTCCAGCACTTCTCATATTCCACATATGACAACATCTCCATTTTTCTGCTAGCCCAGTGAAGAGTACACTTCAGACATCAAACTGTGTACCAACCACCTTTCCTCTAACAAAGTTTCTGCCCATGTACATTCATGATAACCAAGATAACTACACAGGCATTCTGGAAATACACCACACAGATTATAATGCTGCAAATTTTATTCTGGGTTTTGATTAAGCACACTTTGAATAAAACACAGAACTGACATTATACCTGTAATTGATACTAATATGTAGTTATTATATATATATGTATATATATGTATATATATATATACATATAATATACAATGATCTCCTTTCAATTCTTAAAAATTTCAAAGTGCACACAGGCCAAAATATAAGAGGTATAAAAATAAATATAACAAACATTTCATTTCCACTTCTGTCTCCCATCTATCTAGTTCTCTTCCCTGAAGGAGAACATATATGATACATGTCTTCTTCCGAAACTGTTTTATTCACATATAGGAAATTATGGTTAAGCATCTTCATCTTTTTTGCAAATTCAGATATTCATTTCAAACAAGTTCTACAGATGATTCTGCATAGGCGATCTTCAAATAACAAGTCATCTCCTCTGGAGAACGTAGGGCTCTTTATGGTAGTTTCAGTGGTCTCAAACTTTAGAATGCATTATCAGATTTACCTGCAGAATTTGTTACAAAAAAAATCTCCTTCCCAACTAGGAGAACCCCTAAGCTAAGGCAATACTTCTAAAATTCTACACTTGGAGCTTAATTTAATTGCCTAGCCAAAATACATTGTCAGTGGCTGTAAAAACATCAATATGCTTTATATATGTGGTATTTAACAGAAGCAGATACTGTTTTAAGCAGTTTATATACATTAACTTCTTTAAGCCTATATAATACTATGAGGAATGCATTGTTATTATCCCATTTTAAAGAAAAAAATTTGAGGAAGATGTGTTAAGTAACTTTTCCACTTTTGTTTATCCATGCGCTACGGGGCAGAACCATCCCGACTTCAGAACCCATGGGTTTAACCATCTGTCTCTGCTGCCTTCCAGCCCTCCCGAGGTGAACTAACAGACACTTGCTATCAAAGCATTAGCACTAACTATGATCAACCCATCTCACTTAAGTAGATCCCAAATGTGAAAAAGTAGTAACACAAAAGACAAGTATGTGCTTTTTAACAAGACAAATCTTCCATTTGACATGACAGCAAATTCCCCTTAGTTTACTTTCTTCTGTAATGTACTTGAGAATTTTCTATAAATTTTAAAAATATTTAAATATATTACAAACATAAAATCATACGTATTAAGGAGTACCCTGACACAGAAGGATCACAACTTTTGAGTCCTGCCTGGGCAATTTAGCAATATCCTGTCTCAAAACAAATATGAAAGGCTAGGGATGTAGCTCCATGCTACAGCCATCAATTGGATTCCCAGTGTGAGAGAGGGAGGGAGAGAGGGAAAGAAAGAAGAAAAGAAGAAAGAAAGAAAGAAAGAAAGAAAGAAAGAAAGAAAGAAAGAAAGAAAGAAAGAAAGAAAGAAAGAAAGAAAGAAAGAAAGAAAGAAAGGAGGGGAACGAGGAGTACTACGCAGTATTTTGATATACATGCATTATATAAGGTTTAAGCCAGGTTAAACATATTTATCATTTTACGATGAAACTTTCATAATCCTTTCTCCTAACTTCTTAAAGTACACAGAACATTATGGTCATGTATGGCCACTCTACTAGGCAATAGCACACCAGATTTTCTGTTGCTATGTAACCTGCTACTCCCTCATCAGCCTTTCTCCCACTTAACCCCTCTACACACTCTGCTTTGCCTCTGCTAACGCCAGTGTATTCTCACCTTCTTAGAGGTCAGCTTTTAAGCCTCCACATACTGTGCCCACTTCAGCAGCAGATAATACAATAGTACGTCTCCACCTATGAATGATAATATGAGGCACTTGCCTTTCTGTGCCTGCCTTATTTCACATCATAAAACGATCTCCAATTCCTTTCATGTCATCATAAATGACAATATTGCATGCTTTTTATGGCTGAATTGTATTCTACTAGATCTGTATACATGTTTTATTTATCCATTTATCATTTGAGGGACACCTAGGTTGCTTCCATCTCTTAGCTATTGTAAATAATCCTGCAGTGAGCATAAGAGTGCATATGTCTCTTTCACATACTTACTTTAGGTCCTTTGAACATTGAATCAGAAGTGGAATTGGTGGGTCCTATGGTAGAAATGACTTTAATATTTTGAGGAAACTCCACACTGTTTTCCATGATGGTTCATGTACTAATTCACATTACGACTAACAGAGATTCCCTTCTGTCTACATTCTTGTCAGCACTTGTAATCTTTAGTCTTCTTGATAATCATCTTATTGGGGTAAAATGATATTTCATGGTTTAATTTGGATCATTAGTGATGTCCACCATTTTTTCATGTACCTATTGATGATTTTGTGTGTCCTTTTCTGAAAAATGTCCATATAGGTCTATCTTTAAATTTCTTTTTTCTTTTCTTTTTTGCTATTGAGTTTTTGGAGTTCCTTAAATATTCTGCATACCAACCTTTTATAAGATGCATAGTTTGCAATATTTTCTCCTATATCATAGCTTGTCTATGTGCTCTGATTTTTTCCTTGGCTGTCCAGAACTTTTTAGTTTAATGTAATTACATTTGTCTATTTTTACATTTTCTGTGCTTGTGGGGTCTTTTCTAAAAAATTCTTGCTCCTTTCAGGGTCCTGAAGTGTTTCCTTTAAGTCTTCTTCAATAATTTCATGATTTGCATATTTAAATTTTCAATCAATTTGAATTGATTTTTATTACTGGTAAGGGTTATATTCTTCTACACATGGATATCTAATATCCCTAGCACCATTTATGGAAAAGACTATCTTTCTCCAATGTATGTTCATAGTGCCTTTGTCAAAGACCAATTGTAGATACATAGATTTACTTGTGTTCCCCCATTCCTTTCCATTGGTTTAGTACCTGTTTTCATGTCAGTATCATATTGATTTGATTTCTGCAGATTTGTGGCATGTATTGAAATCAGGCAATATAATGCCTACTGCTTTGACTATTTGGTTTTTTGTATAGTTCCATTCACATTATAGACTTTTTTCTAGCTCTCTGTATACTGTTGTTGGTATTTTATTGGGGATTGCCCTGAATCTGTACTACAGATATTTTAGCACTACTGGATTTTCCAATCTGTGAACACTGGATACTTTTCAACTTTTTTTTATGTCTTCAATTTCTTTCATCAGTGTCTTATACTTTCTATTCTAGAGATCTATCACTTCTTTATTTAAACTTTTTCTTTGGTATTTTATTTTTATTGTACTTATTATGAAGGGAATCACTTCTTATTTCTATTTCAAATAATTCACTACCAGCATATAGCAATACTACTGATATTTTATGTTGACTTTTCTATCTTGCAACTTTGCTCTATTGGTTCTAATAGTTTTATTACAATCTTTTAGATTTTCTATATGTATGATAGTATAATCAGCATCTGGACACAATGACATATCAACTTCTTGTCTAATTTGGATCTCCTTTTTAAATTTCTCTTACCTAGTTGCTCTGCTTAGGAATTCCAGTACTACAATGCATAAAAATGGTCATGCTTATCTATTCTTTGCAGATTCTAAAAAGATTTCAGTCAGTAGAATGTTAGCTGTTGGCCTATAATAAATGTTCTCTATCATGTGTAAATAGTCATTTATCCATAATTTTTAGTGCACTTTATCATGAAGTCATTTTGGATAATATGAAAGGACTTTTTTGCATATGCTGATGCAATCATATGGTTTTTGTCCTTCATTCTGTTGAGATAATGGATCACATTTATTGATTTGCATATACTGAACAATCCTTGCATCACAAGGATGAGTCTTATTTGATGATGGTTTAAAGCGCTATTGGGTTTGATTCATTAATTTTGCTGAGGATATATAAAATGTAATATATATTAATATATATAAATATATATTAATTTTGTTGAGAAATTTTTTGTTGTTGTATCTTTTATCTGGTTTTTGTCTAAGGACAAAGCTGGTCCTATATAATATGCCTGGTAAAACTCCTTATTCTTTTTTTCTAAATAAGTTTTAGTCCTCTTTCAAATGTTTGGTAGAAGTAAGCAGTGAAGCTCTCTATTACTAAAGAATAGTAATGACTTTCATTTCACCTCTAATTTTACTGTTTCTTTTAAGGATTTTTTTAAAGGATGGATGCAAAGAGCCAGCCCTGTTTCACTGGTCTTTTGTGTTGTGCAGACTCCATTCATTTAGTTAAGCTCTAATCTTTACAATTTTTTTTTATTCCACTAATTTCAGATTTGGTTTGTTCTTGTTTCTCTAGTTCTTTCAGATGCCTGGAATGGTTACACTTGAGATTTTTCTACTTTTTCGATAAAGGCATCGATAGCTATAATCTTGCCTCGTAGTACTGCTCTTGCTGTATTTCATGAATTTTGCTGTGTTGCATCTCAGTTTGTATTGGTTCCAAGAATTTTTTAAATTTCCCTGATTTCTCCTTTGATCCACTGGTTATTCAAAAATAAGTTATTTAATTTCCAGACATTTATATAGTTTTCAAAGCCTGTCTTGTTTTGATTTCTTATTATTTTATTTCATTGTGGGAAAAAAAAGATAACTGACCTGACTTCAGCTTGGCAAAACTTGTTGAAACTTGCTTGGTGACCTGCCATATGATCTATCCTGGAAATTTTATCATAGGCCCGTGAAAAATATGTGTATTCAGCAGCTTTTGAATAGAATGCTCTATAGATGTTTATTAAGTCCAGTTGGTCTACAGTGCAGTCAATTTAACTCTGACGTTTCTTTGTTGATTTTCTGTTTCGGCAAATTGACTGTTGCTGAAAGTGAGATAGTAAAGTTTGCAACAATTTTTGTGTTCCAGTCTGTCTCTCTCTTTAGGTCTAATATTTGCTTTATACATTTGGATAGTTGATTCTTTGTTTACTATTATTGGTTTATCTATTGTAGATTTTTTTGTTTTATGGTTACCATGAAGCTTACAAAATATATTTTTGTCTTTTATCCAAAATATATTTTGTCTCTTAAAATGATAGTAACTCAAAAATATTCCTAAAGAACAGAAGCAAAAGAAAACATGTTAAGAGAAATCTATAGTTGTTCTACATCACTCCTCACATATTGAAATTATGAGTTTTATTTTTATATTGCCTAATAAAATAACAATAGCAATATATATTACAGTGATAATTTTGTTCATAAACTTAAATTTTTGTTTTTGGTATCAGGGATAGAACTCAGGACATTGTGCTTGCAAGGCAGAAAATAGAACCACTGAGCTAAATCCCCAGCCCCATAAACTTAAATCCTTCAACAATTGTGGTCACAAACCAAATTGATCACAAACTAAATCAAATTCAATGGTGAGGTTCAATGTTGTCCTTATCGAGAAATTTGATTCAGTTCATGACCAATTCAATTTGTAACCAGAATCATGGAAAGAATTAAGTGTGCAAACAAAGGAAACACTGTATTGTTTTGTATTTCTTAGCTTTCACACTAAAGATGTGGATGGTTTGCATACCATGCTTACCATAATATGGAAATTTAAATTTGTTTTTATAACTAATCTTAGTAGTGAGTTTTATATATTTTCATGCTTTTTCTTTATTAACACTTCTTTCTGTTAGAAGAACTGCTTTTAGTATTTCTTGAGGCACAGATCTGTTTAGAAATGTTTTTATCTCTTCTTCATTAAGATAACCTTCCTAGGTAAAGCATTTTTGGTTATCAGGGTTTTGTTTTGTTTTTGTTTTTGTTTTTTCCTTTGGTATTGTGAAAATCCCATGTCACTTTCTCCTGGTCTGCTTAGAAGGTTGCTGCTGAGAAGTTCACAGCCAGGTAAACTGGAATACTCATCTGCATTAATTATTTTCTCTTGCAACCTGAGAATCTTCTCTTTTTCACCTTCAAAAACTTGATTATAAGATGCTCTGGGATAAACATGAGTTAAATTTGACTGGCAACCTTTCACTTACATGAACTTGGATATTTGTATCTAAGTTAGAAGTTTTTTCTACTATTTCTTTGAATAAATTTTCTGTAACTCTGACATTATAAAGTCTGTCTTAAACCCCCTAAACTTATGTATTTGTTCTTTTAATGAAGTTTCTTGTTCCCATAAATGTTTTTTATTTTTTCTGTGAGTGTGTGTGTGTGTGTGTGTGTGTGTGTGTGTGTGTTCAAAGAGCCCTGTCCTCAGGCTATTTATTTCTTCTCTTTGTTGAATTCTTCCATTTCTGCCTTCTATCACAGTTTTAATTACATTTAGTGTGTTTTTCAGCTCACAAATTTCTATTTCACCTTTTCAGTTGCTTCATCTCTTCATTATGCTTGTGTATGTTGATTTTTTTTTCCTGTGCATTTTTCAAGCTTATTGAGTTTCTTTAAAATGACTATTTTTTTCTTTTTATTGAGATTATTGGTACATTTTAGGTATACAGTACAGTTACTTTCATTATTGGGATATTGTACCTTTACATGACAGGTCTTGGTTCTCATTTTTTCCCTTTGTCTCTGCCCTCCCTTCATCCCCTCCCCATTTACAAAATCTTTATTTCCATTTTTTCCATTTTCTCATATTTTTTTCTTTTCCCTTATTCCCTTTCCTCTAACCTTCCCACTTGCCTTACTCCTTTAGCCCTTTTTTTCCTATTTCACATTGTTAATTATCTCATTAGGATCTTGTGTACTATTATAGTTTTTCACACCACAGAAACTATTCAGTATTTGCACATGTGTGACTTATTTATTTCACTTAGGAGTATATCCTCAAAATGTATCCATTTTCCTATGAATGAATCTAATTTCTCATTCTTTACGGCTGAGTAGTATTCCATTAAATTAAAAGCTAAGTGGATTAAAGATCTAAATATTAAAACAGAAACACTAAACCTGCTGGAAAATAAATTAGGCAGAACACTGGAAGACATTGGCATAGGAAAAGACTTTATGAACAAATCCTCAGTAGCACGGGAACTAGCAGAAAGAATCATCTTATTAAAAAGCTTCTGCACTGCAAAAGAAACCATCACCAGAACTAAGAGACAACCTAAAATGTGAGAAAAAAATTTTACCAGCTGCTGTCAGACAAAGGGCTATTATCTAGAATATAAAAGAACTCAAAACCACCAGCACCCCCCCCAAATATAAAGACCTGTTTCAAAAATGGGCATCCAAAATTAACAGACATTTCTCAGACAAAGAAGTAAAAGCAGCAAGTAAATATATGAAAAAATGTTCCACATCATTGCTCATTTGAGAGATGCAGATGAAAACAACACTGAGATTCCACCTCACCCTACAAAGAATGGCTGCTATCAAGAAATCACACAATAACAAATGTGGCGGGGTTGTGGGGAGAAAGGAACCCTTCTCCATTGTTGGTGGGAGTGCAGACTGGTGCAACCACTATGGAAATTAATACGGAGATACCTCAAAGAGCTTCGACTGGAGGTTCCATTTGACTCAGCCATCCCTCTGCTGGGTATCTTTCCAAAAGAATTAAAAGAATCATATCACAGTGATATATGCACACCTATGTTTATAGCGGCACAGTTTGTAATAGCTAAAACTTGGAAACAGCCCATTTGCCCATCAGTTGGAAACTGGATAAACAAGATGTGGTTTTTCTATAAAGCTACTATTTTAAATTCTCAATTTTTTCATACAGACTACTATCTTGGCACTTTCAGGCACCCTACTTTGGTAAGGTCTTATTTTAGGTAAGGTCTTGCTTTCCTAAAATCTCTTAGTGTTTGTGGATAAAATAAACATTGAAGCATTAAGTATCTTTTCCAGTCTTCTTAATCTGGCTTTGTATGTTCCAGTCTTTCCAGAAATTATAAACAGGCTACTTTTTTCTCTGGGCTTTCACCCACTTCCACTATTTTACTACTAGATAGCATGCAAGGCTATATTAGCCAGGAATCCATTGTTGCCAAATTGTCACTTTTATACACTAGAAACTAGTTCAAGCCCAAGTTCCTCACAAATATAAGGCTGACCTATTGTTCAGAATAAACCAGGAGGGTACCTACGAAAAGCAGTCTGTCCCACAGGTTTATTTCTGGGGCTGGAATAGGTACATATGCCTCATCCAGAGTTGTCAGGTATTGCAAGTCCATGCCAAGCTCTGGGAATAGTCGCTATGAATGAACCAGCTCCACCTCTTGTGTCCCACCTGTGGCCACCAAGGATACCAAGCTATGTTCACTCTGAGCCCACAGCCTGCTAAGATAAATACCATACATAGATTAGGTCTGAGGCCCATACTGCTACAAGCTGCTTAATGCCAAGATAGGCTTGTGGCTCAAAATCATTGCAACCAGTTGCAGATGATACTAGCTAGAGTAGCAGTCCAAGAAACTACGGCCTTGTGGCTTTCCCTGGCACTGGGTTTGTTCCAGAGGCCAACCCAACACTATGTCCTAGGGCAAAGTCTTGGGCTTAGTACTTTCCCCTTCACCCAGCAGATGCAATCTTGTACCCAAGATGCAATCTTGTACCCTAGTATGATGCCCAAGGTTGGAGTACTGTTAGTGAAGGGAATCCTTCAGAAACCTGGGCTAGAACTAATCTGAGTTGTACTTGTATCTTTCCGACATGGGACCTACTCGGAACTTGGAAGCCCATGCTGCAGATGATAGTGATATGGGCTGAAACATAAATCCATCCAACTGGGATACAGTCCTGTACCTAGTGCTGGGAAATTCTAGGTCCCCGCCCTTAAGTATTGGCCTAGCAAGGGCCATGATGCCCAAGGTTGGCAGACAGATCCTTGCACCAAGGCTGATGCTAGTCTTGATTATGCCCAAGCCTTACAGCCACAGGGGCCTGCAGAGTTTAATGAGTAACGCAGGTGTCCTCTAAGTCCATGCCAAGACTCAAACTGAGGCAGGCCATAATTCAAGTTCACTCTACTAGGATGCAAATCTCCATGTGATGGTAAAAATAGTCTAGCACATTAACAGTGAACCGCTGAGTGCTTTTAATGATAACAAACACCTGCCTGCAGCACACATGCCTTAGGCTTACCACCACTGGTCTAGCAGCTCTACTTGTGATCTCTGGCCTATATAGGAGGTCTTTAAGACAGATGCCTATGCCAACCTTCAATGCTTCCTTACCAGGAGGTAGAATATTGCTCTCTACTCTGAGACTGGATAAAAGATAGCAGAGGCAGTTAGCTGCCTGGCCTAACATACAGAGTTCTAAAGGCATGATCCATAAATATTAATAGGTAGGGTGGTTGAAGCTGGTGCTCTGTCACACTCCGGTTTCACTTGGCAAGTCTGATATTGTTTTCTAAGTCTATGTCCTAGACTGTATTCTGTCTTCCTCCCCAAATTAGGAGGCCTCTCTCTCCACATGGGGCTGCTTAGAGTTACTGGAGAGGTGAGATGAGCAACTCCCCCTTCCTGCATTCTTGAGTGTAACTTTTTGTTTTGTTATACTAAAGGCACTATGGTCTCTTGCATAATTTTCTTAGTCCTTATAAAGGAAGGTTAAATAGGCTTTCAGCTTAGTCTTTCTCTGGGTAGATCATTACTAGAGGATCTTGCATTGCCACAAATTTGAGAAATTTTTAATTCACTTGCAGCTTTTCAGAAATTGTTTTATAAAATGGGGCATACCAGTATTCTTTTTTAATTAATTTTATTGGTACATGTAATGTATACAATATAAAGAAATTCGTTGTTGGAAATTTGTATCTTTACATAATTAATCTTGGTTCTTATTTTTTCCCCATCCCCCTGCCTGCCCTTCAATTCTTAACATAATTACAAGTTTTCAATAGCACACTGCATTTATTACCAGGTTTGATCAAAGTTAATATAAACATTCTATTTAATATATAAAAGATTGCCAAATTAGATAGATAAATAGAAAGATAGATACATAGATAGATACTATTTAAGTCAAAGTGGTAAGATCCAGTTATTCTGTGTGCTAGGACCAACTTGTACCAGTTTTTAAAAAGTTGGTCATTATTTTTTTCACAGATTTTATAAACATGTTAATATCACATTGGTACACAGAAATTTGGGGGGATATTTATGTGATGGAAATTAGCAAAAACTAGAAAACAAGTCTTTAATAACTGGCTTTCTTAAAGGAAACATAAACAGGGCTGGGGATTTAGCTCAGTGGTTTGGTGGCCTGCCTTGCAAGCGCAAAGACCCGAGTTCAATCCCTGGTACCAAAAAAAAAAAAAAAAAAAAAAAAAGGGAAACATAAACATTTACCAGACCTATTCCAAAAGGTTTTGAGTCCCCAACCAAATAGATATATCTTCTTTACAGGTGATTTTTAAAAAGAAAGACATTTTAACTAGTACATTACTAAGACTGACACATTAAATAGAATGTTAATCACAGTATTGACTTTTTAACTTTCATCACTGAAATATTGCCAGTAACCAAAAATGTCAATTAGACACAGAACTTATCTCCTATCCCTCTGCGATTATGTACATAAATCATTATTTCTGCAAGGACCTTCAAGCTAAACACATCATGGGGAAAAGATGCCTCCAAGTTCTCACTGTGACTGTCCTAGGATTTAAATCATAAGTCTAGGTTTCTAACACAGAATGAATGGCATGGAATGCTTTGCAAGAAGCAGGTTTGATAAGTTATCATAGTGTTTCTAAACCTTCTGTCTCTGTCTCCTGTCCCAAGGTTTTTAAATGTCAAGTAGCATTTTGGAATTTTCTAGGATTAAATAGGCTTAGAATTCCCTCAATTATGTTGAAATTATTCTTGTAGTTTCCCTGTGGACAGTTTATTTTCTAAGGTAATAAGCAAGAAACTTTTTTCATCTTAGAAGTTACATTTTTAACTTGAGTTAATTAAAGTATCTTTAATGGTATGTTAATTACCTACTCCCTGTTTATTAAACCTAACAACTGTTGAAAAGATGTCAAAACTTCAGTAATCAGAAGGAATATTGCTTTTACCCTGAGAACTTTTAGGGCTGTGATGAGCCCTGAAGGGAACCCTATACTACCAGGTGGAATCAACACAGGCATGGGGATAGCTTAGTGTGACTGTATCACGGGTTCTTCAAGGGACTGTGTGTGATTTCAGTAACTACATATCTGGAAGATAATTCTGCATCCACATATTCCTGTCATTCTTACAAACTGTCCCAGCACTTAGCACATTAAAACGTTCTCTAAAGATTTTTAGTGACCACTAATTAGTACAGAAAAAGAAAATGCTCAAATTGCATTCCACAGTCTCTAAAGCGTGTAGAGAACCCAGACGGGGGCATCACAGCTTGGCACAACTCTCTCCTGAATGCTCCTTATGACAGCATGTGACCCTTATTATCTCAGGCCAAAAGGTACAAACCACTGTCTCATCACAGTTCTTACCTGCGTGTTCCCAAAGCAGTTGTGAGGGAAATCACAGGCCACTTTTACCAAAAACAGAGTATAGGAGTCTGTGAATGATTGACTTTGTGAAGAAGCTGAGTAGCTCAATGGCTTTTCATATGATAGCATCATTTTAACTTACTCAAGAGTTCATTTGTAATCTTCACTAGAAGTGAAAAGGGTAGAGTTACTTCTACATATTTTATAGAATGTGCCACATTTATAAATGTTATCAGTTATGCATTTAGGGAACTATCACTCTCTGGGTCTTAATAAAACACTAAGAAAACCCAGGAAGACTTATAAATAAGGCAGTATTTCCTCTGATCATTCTTAAGGAAATATTCCTTTCCAGAAACAAGAAGGCGAGGCTCAGCTAGCACTTACTGTCCCCTTGTCATCCACTGTGTCTATTTCCAAGACCATATGCTGACCAAACTGGCTCTTCTGTAGTTCTCCTCTTGATACATTTCCTTCCTTAAATACTTTAGCGCTCCAGTATCATGGCTATTCCTTTAATTCAAGGAGAGAATTTGCCTGCTCCTATGAAGTGTAAATTCCCTAAAATAGAGTTTTTATTCTGTACCATTCTATTGGGAGACTGGTCTGTCTGTCACCTGAATTAAAGTCACCTACAAGTGCTTATTTGAAAGTGAAGATTCAGACCAGGGATATTGCTTAGTGCTGCCTCCAACTACCTTGTGAGCATAAGGTCCTGAGTTTGTTCCCTGGTACAAAGAAGGAAGAAAGCAAGAAAGCAAGAAAGGAAGGAAGGAAGGAAGGAAGGAAGGAAGGAAGGAAGGAAGGAAGGAAGGAAGGAAGATTCATTATTCAGGGCATCTTCTGCAGACCTCCTGAATCAGAACAAATGCTTTCCCCCTTATGCTCTGCAGGATGATTCCCTGGTACGCTAATATTGAAGAACCTACTGTGTTAAGCCAACACTGGCAATTCTGTAAGCTTTTTGTTTTCTTGAGGCTCTCTACTCATGGTGATGAGATAGATCTTCTTTATAAGAGCTATTTACTCAAATGCCAATATCCCAGAGATAGTTTTACAAGCTCTCTTGGCATCCCTTAGCACAATCAAGCTGACATATAAAGTTAACCATCATGAGGCTGGGGTGGTAGAGTACTTGCTTAGCATGCATACAAAGCCATGGGTTCCATCCCTAGGACCAAAAGTAGTAGTAGTAGTAGTAGTAGTAATAGTAGTAATAGCAGTAGTAGTACGAGAAGAAATAAATAAATTAATAAATAAATAAAAATAGACGCCACAGTGTCCTTTGTGGCAGTGTTGATGTGAGAGAAATGATATGAAAAATCAAAGAGCACCCCAGAAAGAAAAAAACTACTGGGCCGGGGATTTAGCTCAGTGGTTCAGTGGCCTGCCTTGCAAGCACAAGGACCTGAGTTCAATCCCCGGTACCAAAAAAAGAAAAAAAAAAGAAAAAAACTACTATTTCCTGCCACAGGACTATATATACAGAATATGTAGATATGTCCACTAGCATGAAAAAGATAGTGAAGCATATCATTCTGTGAATTGGTCTCACTGGTGGGGATGGTGAACTAAAAATAAATAACAGGGCTCTATTGCTATATAAGTCAGTGTTCTTGCAGATCCTACACTGTGAAGTACAGACTTGTTGACCACAACAAGTTGTGGTTGTTAGAGGATTTTTACAAGGATAGGGAGAGGGCACTTAGCATGAAAAGGGGAGATTGTACTCTGCCTAACTAATTTGCAGAAAGTCTGGCCTTCTCATATCCCAGATTTCCAATACATTGCTCTTCCTTCAAATAACTTTATCTAATTAACATGTTTTTCACTCAATCAGTTTACACATCAATCAGTTTTCAATTACCAGAACCCAGCTACTGGTCCTAAAAAGTAATGAAAATTCAAAAGTCTACAATAAATCCTTAGACGCCCTCGCCATATCATAAACTAAGACAAATGATTTAATTCATTACCTTCTTCTTTTTCCTTTTACCTTTATACTTTTCATTCCCCTTTTATAAATCTTTGTATGACCTGTATTCCATTTGAAGACCTGTTATTGAAAACCATAGAGATAAGTTCAAAGAAATGAAAATAAATGAATATGAACACAGAAACTTTCAGTTTTAGAATGGTAATATGGAATATATCTATATTGCAATATTTTTATTTAGTATTAATCATTTCAAAAAGTATCCCATCTAAACATAATAGTCCTGTGTCTTTTTGCTACCAAAAGCTTTATCCTCCAGAGAAAACACAAGGTCAGCAGTTTCCACATTCAAGGAAGGGTTACCTTTATAATGAATGTAGTCGTTGAAGTCCTTATAACAAATTTGACTTAACTAAATAGCTGTTCTTTTCACAAGTATGAAATGTAAAAAGATCTTATCAAATTAATTTTCATGGGCAGTATGTACATTTTGTAATACTTAGGTATCTTGTTTTAGGAAGAGGAAAAGAAAGCAATGGAGACCAGGAGGAAGTATAGTACAGAGAGGAAAGAAGTTGAAAGAGAAATGGAGAAGGGACAGAGGGAGCAGAAAGGGACTCTTTACATTGCTAGTGTGAAAAATACATTAATTATCATCATATTCCCTTCATTACTGTAGATTACAACAGAATTTGAGGTGTGATTTTGCTATTTTAAACAAAATCAGGAAGACAGAACCAAGATTTGTGACAGGCTTCCTCTATGCCAGCAACTTTATGTACTTAAATACTTAAATATGAGAATAGCTGAAAGATATAGATATTCATTAGGAGACTGAGGGGCTATGAGTTAATGTATGATTACCATAGTTATGACTAGCTGCAAAATTAGGAACAGGACCAAGATAACAGCTTTCCAAAATGTTCTATTCTCTTTCGTGTGATTTCTTTTCATGTTTGTTTTCATGGCATATTTTATGTCTATAATTTCTTGATAATCAACAGCTATTTCCAAGCCTTTGATCATGAATTGAGCCAATTATAACATTGGTGGTAAGAAAATAAGTCTACTGTACAAAATATTCTCATATTAGAGTTCAAAACAAAGATTGAAAGTCAAAGGCAACATATTTCCTGAGGTGCTAATAGAATTCATAAACATCATTCTTCTCACAGAAAAAATAAGACACAAAAATCAATGTTGTTTACTCAGAGTTAAAATGCAAACTACTGTTAGTCTTTTGGCTGCAAAGTTGACAAAACCCCAAAAGGCAGGAAAATCTTAAATCTTATACTTACACATTGTTTTTCCTAAAACCAGGCTAATGAATTAGGATTAAAAAAATACATCTTTCTTCAGATTCTCTTGATTTTGAGAGCAACATGTAGAACCAAAAATATTTATAAGGAGAGAACCCTGAGCTGAAGGAAAACTCCAGTCCAGAGGGTCAGGAGAAGCCCCTTGGGTTGTGACTAAATATCTTCCTGTGGCTGGAAGAGTTTGTTTTTCTCTGTACCAAGCATTTTTATGAATAGTCCCTCCATGACTTTACTAAACTGTCCCACTTGGCATAATATAGAAAAAGCAGTGTGTGTTTGGTGCATGCTTGTAATCCCAGCTCTCAGAAGGCTGAGGCAGGAGGATCACTGTGAGTTAAAGGATAATGAGCTCAAGGATAGCCTGAACTACAGAGCAAGACCCTGTCTATAAAAAGAAAGAAAGAAAAAGAAAGAAAGAAAGAAAGAAAGAAAGAAAGAAAGAAAGAAAGAAAGAAAAGAGAAAAATCAAGTTACCAGAGCAGACACAAATGTAGTTCTCTGACACCTTGAGTTTTTTTGTGCTGATAAAAATGTACAGTATTAATATTTGATAAAACTAACAAATTCTGCTTGTATAATTTGCAAATATTGAGTGATATCATTCATTTTTCTTCATTTCTGCTTTGCTCTTTTTTCCCAGAATTACTTTTGTTAATCTAGGTCTCTCCTGCTTCCTTGTAAATTTTAAGAGTTTCTCCAGTTTTATCAAAAATGTTTTGGTATTTTTATTGGAACTGCATTAACTCTATATATCAGATTTGGATGTATGGCCATTTTGACTATGTTGGTTTTACCTATCCAGAAACAAATATCTTTACATTTTCTGATGTCCTCTTTAAGGACATTTTTCAGAGAACTATAGTTTTTTTAGAAGTTTGTTAGGTTAATTCTTAAATATTTAATTTTATCAGTGCTATTATGAATGATATTTTTTCTACCTTCTTAATGAGTTTGTTATTGGGGTAGAGTAATGCTATCTATTTTGGGGTGATTTTGCATTCCGTTATGTGGCTGAACTTGTTTATTCTAAGAGTCTTTTGTTGGAATGTTTTGGATCTTCTGTGAAGATGATCTATAAGGAATGATAATTTTACTTTTTCCTTTCCTATACACACCTCTTTTATTTTTCTTACCTAATTATTATTGCAAATGTTTTGAGTATTATGTTGAACATAATGGTGAAAACACACATCCTTGTCCTGTTCATGACTTTAAGAGGGAAATTTTTTTTTATTTTTTCCCCACAATATATTTGTCATAAATGGCTTTTGTCATATTAATATAAGGTCTTTCTATACCTATTTTCTTCAGAGATTTTAGTCAGGAAAGGATGTTGGATTTTGTCAAAGGATGTTTCTGCATCTATTATGATCATTATATGATCTATTTTATTGCCTCTGTTTATGCAATATATTGCATTTATTGATTTCCATATTCCAAACCATCCATGCATCCCTGGAATAAAGCCTACCTGATCAAGATGCATATTTTTTTGATAATTTTTTGCATCCCCTTCCCAGTATCTTGTTCAGGATTATTGCATCTATATTCACTAGAGAGATTAGCCTGTAGTTCTATTTTTTGGAGGCATGCTTGCCTGGTTACAAAATCAGCATAGTGTTAGCTTCTAAGAGTGACTTTAGGAATAAGCCTTCCCTATTAATTTCATTGAACAGATTGACAGACATTGATTCCTAGATACTTCATTTCTTTGGATACTATTGTGAAAGGGATTGTTTCCCTAATTTCTCTTTCAGTGAGTTTGTTACTTGTGTACAAGAAGGTATTGATTTTTGGGTGTTCACCTTGTATCCAGCTACTCTGCTAAAAATGTCAATTAAGTCTAGAAGTCTTTTGGTAGAGTGTTTTGGGTCTTCAATGTAGAGTATCATATCATCAGCACATAATGACAGTTTAACTTCTTCCTTTCCTATCTTTATTGCTTTAACTTCTTTCTCTTGTCTAATTTCTATGGCTAATGTTTCCAGAACTATATCGAAGAGGAGCAGTGATAGTGGGCATCCTTGACTTGTTCCTGATTTTAACATGAAGGTTTTCAGTGTTTGACAAATTTAATATGATCTTGGCTGTTAGTTTTTCATAGATAGCCTTCATTAAGTTGAGATATAGACCTTCTATTCCAATTTTTTGCTGGGTTTTTATCATGAATGAGTGTTGAATTTTTTCAAATGCTTTTTCTGCATCTATTGAGAGGATCATATGGATTTTGTCCTGGACTCTGTTAATAAAGTGTATTACATTTATTGACTTATGTATGTTGAACCATCTTTGCATCCCTGGAATAAACTTGGACAGGATGTATGATCTTTTTGATGATCCTCTGTATTCTGTTTGCTAGTATCTTAATAAGGATTTTGCATCTATATTCATTAAGGAAATTGGCCTGTAGTTCTCTTTTTTAGTTGCATCTTTCCCTAGTTTGGGGATCAAAGTGATACTTGCTTCCAGGAATCAGTGTGGAAATAGTGTTTCCCTTTCAATTTCATTGAAAAGTTTGAAAATTGAAGGCAGTAGTTCTTCTCTAAATGTCTTGTAAAATTCAGCAGTGAATTCATCAGGACCTGGGCTTTTCTTTGTTGGTAAATTTTTAATTACATTTTTGATTTCACTGATTGTAATTGGGGTGTTTAAAATGTTTTTATCTTCTTTGTTCAACTTTGGTAATTCATAAGTATCTAAAAATCTGTCCATTTCTTCTGTGTTTTCCATTTTATTACACTACAGGTTCTCAACGTAGATATTAATGATCTTCTGGATTTCCATTGGATCTGTTGTGACTTCATCTTTTTCTGTCCTAATTGCTTGGATCTGAGCTTTTTCTTTCCTTTTTTTTTGATAAGGTTACATAAGGGTTTATCAATGTTACTTATTCTTTCAAAATCCAACTCTTTGATTCATTTATTTTTGGTATTGTTTTCTTAGTCTCCATTGCATTGATTTTTGCTTTAATCTTTATAATTTCCTCTCTTGTTCGAGCTTTGGGTTTTTCTTGCTCTTGTTTTTCTAGGAGTCTAAGATTCATCATTAGATTGTTTATTTGAGCTCTCTCTGTTTTCCTTGTGTACACAGTCAGTGCTATGAATTTTCCATGTACAACTGCTTTCATTGTGTCCCATAGATTCCTGCATATTGTATTGGCATTTTCATTTATTCATAAAAACTGTCTAATATCTTCTTTAGTTTCTTCTGTGATCCATTGATTGTTCAGGAGAGTGTTCTTCAATTTCCGTGTATTTCTGAAGTTGCTATGGTTTCTTATACTATTGATCTCCAGCTTCATTGCACTATGATTTGATACTATACAGGGGTTAACTTTGATTCTTTTGCATTTATTCAGACCTGTTCTGTGAGCTAGTATGTAGTCTATCTTAGAGAATGACCCATGTGCAGCCAAAAAGAATATATATTCTGATTTTTTGGGGTGGAACACTCCATAGATGTCTATTAAGTCCATGTGTTCAAAAGCTTGGTTGAGTTCTAGTATTTCCTTGTTGATTTTCTGCCTAGATAATCTGTCTATTTTTTATAGTGGGGTATTTAGATTCCCCACTACAGTTGTATTACTGCTTATTTGTTTTGTCATGTTTCTTAATATTTGTTTTATATAGTTGGGGGCATTAATATTTGGTGCATATATATTTATGATTGTCATCTCTTCCTCTTGAATTGTTCCCTTTAAAAGGATGTAGTGTCCTTCTTTGTCTCTCTTAATGAGTTTTGGTTTGAAATTTACTTTGTCTGTGAATAAGATTGCTATCCCTGCTTTTTTCTGGGCTCCTGTCATGTGGAGAATTGTTTTCCATCCTTTCACTTTCAGTCTATGGACTTCTTTTTGCAGTAGGTGTGTTTCTTGTATACAACATATTGTTGGATCTCACTTTTAATCCATTCTGCCAATTTTTTTCTCTTGATTGGTGAATTGAGGCTATTGACATTGATGGTTATAACTGATATGTACTGACTTATTATTGTCATGTTATTCTCCTTTTGTTAACTCTTTTTACTTTTCCCCCCTCTCTTTTTAGTTTCTTGCCTTGCCTATTTGATTTGGTCTATTGGGCTTCATGGTGTTGTGACCTTCACTGTCTTTTTCTAGGATATTGTTTAGAATTCATTGTAATGCTGGTTTGGTGTTCATGAAGTTTCTCAGGTGTTCTTTGTCATGGAAGTATCTTATTTCCCCATCCATTTTGAAAGAGAGTTTTGCAGGATATATCAGTCTAGGTTGGACTTTGTTTTCTTTTAGGATTTGAAATACCTCACTCCAGGCTCTCCTTGACCTGCGGGTTTGTGTTGAAAAGTCTGCTGTGATTCTGATGGGCTTTGCTTTACATGTGACTTGTTTCTTTTCTCTTACTGCTTGTAGTATTTTGTTCTTCTGTTGGGTTTCTGGGATCTTGATTATTATATGTCTAGGTATAAATTTTTTTGGGATCGTGGCTAGTTGGAGTCCTATATGCCTCACTTATTTTATCTGTATGTCTAATTCTTCCCTTCTGTTTGGGAAGTTTTCTGTCATTAATTCTGTGAACAGCTTTTTTAAGTCATTTCTATTTTCTCCTGCTACTTCTTGGATTCCTATCACTCTTATATTATTCTTTTTTGCATCCTCTAGGAGTTGTTGGATCGATAACTCATGAACCCTTACTGTTTTTAAGAGACCGCTCTTTTCACGATCACTGACTGCAAGCCTACCTTCCATACCTAAGATTCTAGCTTCACATTCTTTTATTCTGTTTTGTACACTTTCAATAGAGTTTTTAATCTCTTGGATATCTGAATCTGTTTTATGGATTCCATTTCTTTCCTCTGTTGGCATTCATTGTTTCCATTTCTTTCTTAGTCTGGGCTTTCATGGCTTCTATCATGGTCCTGAGCTCATCTATTTTTTTCTCAGTTTCTGTTCTAGAGTCTTGAATCATGACTTCCATTTTGCTCACCATCTCTATGGTTATCTGGGAAATTATTTTTGTTTTGAATTTTTCTAGAACCTGATCATTCTGTTTTGTTACTTCCTGTGCTTTGAGTTCAGGGTGTCCTGGTGGTTCACTGTCAGCCTTTTCATCCTCATTTTCCCTACTGTTTGCCATTGGTGAACTGGAAGTCTGTCTTTGTGTCTTGCTTCAGTGTTTTCTCATTTTTGTTTTTGTTGTTGGGTTGCCCTTGGTTTAATTTCTGGGTTATTATTTAAATCTTCCTGGTATAGTTGCGCTTTAGCTTTTGAGTCTCTAAGGACTCCTAGACATTCTCATTTTCATAATATCAGAGAAAACAACTCATTAAATCAATCACAATCCTTTATCCAACTTGATACAATCAGCAGCACAATAGTATCAAACACAACTTGCAAACTGACCACTTGTGGTAGTCATTAATCTATTAGCTGTAAAGCATGCTAATTAAATTAAAACCAAGAAGCAGCCTAAAATATGTTTGCAGTGAATATCCTTTTCAATATAGCATCTTTACCATTTAGGATGGGGGCTTAGACATAGTTAGACGAGAGGAGCAGATAAGTGATAGAATTGAAGGTTTCAAGTGAAGCCAGAGGACAAAGAATGACCATAAAATCTTTACAAAACTATTAAATTCAACAGGGATATACAGAGTGCAAGAATAAGCACAAGAATATATCCCCTTAACAGTAATCAGGGCTCACTTTCCCTTGAAACTATTGACCCATGAGTGAGGTAAAATGACAGAAGAAAAGAACATTAAAAAAAAAAGTGATGAAGAAGTCTGAGTTAGGGCAGGAGCAGGAACAGAGAGGGAGATGAGGGATAATATGGTGGAGCAAGAGACTGAGTTGGAGAAAGAGGACAGAAAAAAGAAAGAATTTGCAGAGTGGAATGAGGAAAAGAAAGAAAAAAAATGACTTTGAAGAGCCTCTTTCAGACTCTATCTCTGCTGTCATAATATACCACATGCACAGCCATGTGCAGAACCAAGTCCCAAGATCTCAGCTAGCCAATGGAAGATCCCCATGACTCAGACTGACCTCAGGCTGCAAGGCCCAGACTGAGTTCCTGATCTGCAGGTTTGAACTCCACACAGTTCTACTGCAGGTTTCCCCTGCTCTTTCTTTAAATATGTTCCAAGTTGGGAGCTCAGAAAAATACCCTTTATGATCACCTATGCCTCTGCAGAGTGGGTCCAAGGAGTGGCCCAATCAGGAGGTCTGAGAGTGTGTAGTGGGGGGGGTTTCAGGGGTGCCTGCGCAGCTACCTTCCTTACTGGAGCTGGTGGTGGAGCAGGCAGGGGAGGGCACAGCTAATCATCCTGCCTAATGGGACCAAGCAGGCCAGAGGGAGAGCAGATCTCAGAGTGGCCTTCCAAAATCGTGCCTTCCTTGCTGGAGCTGGTGGTGCATCTGTCCATTTTATTTGAATTATTCAATTTATTGGGCATAGGTTGGCAATAATAAAGATTTCAGTAATATCCATTGTGATTTCACATTATTCATTTA
Source organism: Fukomys damarensis (assembly GCF_012274545.1). NCBI lineage: Eukaryota > Metazoa > Chordata > Mammalia > Rodentia > Bathyergidae > Fukomys > Fukomys damarensis. The sequence goes on along the minus strand of NW_022900948.1, from coordinate 6,604,805 downwards.
TTGGGGTCTTTTCTTTTTTGGTAAGATTGGCTAAGGATTTATCTATTTTGTTTATTATTTCAACAAACATCTTTAATTCATTTATTGTTTGTATTTTTTTAATCTCCATTCCATTGACTTTGCTCTGATCATTATAATTTGCTCTCTTATACTAGCTTTGGGTTTAGATTGTTCCTGTTTCCCTAGGAAGTTGCACTGTTAGCTATCTTATTTGAGCTATGCTCACTCAGTTTTTGTGAAGTGGGCATTCAGAACTATAAACTTTCCTCTTAGGACTGCTTTATTGTGTCCCAGAAATTTTAGTATATTTTATGGGATTACTATTTAGTTTTAGGAACTATCTTACTTCTTAATTGATTTATTCTGTAATCCACCAAATATTTAATAGTATATTAATTTCCATGCATTGCATAATTTTTTTCTTTTGCCATTAATTTCTCATTTCATTGTGCTATATCTGATAATATGCATGGTATAATTTTTAATCTTTTGCATTTATTTAGACATGCTTTATTGGCTAGAATTTGGTCTATTTTCGAGAAGGTTCCATGTGCTGCTGAGAAGAATATGGATTTTATTGTTGGGTGCAACACTCTGTTAACTCCATTAGCTTAAAAGTTTTATTCAACTCTGTTTCTTTTGAATTTTTTTGTCTAACTGATCTGTATATTTGTGACAGTGGGGTATCTATAACTATGTTTATGTTTACCTGATCTTGTATGTCCACTATTATAGTGGCACCTCAGTTTACAAACTTAATTAGGTCCATGATTCTGAAAAAGATGGCTGCAGTCACGTTTTTCCCTGATGCAGATTTTACAACAAAAACAAAAGTTTACCAAATTCTCTGTCTTTGAACTAAATTGTTCACAAATAAAAGCTTTTATGAACAAAGGTATCACTGCAGTTGTTTTATGAAGTTAGGTGCATTGTCGTTTGGTAGATATATATGTTGATAATTTTTGTCTATTCCCATTAAATTGTTCCTTTAACTTATATATAGTGACAGCTTCTGCCTGCTTTGATCAGTTTTGGCTTGTAATCCACTTTACCTAAAAATAGGATAAACTACACTTTCTCCTTTTTGTGTTCCTCTTGCATAGAATATCATTTTTCAGACTTTAATTTTTAGTCTATGAATTGTTTTAGTTAAATGTGTTTCTTGTATAGAACATACTGTTGGAGTTTGTTTCTTGATCAGAAAATTGACATCATTAATATTGAGAGTTATTCCTTATTGGTATTGACATTCCTATCAATGCATTATTTTTCTGTTGCTCATTCCCTTTCTTTTCCTTTTACTGAACTATTACTGTAGCTGGTGTATTCAGTCTATTAGCAGCATGTCTCTTTCTAATATATCCTTGATAATTCTTTAAGTCACACTGATGAATTTCTTAGGAGTTCTTTATCATGGAAATGTCTTATTTCTCCATCAATTTTGAAAAATAATTTTGTAGGATATATCAGTGTAGGTTGGAAGTTGTTCACTTTAAGGGCTTGAGACACTTCACTATAAGCTCTCCTGATCTTGAAGTTTTGTACTGAGAGTCTGCTCTGGTTCATTTATAAAGAAGTTGTTGCTTTTCTCTAAGTGCTTTTAAAATTTTCTTCTACTTATTGATTCTGGGGTTTTGATATGTCTTGGAGAGGTTCTACTTTATATTTTTCTCATCATCATCACCATATAGATACTATTTCCAAGCTTCCTTTAAAATTAGGTATGGGTTTAGCTAATGACGTGTTATTGGAAATTACAAACACTATTGTCAAGTCTAGTTCATGAAAGCCTTTAATTATGCTCCCTTTCTTTTATGTATTAAATGGAAAGGACTTCAAAGCTTAAATGAAGGTGAAACCATAAAATAGAGTCCAAGTTTCCTCAAATGTCTTCATAGAGAATAAATGTCTAAAGTTCTATCTCTACAGAAAAGCGTGGATTTGTTTTCTTTTTCAGAGTATTCCAAAGGTGATTTAAAACAGCTATTTTATCAGAAGAGCTTTAAACAAAAAAATAAGCTAAATGACTAGGAGCCTTTAGCACCAACTAATTCAAATCAGGTAACTTCCAGAGAGATTCTCCTTAGTTCATGAAAACCCACACTTCTCAAACTCTAGTTCTTAATGGAACAAAATATAAATTCAGGAATCTGAAAGAGAAACTGCTTAACAGAATTCTCCATTTGATCTTATTTTCTTAAGTTAAATTTAAGAATTACATGAAAGAGTAGTAGTACTCCTCTAAGGTCATACATTTCAGATTGTCCTGAGTGGATCTGTAGTCTGAGAAATTATCATAGAAATGCAGCCAATATTTCTTTCCAGTCAAAGTGAGACATAATTTCATAGCTTTTCCACTATATTTAGAGGGATTAAAATAATTTCTTGGCAGAAATTCTTGCCCTTGGTTGTGATTACCTTAATTTTTCATCTGCAATATATGATATTAAACAGATCTTAATACTTGTTTTAATAGAGTAATTCAGTAGCTTCAGGTCATATGTCCTCTAGATGATTATGTCAGAAAGTTTCCTTAGCACTCCTTTCAGTTGAGAGATTGAAATCATTTATAATATTTCATTTTCTCTAAATAATAATAATGAAGTATGAAGGTTCAACTCTAGCTATGCTGTCACATTTGACTATAACAATATTCTTGTAAACTAGTTATTATTATTCCTATTTTGAAGTAAGCAAACACAATAAGAGAGGGTTTAAATTGGCTGCAGGTCTATATTTTCAGCCATTACCCAGAGCTGTCTTTTAAATTGGGGTATTTTATGTTTATATCTGTGAGGCCATCAGGCACCTTAAGTCAACTAACCTTTAATTAGTAACATTAATTTCAAAGATACAAACCTCAAAGCTAGACAATAGTCACTTTCATCTCTAAAAGAAAGTGTTTGTAGAAGAAGCATGTTATACATGTTCAAGTATTTATATGTAGGGCAGAAGACATTTCAGAGCTGTAAAAGAGAAGATAATTTACATTTCAAAGAGATCAAAATGAATACCAGAAGAGAGGACTTTCTAGTTGAGGGAAAGATTTAAACAGATTCTATTAATTAATGACTTAGGACAAGCTTTCCTGATTATTCACTAGTCACTTGATTATAAGATGAACTTGTGTCTTGAAATAGATATGGTCCATTGTAAAATTGATTCAAAAGCATAGAAAAAGATACCAAAGCAGAGCCCAGAGGGACATAAGGAAATTGTATGTTATTCCTATTTTTAAAAGTAAAAGTAATTGTTACTATAAAAATGGTTTTTAAAAAAATAGTTGCTATTTGAAAGGAGCTATATGCAGTAAGAATGCATGGGAAAGAATGGAAGAACTATTGTATAAAAAATTAAGATCTCAGTTCTTCATAAAAGAAAATCCAGGGACCCAAGAAAGGGAAAGAAATCTTGGGAGTGCAGACTGGTACAATCACTGTGGAAATCAATGTGGAGATACCTCGAATCAAAATGGGGATAAGTAGGATTAGAGGTTCCATTTGACCAACTATCCCTCTGCTGGGTATGCTTCCAAAAGAATTAAAAGAATCATATCACAGTGATATATGCACACCCATGTTTGTAGAGGCACAGTTTGTAATAGCTAAAACTTGGAAACAGCCCAATTGCTAATCAGTTGGAGACTGGATAAAGAAGATATGGTTTTTCTATAAAATGGAATACAATTCAGCCATAGAAGTGAGAAATTGGAGACATTTATAGCACATTGAGGTCATACTCTTAAATGAAATAAATAGGACACAGTGTAAATGCTGAATAGTTTTTCAGGTGTGAAAGGCTAGAAGTGTAAATAATGTTCAAATTGTATAATTGATAATGTGAAATAGGCAGAAACATACAAAAGGAGTAGGGGAAGTGGAAAGGGTAGGGGAAAGGAAAGAAGGGGAAATAAAAAATACAAGAAAAGGAAAGAAACCTTGGCTCCAGTACGGTAAGGCTATAACCTCAGGCAAATGATACATCAAGCAAGAAGAATGCTTTTTCCAACTCCTGAGATCAAAAGAAAAGTAATTCACCAGGATTTTAAGGAATCCTTAATACTCTTCCCCTACAGCTAAAAGTACATAATACCTTCTGTCTCTTTCCTAAACAATGGAGAAAACAAACATTAGGTAAATACAGTCTTTTGTAGCAGAGCAAAGGAAGCTATTGCTGTACTGGTATTTCCCAGGTTTCTCTAGGTAAATGAGTTTTTCCCATGTTCTTGAAGACAACCTGCATAAGCATGCCCATGCCAACTTTGTTTTTACATAGTTTATAATAAGGATATCTAGGAGGGTACTGGGCACTCAGCATATACAGTATTTGTAGAGACTGCTGAATGGCTACCAATAAGCCGGTCAAAGATTCACTCATCAAGATCTAAAGGGACTATGAATTAGATATCCCCTTTGATTGTGGGTCCTAAAATGTCCCAGAAATTGCCCCACAAAAACAGACATCCACTTCAAAATCTTCCAGTCCCCAAGTCACTTTACCTTTGACATTTCCAATGAAGTAAGAACTTTCTTAATCTCCTTACCCCTCCTTGTAGAGATGTTATCTGATATGTTCAACTTATTCATTTTTATGCCACTTTATATCAATTTATATAAACTTTGTTGCATTAAATCATATTAGCAGCTCATTTCCACACTGATAGAATCTTATCTATATAGACATCAAACAAAATGATAATTTCAGGCATCTAATAGTTTCTAGTCATGTAACTACAGATCAAAATTCTATCTTCAATTATTTTCAGAATTCGAAATCTGAATGATTAAGAGGTATACACAATGGAGAGCAACTGCTTTTCCTCCAGCCCGAGCCAGTGAGTAATTTGTATCATTATACCTCCAAGTTTTAGTTTAAAATCATTTTATAGCAAACTATGTTGGCTTTCAGAGTGGCCATTACCATTTCTCCTAGAAGAGTCTCCAAATTGATCCTCCCTACTCACTTTTTTCCATTTCTTCCTCAGTAAACATGAGTAGAAAGACAGATATAAAAATACAATGCTTTGTGGGATAATTGGAGTTCATATAGAAGGACAAATTTTATTTCTATAGAAAGTTCAAATCCAATGCTTCCTGCTAGGTTTAAGACTTTGGGTTTCAATCTCAAGTTACTTTAGGTCCTTTAAAGAACTTAGGTAACCCTGGTGAGTTTCAAGGCATGCTAACAGTAAAATTGATTTCTCTTAGTTTTAAAATGTTTTATATAATTTTCACAATTCTTTAATATCTGATTTTGACAGAGACCAGTAGTTCTGATTTATAGTTTTCAATACCTAAAAAGTTTGTATCTGTTTTATACCCTCAGATTAATTTGGGGGACTTTTATTCATGAAATCTTTTGCTTTCTTTCCTTATTTACCTCACTACCATCACCACTAACCCTTCTCCATTTGGGAAACAGCCTTGCTGAAAAGAAGGTTTAAAGAGATTTCTGTGCTATCCATTTATTGTTTTGTGCCCTTGTTCAGTTGCCAACGAACTAAATTAATCATAGAACTCCCAAGCAAAGCAATTTATCATTGCCTCATCATCCATCAAAGCAGCTGTTTCCCTTCTAAACTTTCTTTTTAAACAATATGCAGCAACTGTCATGCTATTTCTTTCTTACTTGTCCTTTGAAAAATGGTGGCTGTTTAAAATCTCTCATTTCTCTCTTCTCTCTCTCTCTCTCTCTCTCTCTCTCTCTCTCTCTCCACTGTAACAATCTTTTCACTTCTCTTGATTACTGTATCACCCATTTGAGGATCTCTTTCTGCAATATTCTCCTGTTCTCTGAGAAAATCTGTCTTTCATTGGCTTGAGTTTGGTTCTAACAAATTTGCTTCAACAAGCCACCTTTCTCCAACAAAAGTGGTGACAATGACAGCTTTTAATGTGCCAGGAACCTTACATATACTATCTTTAATGCTCACATTCATTCTGTTTTCACAACTTAGCAGAGATGGTAAGAATCAGAGACATCCATGTCCCACAGCTAAAGGATGTCAAAATCAGAATTTGAGCCAGGTATATGAGTAAGCCCAAATTTTTGCAGTTTCCATTCTTTTCAAGTTGTTTCTATAACCCTCTCCCTGATGTTTTCATTTATGATTCTTACATTAATAGAATAAGTGGAAAATAAATAAGAGCATACTGAAAATATAAGCATAAAAATATCCAATATCATACACGAGGTTTAAAAGGTACTAATCATTGTGCTGGAGAATCCCTTTGACCCAAATTAATGGAAAGACCCTAGTAAGCTTCCTATAGATTTTAGCTTTCTGCCTTAATCTTAACAAAATGAAGTTCATCTTGTCAAATCTTGGTCACAGTTGGACATTATGAGCGAGCTTTGATTGTAAGACTTCTGCTGACAGCGAAAGCTAAATGGAGTCAGCAGTGTGCCCTTCTAGACTAGAACTGAGAAATATTTATGAGGTGAATAATAAAGCACAACCTTCCTTAATGGTTTCCAAGCTATAGCAAGGAATTTTGATGAGATACAGCAATAAATTTTCTACTTCTGCCAGCTGTGGAATGAGGGAGGTGTTCCAGATCTGAGGGGACCTTGGCTACTGCCTGCTTCACAAGTGCTTATCTTTGCAACAGCAAAACTTTACTTTGACTAGCACCAAAATAATCATTTTTTAAAACATTAGATATAATCAACCTTAGTTGAGCTTCTTTTTGGATTAGTTGGAGCCATCATCAAATTAGATACTGGCTTCAATGGTAAACATTTAGAACCAAATTAAAGCATTACACAAAGTATTACATGTTTTGCCTAAAATGATATCATATAAATCAGAAATAAGAAGTAGGTCATCTTTTTATCTATTTGGTGATATGTGCATTGAACAAACTCCGTCAAAGATAATGTTATTCTTCAGTGAAACTTATAAAAAAGATTCACTTTTTACCACTAATTCAAAATAAACTGAAAAGTATAATCACAAAATAAAATGTTTATCTTGAAAATAAAGAGCCATACTATTTTAGTAGAAAATACTTTTATGAAAATATATTTGACAAATAATATTTTTAGGAAGTGCAAAATCATTAATTTCCTAAAAGGCCCCCACCACTTGATCAAGTGATGGACAAATTTGAGGAATGCAAGAATTCCTCATCTAGTTAATGTTTTAAATTTCCATATCTCAGTGAAGGACAGTAGGTCTTACCCAGTTGTCAAAAGACTGGAAATCATTTTTCTTCCTTCTCTCCTATACACTCTGCGGCTAATTTATAACTGAAAGATTTCTGTTCTGTATCAGAGTAACTGTGAATCCACTCATGTACCAAAATCTACTCCCCCCTCCCTTCATAGTAACCACTATTACTCTTTTCTTGAATTAAAATGTCTCCTGAGTTTCTAGCTTAAAGTCTCTCTGCCTGCAAAGTCTATTTTTCACACTACAGACAGAGAGATTACTCTTTCCCAAAATGTAAATCTGGTTGTATCCTTCTTTTCCACAGAACACTTTAATGGCTTGTCATGGCCCTCAGAATAAAGTGCATACAACTTCTAAGTACCTTGTAAATTCATTCCTCTAATTACCTTTACTTACCCTTTTTCTCTCATCAGTAATTGTCCCAACCATTCTGAACTATTTTAAGTTCCCTATCATAAGGTATTTTTCATTATTTCATACCTTTTCACATATACTTCCTTACATTAGTATTCATGAAAAGTTACTGAAATGCTCTTATGTTTTAACTGAAGCAGCTCAATATTAGTCAGCTTCCCATCCCTGTGACAAAATACCTGGGAAAATCAACTTAAAAGGAGGAAAGATTTTTGATTCAGCATTTCAGAAGTTTCTATCCATGGTGGTTTGGCCACATTGCTTAGGGCCTGTGACAACACAGTACACGAAGGCAGGAGATCCTGGTAGAGGAGGCCTGTTTACTTCATGGTGGCTGAGAAGTGAAAAGAGAGAGCTGGGACACAGTGCCCCAGTAGCCGAACTTCTCCCTCTGAGTTTCACCTCCTAAAGGTTTCACTATCTCCCGGTAGAGCCATAGGTTGGGGACCAAATATTTAGTATGTGGGCCTTTGAGGCACAGTTCAGACTTAAATCATAACAGAGTTAAGTTGAAGTGGATTGTGACAAATTTAAAATGTTTAATCACAAGAGCAACAAAAAATAAGATAAAAATATATTTAAAAATCCAAAAGGAATTGATATATAGTACCACAAAACTAAAATAAATAAAACAAAATAAAGCAAGAAGTGAGAAATGCAGGAAGAAAACAATAAAGGAGCACCAAATAACAGAATGTCATTCATAAATGACATAATTTCCATAATTATATTAGATTTAAATAGGCTAAGCAATATAACAAAAAGCACGAACCATCAACCTGGATTCAAAAGTGAGAACTAACCACATGTTATCAAGAGAAGCCTGTTTAATAAAGAAAAATATGTAGAAAGTAAAAGTGTGAGAAAAGATACACCATGAAAATATTACTCCTAAGAACACTCTATTGGCTATATTAATCATTTAAAATGTCACAACATGATCGATTTCAGATGACTCGTTAGAAGCTGAAGGAAAATGGTAGAAAGGACCTGTGAAGCCCGGATAAAAGATATTTACTGAGGGAAAATTACTAGTTCAAGACAGTGAATCATCATTGACAAAATAAAGTGTCTGTTTAGGTATTTCTCAGGAACATGTTTATTATCTAATATTTTATCTTTTGCTGCTATGGAAATGTTACAGTTCAGCTATATTTCCTAGTTATGATTATAACTAGAAGATATTTATTTGAAAATAATTTCAGCTCTGTGGATTTAATAACCAGAGACCCTGTTTCTCTTAGACTAGATTTTATCATCTTATCTTTGATTTCTTGTTTCCAACATGGAAATAGTTGGTTATTTTTTATTGTTGTCTCAAGTATTCTCATTTATGCAATTCATAAAATTTTCTCAGGTATTTCACTTCTGAAAACTAAAAAATGAACTAAAATGAAATAAGCATAAAAACATTAACTCACAATCACTTAAGGACATCTGTATTACTTCAAAGATAAACTCTTCACAACAATAAAAAGCACTACATCAGCCGGGTGTGGTGGCACACACCTGTAATCCCAGCACTCAGGAGGCTGAGTAAGGATGATTGCTGTGAGTTTGAGACCAGCCTGGGCTACATAGTGAGTTCCAGTTCAGTATCAACTACATAGTGAGACCCTTTGTCAAAAAACAAAAACAACAACAACAACAAAATATCAGCACATCAAAAACTAAATATGTGCTTAATATTAAAACATGCACATACCTGAACCAAAACCTCTAAAAAAGAGAGGTAAATTAGGAAGATAAATTCACATTCAACATTGGAAATTTTAACACATATCTGTCAATAATTCTTAGAGCAATTTTTAAATAAGCCTTTAAAAGATCCAAATAGCATAATCGAACACATTAATCATAATAACTTTGAAAAAATAATATACCCCAAAACTACAAATGCACATTAATTTCAAGAGCACATGAAATGGTAACCAAGATTGATCCTATGTTGATCTAATAACCAAAAGATTAAGATTTTACATAGTATTTTCTTAACTTTAATACAACTAAATTAAGAAATCAAAAAAAGACATATATAGAAAAGAATCACATATTTGAAAATAAAACAACTTAATCCTAAACCACCCTTTGGTCATAGAAGGAAGCACAAATTAGTAAATATTGTAGACTGAATGAAATTTTTAAAAACACAAAATTTATAAAATGCAGGTAAAGCAGTATGTGTATGTAAGAGCAACGGGGTCTGTTTCTCTGTAGCTGGTACAAAATGCACCTACAACTTAAAAGAGGAGAAGTTAATTCTGGCTTGGGATTTCAGAGGTCAGTGCACGGTCAGTCAGCTCCAAGGTATAAATGGCCTGGTGAAGGGCCATGGTGAAGGAAAGCTCTATGAATGCCAGAAGCACAGAGACATGAAAGATCCAAAGCGAAGGCAAGCCCCGAGGGAACCGCCTCCTCCAGCAAGGCCCACCTCCTAATGGCACGTTTCGCGATGAACTCATCGATAGATTAATCCACTGGTGATACAGCGCCCCTCTGATCTGACCATCTTCCAAAAACCCTACCACTGAACACATGTGACTTTTGGAGGACGTTCTAGATCTCAGCCAATATAGGTTGATTGTAGTTTTTTAGAACTTAGAGAAGAAGAAGAAAGGTCCACAATCATTGATCTAAGGTTCTCCGTCAGGAAACTTAAAAAAAAAAAATGTAAAAAAGAAAAAGAACTAAACCCAAAGTAAATAGAAGATCAAAAATAAGGATAAAAACAAAAGGACAGGCAACAGGGAAAATCAATATAAGCAATAGTACCTTCAAAAGTGTGATAAAATGGAAAAATTCTAGCTAGACTTATCAAGTAAAAAAGTACCACCTACCAGGTCAGAAACGAAAGAGATGACTTCTCAATCTTACAAACATTAAAAGAATAATGAGGAAATTTTAGGACGACTTCAGACAAATAAATTTAATGGATTACATCAGTGACAGTGAGCCCTTAGGAACTGAATACCCGAACTGCAACCCAAACTTACTTATTGCAAAGTGCCAATGAAGAAATTAAAGTTGAACACATAGTGTTTAGAAAAAGGCGAGTTGGCTCACAGGTCAACAGAGAGGGCTCTGGTGTACACACTGTGGCACTAGCTTAGATGAAATATAAAAATTCCTTGAAAAAGTTCCCAAAACTGATATAAAAAGAAATAGAAATTTTAAATATTCCAATATCTGTTAAGGAAATGAAATGAATTTGTGCTTCAAAACATCCCCAAGATGAAATTTCTAAACTCTTGGTTTTGATGGAAATTTCCATCAAGTATTTTAGAAAGAAATAATCTTAGGCAGAACTGATTTTCCTCTGAGTATAAAAACTAAGAAGACAACTCTCAGAACTTCTATTTAACATTGCATTAATGGTATTATCTAATGCAAAAAGATACAAAATATATCAGAAAAGAAAAATTAAAACTATATAAATGAAAGAACATTTGCTGAAGAAAATTAAAGATCTAAATGAGTGAAGACAATACCATCTTTATAGATTGTAAAGCTCAATGTTATTGCAGTATCAACTCTCCACCAATCTTTCTATGTTATCAACACAATTATTATCAGTATCTCAGTAGTATTTTTTCAGAAAATAACAAGCTGATACCAAAATATATATGGAATTCTAATGAACTGTAAGATCCAAAAATTCTGTGAAAAGAAGATAAAACCTGGAGCACCAATATCTGATTTCAAGACTTACACCTACTATAAATAGAAACAGTAACAAAAATAGTTTTGGTGAAAGGACAGATATACAAATTGATGAAGCCAAATAAAATTCACAAATAGGCACATGTATACTTGCATATGGTCAGCTGATTTCAGACAAATATCCCAGGGCACTGCAATAGAGAGACAAAAGTCTTTTTAAGAAATAACACTTGAAACACTAAATAGCTGTCAGAAAGAAAAAAAAAATCTCTCTCTTTCTCATATCATACACAAAAATGTATTCAAAACAGATCCATATCGATCAGTCAGCTGTCTTGTTCTGGGGAACAAAGCTGAGGAGCAGATCCCGAGCAGGGGTCAGGGACAAGGCACAGAGCCAAAGGTCATGCATTTACGACCTACCCAGACACGTGCTGTGTTAATCCCCCTAGGGTGCTGTCCAGCCAATCAAGTTGACAGTCCAGGTTGACTGTCATAGGATCATAGATCTAAATATAAATTATAGAAGTATAAAATTTCCAGAATGCATCCAAGAAAATCTTTACCACATTAGCATAAGCAAAGATCTTGGATGGAACACAAAAATATAAGTCATAAAGAGGAAAAATATTGAAGTGGGGTTAATCAGGTTTTAAAACCTCTGGTGTTTAAAACACACCAATAAGAAATTGAAAAGATAGCCTGATGTAATGGCACACATCTGTAATCCAGCACTCTGGAAGCTAAGTCAGGAGGATGGCAAGTTCGAGCGCAACCTGAGCAATTTAACAAGACCTTATCTTAAAAATAGTAAGTAAATAAATAAAAGGCTGGGGTATAGCTCAGTATGAAGACTCTGGATTCAATCCCCATTACTGAAATCAAGGCAGGGTGAGAAGGCAAACCAAAAATTAGCAGAAAATGTTCACTGCACATATATCTAGTAGAGATTTGGTATTTAGAATATATACATAATTTTACATGTCCATAAGAAAATACAAACCAATAAAAGCAAAATATACTAAACATCAGATTTAACAAAAAAAAATCTGTATAAATAGACAATAAACAGACAAAAAGATGCCACCACTAATTGTCAGCATAATATTATGTTTTCACTAGAATGGGTCATATAAAAGCCTGACAGTGTTCACATTGGAGGGATATGTAGAGCTCTGACACACTCATTCATTACTAGTTAGAATGTTGAATGATACAATCATTTTGGTTAAAGATCTGTTTCTTACAAATACTAAATGTATTGCTACCTTATAACATCATTTTATGTACATTTATATACACAAATGAGAGTATACATCACAATTTCATCTTCCCATGTAAATTTTATAGTATATTGTCTACCTCGTATTTTATTGTATGGTTAGAATATAACTTACATAACTAAGCTCTTACTGTTGTAGTTGTTCAATTTTCCTCTATTATAGACAAATCAGTAGCAAATACACGTTTAGTCAATTATTTCTTAATGATTCTTTTCTAGTTGAAAAAATTTGGTCTAAAGGGTGAACATATTAAACTTGAGATATTTAAATTAGGCCTATCAAGTAGTTTATATTTATTTATTTTCAATTATTATTTTTTCTTTTTTATTGAGGTTATTGATGCAATCTAGGTATACAATACAGTTACATGCATCATTGGGATTCTGTACCTTTACATAACAGGTCTTGATTCTCATTTTTCCCCTTGTCCCTGCCCTCCCTTCACCCCCTCCTCCCCTCCCCATTTACAAACACTTTATTTCCATTTTTTCAGTTTCTCATTTTTTTTATATACCAGTTTATTTATTTATTTACATACTAATTTATATTTCTGTTTGTTTTGTTTTTTTGGTACCGGGGATTGAACTCCGGTCCTTGCGCTTACAAGGCAGGTCACCGAACTGCTGAGCTAAATTCCCGGCCCCTAGTTTATATTTCTTATGTCAGCACATAGATATATTTCCACCCTTAAACTGGGCTAAAAATGTTTTTTCTCAATCTAATAGGCAAAAACTGTATACCTCTATTGTTTAACTGAAGTTCTTTACCTTTCCATCTATTAACTATTTCTAGTTTTTAGTAATGCATTGCCTTTCTTTTGACATAACAACTGATTACTGTCTTTAATCCATTGTCTGTAATATGATTTTAAAATATATTCTCCAGGTTAGTAATTGCTTGTGTGTATATGTGGGTGCATGATAATCTCCTGCAACATTTTTAACTACAACAGGAATGATTATTTTCTTCTTACTTCTTAGCTTTATAGATAGAAAATACTTCTCAGCTCTAATAAAATTATTGAATTTTCTTTTAGTACTTTTCTTTGTTTTAGTTTTTAATTAATCTAGAATATATTTTATTGGAAAGGGTGGATGTGAAGTGCAGCTTTTCTGACTGAATAACTAGCTGATTATTTATATTTCCTTACCATTTTAGCATAAGATTTTTCAAATATATCCAGATGCTATTTCTTACTCTGTTACCTATATATTTTTGTCAATATTATACTTTTTATTATACTTTTACATCTCATGTTTAAATATATAGTAAAGCATTTTATCATTTTTAAATCTTTCTGCTTATTCTGATGTGCATGTTTTTTCAAACATGGTGCATTGCCCACACAGCATTTAATTGTATCATTATATCATAATTTATATAACTGAGCTCTTACTATTACACATTTCCATTTTTCCTAATTATAGACGATACAAAATAAACCTAACAAGAAATACACAGAATGTGACAACTATTAGCTTTGAGAAATCAAAATAAAACTAAAAATTGTTTCAAACATCTGTGTATTAGTTCAATTATTTCCACCTTAGAAGTAATTTTTTAACTTTAAAAGTTTTATACTTTATTATGCTTTTTGAGAATGTTCATATAATATTTAACCTATCTATAGTATATCTCTATAGATAATTATATCTTGGTGCCTTAGCAGGATTTAATAGATGTCATATTAGCTCTATGTGTTTGTTTATGCTATAAAATTTGATATTTTTCAGAAATGTTGACTGAAAATTTACAATATTTTCTATGTGACTTTTATATGTATGCAAATTGTTTTTAGCATGATAATTTATTCTATTTGTTCTAACAGTTTTTCAGTTTATCTTAGTTGGATTTTATGCAAGATATTAATTTGACCAGTAAATATTGATAGCTTTGCCACATTTTTTCCAATTATAACTTAATTATAGTTTATGTTCTTGTGTAATTTATTTGGCTAACACTTTCTGAATCTTTGTCTTGTTTCTCCAGTCTGAGAGGGTACTTCCTAATGGTCTAGTGACTCATCATGAAGTTTGATTGTACTTGTTATTTATATGCATAACTCTCTTTAGATGTAAAGCCATAGATACAGACATAGCTATATGCTATAATCAAAAAATATGGTGATGAATATTGATAGCAATGTCTTTTACTGTAGTGAAATTTTTATTTAGATACTATTTTGCTGTATTTTTATCATGTTTCATATGTGTAAACACCATAATTGATGAAATTACTAATTTTTATTTTATAGTTCAGGAGTGAATGCTGCAATTTATCAAATATATTTTTATTTAAAAATATTGTTTCAAAGTGTTTAACCTTTCATAAAATATGAATAGAATTCTGGAAAATTCAGATTGAGAAACAGTTCAGTGACATACTTTTTATAATTCAGTTGAGCAGTAAATTCAGTATCTCCTTTAGACATGGAAGACATACTTATTTCCAAATTGATGCTGCACCTGTTTAATTTCACCTTAACAGATCTAGTCAATTTGAATATGAAAGAATGACGGTTCATATATTATTAATGAAAGTTTTTCCCTTAAATATTCAGTAATGACAAAAGTTAGAATTTAACATCAGATCATATAGGAAACATATTCACCACAGCCATGATAGTTGCTTAATTCTGCCTCATTCCCAAAAGAAGCACAAAAACAATTCAAGGAAACAGTACAGGTAAATATTTGTCACAAATAAGAAAGTAACTTCATAAATCAAAATTCACCAGAGTCTAACAAAGTTTTGCCTCAAAAGTAAGTTATTTTTTATTAGAATATGTATATAAAGAAAAATCTCAGCATTTTGCATTGGATGTAACTATTGGACTCAAGGGCCTGATGTTGAATGAAACTTCTATTAGTTTCATTTTGAATGGAGGGCAATCGCCCAGACAGAGATAGAGTACAGACACTCATTCACACAGAAATGGATTCCTCATAGCCATTGACCTCTGTTTCTGGCATTCAAATTCAAAGCAGAGCCTTTTGTGTGAGGAATGTATGATATTTTGCTTCAGTCCATGTCAGACCATTAATTTGCCTCTTCACAGTTGTCAAACACTGAATCTGTCGTGATAGCTCTAGGAAGCTATAATTATTCCCTCCATTGTCTTTATTTTATAGCCAAGAACTCCACAGCACAGAAAGATAAAACAACTTGTCCAAAATCATGCCGGCTATAAGGGGAACTCTCAGGTATAATCCCAGATGTGACTGCCTCCAAATTCAGCACCCATTCCATTCTACGTGCTGTCTTACTTATGCCTCTTTACACATCTGACCAATAACTCAACTTCTCTTCTTTACCGCTCCTGTGCAGGCCCGTGACCAAGGCGTAGACACAGAAGTGGAGTCATGCTTCACACGGCCGTGTCATGCTGGCAGCCATTCCTGGGTCTGGCTGTGCTGTTGATCTTCATGGGATCCACCATTGGCTGCCCTGCCCGCTGTGAGTGCTCTGCCCAGAACAAATCTGTTAGCTGCCACAGAAGGCGTTTGATTGCCATCCCAGAGGGCATTCCCATTGAGACCAAGATCTTAGACCTCAGCAAGAACAGGCTGAAGAGCATCAATCCCGAAGAATTTATATCATACCCTCTGCTGGAAGAAATAGACTTAAGTGACAACATCATCGCCAATGTGGAACCAGGAGCATTTAACAATCTCTTTAACCTGCGTTCGCTCCGCTTAAAAGGCAATCGCTTGAAGTTGGTTCCTTTAGGAGTATTCACGGGGCTGTCCAACCTTACTAAGCTCGACATTAGTGAGAATAAGATTGTCATTTTACTGGACTACATGTTTCAGGATCTGCATAACCTGAAGTCTCTAGAAGTGGGAGACAACGATTTGGTTTACATATCACACAGGGCCTTCAGTGGGCTACTTAGCTTGGAACAGCTCACCCTGGAGAAATGCAATTTAACAGCAGTGCCAACAGAAGCCCTCTCCCACCTTCGCAGCCTCATCAGCCTGCACCTGAAGCATCTTAATATCAACAATATGCCCGTGTATGCCTTTAAAAGATTATTCCACCTGAAACACCTAGAGATTGATTACTGGCCTTTACTGGATATAATGCCTGCCAATAGCCTCTATGGTCTCAACCTCACATCCCTGTCAGTCACTAACACTAACCTGTCCACTGTACCCTTCCTTGCCTTTAAACACCTGGTATACCTGACCCACCTTAACCTCTCCTACAATCCCATCAGCACTATTGAAGCAGGCATGTTCTCTGACCTGATCCGCCTTCAAGAGCTTCATATAGTGGGGGCCCAGCTCCGCACCATTGAACCTCACTCATTCCAAGGGCTCCGCTTTCTGCGTGTGCTCAATGTGTCTCAGAACCTGCTGGAAACTTTGGAAGAGAATGTCTTCTCCTACCCTCGAGCTTTGGAGGTCTTGAGCATTAATAATAACCCACTGGCCTGTGACTGTCGTCTCCTCTGGATCCTGCAGAGACAGCCCACCCTGCAGTTTGGTGGCCAGCAACCCATGTGTGCTGGTCCAGACACCATCCGCGAGAGATCTTTCAAGGATTTTCACAGCACTGCCCTTTCTTTTTACTTTACTTGCAAAAAACCCAAAATCCGTGAAAAGAAGTTGCAGCACGTGCTTGTAGATGAAGGACAGACCGTCCAGCTAGAATGCAATGCTGATGGAGACCCACAGCCTGTGATTTCCTGGGTGACACCTAGAAGGCGTTTTATCACCACCAAGTCCAACGGGAGAGCCACCGTGTTGGGTGATGGCACATTGGAAATCCGCTTTGCCCAGGATCAAGACAGTGGGATGTATGTTTGCATCGCTAGCAATGCTGCTGGGAATGACACCTTCACAGCCTCCTTAACAGTGAAAGGATTCACTTCCGATCGCTTCCTATACGCAAATAGGACCCCTATGTACATGACCGACTCCAATGACACTATTTCCAATGGCACCAATGCTAATACGTTTTCCCTGGACCTTAAAACAATACTGGTATCTACAGCCATGGGCTGTTTCACATTCCTGGGAGTGGTTTTATTTTGTTTTCTCCTCCTTTTTGTGTGGAGCCGAGGGAAAGGCAAGCACAAAAACAGCATTGACCTTGAATATGTGCCCCGCAAAAACAATGGTGCTGTTGTGGAAGGGGAGGTGGCTGGACCCAGGAGGTTCAACATGAAAATGATTTGAGGGTCTACCACTGTCACTACTGTCCCTGTGTTACTGTTGGTAATCAGTACGACAGTCTGGCACAATAAATCACTAGGCTGAGAGGCAGCTTCATGAAGCTGCCCCTGTGTCAAAGCAGGGTCCACGGAAGCAGGAGGACTTCTTATGGAGACTCTCCATCTAGAGGCAGGCAGGCATGTGTCAGAGCCCTTCACACAGTGGGATACTCATTGTTTGCATTGCAAATACTGGCATTCTGGGGATCTCAGTAATGAACCTGAACCTTTGGCTCATGCTCACAGACAATTATTCAGCATTTTCTACCACTGCAAAAACAAAAGAAAAAAATAAGAACAACCTACAGTGTAGGATTTACATATTAAAGACACATTTGTCTAAAACAAACTCTACAGAAAATTTTGTATCTATGATTATCATTTGTTAACGCCTTGCATCATACCATACTGTTGGATCAGCACCAAAAAGATATCAATATATTCTTTACTTTTCTTTTTAAACATATATGCTGTATATGTTTTAAAGCAATATGAATGAGAGGTTGTGCTTTTAGTTATTCACCACTGTAGATCCAAGTGTGATTTCACCTTCCTTTACTTACAGATCAGCTTGAGACTAGATCCCTGGAGTAATGGGCAGAGATGTGTTGAGAGATATGTATGTCTGATGTAGGATGCCAAGAAACAGGACCTGAGGCAAAACTGCTCGACTCTGTTAACTCTGTTACCATAAATAAAGGCATGTGCCTAGTTTTGATACAGAATGGAATATTTTTTATACTTAATAATATCACACTGGACCAATTTACTGTAACAAAGCCCTTGATTTCTCCTGAAGGAGATGTGTCACTAGATGTCCCTGTAAAGTGCAAGGTAGGTGTTTTTAATGAAAATAACCCAATTTAACCACCCCTGTTTTTTTTTTCACCAGTCAATACAAATGAGTTATAGAAAATAGGAGGTAGTGATTATACATAACCAATGGATAATATTCACCAGTAGCAAAGTTCAACAATCTTGCTGTTCAAAAGCTCTCTGAATTAAGAGAATGTCTTCTCAGGTGCCAACATAAACCAAGATGATCATGTAGAACATGATGGAAATGCAAGTAAGGTTGTGTCTAAAGCGTGATAGTTACCTGAAGATTAGATTCCTGCCAGTTAAGGAAAATCCACCTACTGCCACTCTGATGGCAGCTCTCTATTTCTCTGTGCTCTACCACAAGAATGGATGCTTGATGTTACCTTCAGTAGACAGCATGAAGGTTTCTTCCTGCCTCCTTATCAAGTAGATATCTGCTCTTCTTTTTTAAATGATTTTGTGTAAATTTGAGAAATCTGCTTTTCTTTTAAAGAGGTAAATAAGTATACAGCAAAGTGAAAACTATTGATTTTTTATTTCACTGAGGAAAAATTAAGACTATAGTCCTGTAAATTTGTGGAATTATGGTGATTCTTTTACTCCCCTGACTGACTCAAAAAAAATTACCAAATTTGGTTGATATTAATGACCATTAGGATTAAACATTCATTTCTTTTTTAAAAATTCATCATGACATTCCTACCAGTGATGTGTTCTAAAGGTTCAATCTAACCAAATGTGGCTTTCAAAACATATATTCATATAATCTAAGACAGCATTGACTAGGGACTATATTTATGAAATATCATAGAGTTAGTTAGCATAAAAAAGACATTTCTCTATTTTTCATACTTTGAGAGACTTGAAAAGTGTCCCCATTTTGGATTGGATGTACGCTAAAGAAGAGGATTTCCTTCTTGATGTGCCAGATTGAGGATTTGGCTTTCAAAAGGCTGCCTGTTTTGAGTATTTGAAATTTGAGGAAAGCTTAGTAAAATAAAAATGACCCCAATAAAAAGGGTCAAGTTTATAAACCATCCTGCCAATTTGATAGCAACACAGTTAAACTTATTTCTTCCTTGAAAACGTGTAGAAATGAGATATAAAGACTGAAGAATTGCCTGTTTGAGTAATATTTCATTTGACTTTCCTGGTGACTATCATAGAAATTATTATAGAAATTATTTTACTATGTGTAGCCTTTTATGTCTAATAATACAAATCAAGCTGTGCTATACATTCTCTCAAAGTCCCAACCCATGTGCAAATCAAATACATCTTTCCAAATTAAAAAAGAAGAAAAAAGTTAAGGTGGAGGGAATCTTCTAACAGAAACTAATTTCATTTTAGTTTCACAATACCACATACAACAAGTATTTAACTGTCAGAGACAGCATGTGTGAACAATCAACAGCACTGAGCAATTAATAAAAAAATCTTTGCAACTTACTGGAATTTTCTGTCAAAGTAAGAGTTGACCAACAACACGAGTGAAATGAAATTTCATTAAAGCTAACGTACCCATGAAATGATTTGGTTAAAAGACTTAGATGTTATTCCACTTGAAAAAACGAGACTGCATGGTTTTCCATACACTGATGTATAGAATAGTTTAGCTGTTGCTAAGCATTCTCCTAGAGTCACATTGACCAATAGGGTGGGCAAATGCAGCATTCTGTAACCATTCCTCAAAGGTTCGGAGTCTATATATGCCTAGTAAATTCTCTGAAAAATATTGAAATAAGAAACATGCTTAATAATTTTTACCTTGGAGTTTCTCTAACTGATTTGAACATGAAACAGGTCAATTCACGATTAAATGTTAATATCTTCAGAAAATAGAGTTCCATAAAATCCAAGCTGACCAACATTGAAACAGACTGGTGCACCTCTGAAATATTTTGAGATGCAATGTATCTAATATAAATAAAATTACTATTTGGATTAGGCTCTAATACACACACACACACACACACACACACACACGTGTGTGTGTGTGGGATGTGTAGGTTATATCACCCTCGTAAGTGTTCAGACCATGAAAGTAAATTGACTAGGTCCAGAAGAATTGGCTACTTCCTGCATAAAGGATTGCAGTAATGAATTTACAGTAACTGGATAAACATGTAACTTTCTACATCCTCACTATTGGTACAATTCTTGGGTTGCCTTTTATATCCACAAAGCTCTGGCATTCCATTGATTATAAGTCTTGGATTTTAGTGTCCAGTTAAATAAGGAGTTATATAAGTTTTTCTTTGCGGCCGCTCAGAGCAGCATATGGGCTAAATTTTCCCCTTAGATATAACATCTCTGAGTTTTCTCCCAAGAGTTTTGTTTCAAAGTATTTTATCAAAAGAAGAGTTGTTTACCTCAGCATTTTGCTCTGAGTTGACCAGTACTCTGTCTGTTATTGAGCATTTTCAGAGACGTATTCACTCTTTCTGGTCATTAAATCTGTATTAGAAAAAAATTTCTGACTACATCCCTAATGATCTAGGAAAATTAATACATAGACTCAAATATCTGAAATAGTGTGTGTATTTATATATTTGTGTAAAATAACTCACCTCAGCAAATATGTTCCCAGTAAGAAATTTGTACTTTTCCAAATTCTCATATTACTCACTTTTCTATCCTTTTTATTTTCATTGCATTTATAATCATCTACTTTTCAAATATTCTTAAAGTTTAAAAAAAATGATCCAGAAACTACTAAGACCCAATATTTCCTAGTTCTGAAGATGTTTGTCTGAACTCTGACTTTGCTCAACCTTCCCAATTGATGTTTATCACGAACAACTCTCTTTTAATACAAAGGTATTTCAGAATTTATAGTTTTTAGGGTGAATTCTATTCTTATTGTTCTTCAAATATCCTGTTCTCAGGTCTCACAAGAGTCCAGAACTTATAATCTTCTGTGACTCTTGAAAAATGAATTATTTAAATCTCACCTCCATTGAAACTTGACTTTTGTCACTTTCTATTACTTAAGTAGGAATAAATATATTTTTATATTAGGAGTTCAAATGAGAATGAAATGTTTGAGAAGTGGAATTGAATAGAGGCACACCTAAATTACCTTTTGCTTTCAGGGTCTCCCTTCACCTCTATCAGGACATTTGTTTTCTCTTCAGGGGCTGTGCTGAGAAGCTGTCCAACAACACAGAATGTGTCTTCAGGCTTCCTAGGAAAGATAATGAATAGATCACTTTCAGCTTCAAAGGCTAAGACCCGGCAAAAATATATCATCAGGAATTTAAAGAAAGATTTGGAAGGAGACACTGTGTTCCATTTTAAGTTTATGTCCCTTATTTCTAATTTTTATACTTACCGTCTAACTGAATAAGAATCAATCAGCTTATGCTCTTTTTAAACTTTCATTTGGGTCTGTTTTTATCTATTTTTCTATGTTCTGGCCACCTGTAGCTTACGTGAGAATGCCATTGAATTTTGTAGCATGTGAACCAATAACAAAATGTTTGGGGTCAAAGCCATTCATTCTACCTGGTACTTAGGTAAAGACTTACCTTTAACACTGAAATTGCCGTTATGCTTTAGACTAATACATTATGTGCCTGGTTATTTCAACTGACTTAATACCATTGGCTAGAGGAGCTCCATTCATTTCCTCTTGGCTAAAACATTTGTTTTCTGATGGAAGAGTTCTGGAGTTCTGTCTTTGTGTATAGAAATTTTGAGGAATTAAATATCATTTGACTACTGACTTTACACTCTGGTAGGCAACAGAAGATGTTTCTTGGTAGTTTGGCAAACACTTGACATAAATCTCTTGGTGACACTCTATTTTGTCCTTCAAAAGTCATTCCTAAGAGCCTGCTCATTTGTACTCCAGCAAAAATATGATTACTGGTAAAAGGAAGACTCACAATATACACCTGCAAGTTGAAATGAGAGCTGATTTTCTGGGATCTTTCATCAAATTTACCTAATAAACATGGGGCTCATGAGCCATTAAGGCTAGGCTAGCAAGGTTTACCCAGGAAAATCATGTTGTAAATCAGTAATTAATGGTGCCAGGGATTTGGCTCAGTGGCATTGCATCTGCCTCACAAGCACAAGGTCCTGAGTTCAATCTCTGGAACCAAACAATAATAATAAATAATAATAATAATAATTAATAATAATAATAATCAATGACAGGATTGGAAATCTGAAGTTGATTGGACTGTTTTGGGAGCAGCAAATGTAGCTGCACATTTTCTCAAAAAAACCTTAGGGACTGGAAACTCCTCATCTTGTGTGAGCTTTTCAACAGATGGCCTGTGATGAAACATTGGCAGCAACAACAACAAAAGATATGAATATGATGTATATAAAAGTGTTCTTTTTCTAAAACAGGACTGGGCTGATGTTCCTCTTTCCAAATTCTGGAATCTGATTAGGACAAGCTTATATGTACCCCAGACTGCATCCTTCAGTTTACCAAGCTTTTGAAATACCTCTTTTCCATCACCTACCCATAACTCTTTGGAAAATATTCTAAATAGGAAAAAAGAAACAGCAGGGACTACAGTAGCTCCACTTATCCTCAGGGGATATATTCCAAGACCCTCAGTGGATTCCTTAAAGCACAGACAGTGTCAAACCCTATATAGTTATCCTTTTCCCTATACATACAAACCTATTGGAAAAGTTTAATTTATGAATTTAGCATAGTAGGAGCCTAAGAACACTAATAATAAAAATAGAATATTTATAAAATATACTACAATATGTTATATGACTCTGCACTCTAATGTACACTCCCCACCCACTAAAAATATTCATTTACTATTTTCAGATCAAGGTTGATCTCAAATAACTGAAACCATGAAAACAAAACCATGGATAGAGGGAAGCACGCACTAGTTCCTCTGAGACAGCTCAAAGATGAAAGCTTTGTCATTCCCACCATTCCTGCCTTCTTTCCTGATGCCACAACTGAAATGACCCTTGATTCTCCTACCTGCCTGTTTACTGCTGTCGTCTCTGAGCTCCTGTCAGGCCTTATGAATGCATGCATCCTCCAGGGATCCGTCTTCTATCATTGGCACTCAGAAATTCTTGGGTAATTGTTAAACTGGAAATTGCTTTTTGGAAAAAAAAAAAAAAACACTCCAGCCTATCTCATATAACACTTTAAAAGTGAAGACTTACCTTTCACATAATCACAAGCAATCTGCAGGGTGAATGATCTGATTTTTTTTCTCTTCCAGAAGCAGGTGGGTTGATATAATGCCAGCCTTAAATAGGAAGATTTATTTATAGCCTTAGCAGAATGAAAAAAAGAGCTGGCATAATCAAGAGAGTACTTCACATTTTAAGGAAGAATCTACCCTTAGTATGCTAAATTGCCATTAGGAGATAACAAAAATGCAAATTTATATTCTTTAGATTGGTTAACTATATTAATCCCAATAAAGTTCAAATGGTTAACTCTCCTGGCTATACAAAATAGGTCAGATTTTACACTTGATCTAACAGACCAAAAGTATTTTAAAAATTTAAAAAGCAGAATATTACTATATTAATTTTTTTCATTTTGTTGCACACCTCCCATCCTGAATTGCTTTAATCTACACTTCAATATAATCAATACAATCTACAAATTATAATCAACAGAAATAAAGCAGAAGACTAACTCAGATTTTCAAAAACCTCTCTCATTCCTTATAACAGTATACGTGCAGCCACATACTGACTCAGACGTACATCTTTGTGACAGTGCCAGATTGAAAATGAGCCATGAGAAAACTAAATGCTATTTGTAGGAAAACGTACTCTCTTCTTCCAGTGATAAAATCAGATGCATCATACACATCTGGTCACTTGATGTACAAGATACTTGTCTTCATGTGTTTTATCCATTAGGTATAGAATGCCCCAAATCATAATAAAAAAAAAAACTATTGTTTATATATACATATATAAATATGTGGGGAAGGGCAGATTGTTTTTTTTAAGTGTTTAAAATGTAACTGTTTTAAAAGTTGGTAACTTTGAACAGGAGGGAAAAAGAAAATGTGTCTCTGTATTTTTCTTTACTGTCTTTTATCAAAATCTCACTCTGGGAATATTCCACAATTGGAATTTACTAACAACATCCTAACAAAACTTCTCTTAAAACTGACTGATAGCTTGGTTTTTATTCTTAAAAAATTAATGTTAAAGATAAAACTGTCTTGATTTAGGTTTACGTCTTATTGACTGTTATTATTGGGGTAATAGTGCGGGCATGTTTTTTTTTTTTAACATGTAAAACAAGTTCTTTTGTTTACATGTAAAATAAGCTAGAAAACATTTTCTTTGCTGATAAAAAGGGCTTAAGCATCTGACCTCTCAGTTGAATCCATCGGGCTATTACTAAGCAATGAAATGTAATAAAAGGTGATTGGAGTCACATGGAAAATATTTTCTTACTGAAAAAAGTTAGTTACATGAGCATCACAAGGAACACAAGGTTGTTGTGTTAGCGATATGTTGATGAAATAGTCTACAAAGCTGTGAGAAGGGGCCATCTGGAGTACTCCTGACCTGGAATCGCAGTGAGTGGAGACCATGCAGAAATCATGCAGGAGAGAGGCTATCAGGTTCCTCATTTCAACTCACAAAGGGGTCAGGTTTGACCTGCTGGACATTAAAATCTATGCACTACCAACACTACTATAAAGATATTCTGCTTTAGTGAAAATAAATCCTCTATCACTTACAAAATTATCTCAATTTTATTTGACTTGGAAAGGTTCAGAGAGGCACACCTACAACATCATTTAGTTTGTGTTACAACGTCATTTAGTTTGTGTTAGCTTTCACTCAAGCCAGCTTTTCATGATCCAAAACCTCATATAGGGCCGGGGACTTAGCTCAGCAGTTCGGTGGGCCTTGCAAGCGCAAGGACCCGAGTTCGATCCCCGATACCAAAAAAAAAAAAAAAAAAAAAAAAAGCCTCATATTAAAAACATCAAAGTTGTTCATCTTCAAGCACATTGGTAATGAGAGAAAGTTGTCTAGTGTTAAAGAAGAAATGAATTGAAATTTTTAAAATTACTCTTGCACAATTTTCTGCTGAGAGGGAAGACGCTCTTCTTCCTTTGGTGTGTGTAAGGGAGTGGGCTTTGGGGAGATGTGCTTAGGTTGCTGTCACCAGCTATCACATCGTCTTTTCCCCTTTTATTCATCTGATGCCTTCCAGTGAAGGGGATGTAGGTTTAGGTGGAAGATGTATGTGCTAGGTGACAAGAAAACCTGAGATTCACCTCTAGGCAGCAGCAAACACAAATTCTGAGGCTGCTATCAAGAGATTCAGGAAAGGCTGCTGTGCTGTTCTTTAATTGTGTAATGGATGCTTGCCACCAGACCAGCATTTCCTTTTCCTTGAAAATTTTTTGGTAATACCAGCACTGCTTGAGCAGAAGTCAGGTCTCTGACGGCGGGCTTTCATAGCACTTAACAAGTATGACTAAAACAAAAACAAGTTCCCATAGACATAGTTCTGAATGTATTGCACACACATCTTTGCCAAATAATATCACAAGTTTGCTTATCCAGGAAACTCATTGATCAGAGTTAAGATGGTTCAACACTCTATGACTTGTTCATAAGAAATAGGAAAGAGATAATTCAGTGAAGTCAAATTACTGAATGAAAGCTTAACCTACTTTTAACTCAGCATCCTGACTCCATATTTGTAAAGAATTTCTGGCCATGTGTTACTTCATAAATTTATAAGTTCATCATACTTTTCTGTTTCCATTTTTGTTCCTAGTTTTTCTCATTTTCCTGCCACAAGCAGAGCTAGCTGTCTGTTATTTGTCATTTGACATAATCAAATATGAATTATGGGTTCCTACCTACTCACTTTAAAGCAGATACATTTATTGCATAACCTTATAATCTTGACTAACTTATCAGACTCAAAACACAAAGCATAAAGGTTCATGTCCCCAAAAAGCCAAATTAAGGAGAAAATAGACAAACCTCAGCAGGTTTTCTACTACTGATTGATGGAAAAACTGAGACATCAGGTTCTAGAACTTATCACTCTGGTGCCTTTCATCATTAGTTATTATAAATAACTAATGCAAAAATTGTGACCCCCTTTAAAACATCTTGGACTGGGAATGAAAATGCTTGTTATAGCTATGCAGGCATTGTTTCATTCCATGATGACATGAACTTGGTAAGTCAGAACATGTCAATAAATCTCTAAATAGTACATGTATCTTAATTCCAGATACGCACACAAATATACTTTTATGCTATGAGTATCAGCTACAAAAGAGATAAGGAAGAAGTGGAAGATAGAAGACATATGGCCTACCTGAAGACTCTCACTCTTCTGTTTGAACACCAGTAATGAAAACAAACATTTACAACCCAATCATTCAGAAGTCAATGTCTGAAAAAAAAAGAAAAGTCAGTGTCTGATATTTGAAAACCCTAGGAGAGTCTACTAGACTAACATGCTACTAGATAGACTGCTTCTTTGCTTGAAAGACAAATCCTATATATGATTGGAAAGTTATATCTCTACTGAATTTTATTATTTTTATTTGTGTATTAAAATATGAATCTATTTACCAGATCTCCAAGGCAAATTGTTTTCTAAACACAGCCTCACTCTTCATGTTGTTCCTCAGCACAAGAGATTGCATGTTCTAATACTGCAGCACAGAAGCTATTCACTACATCTAATCTATTCATTCAGCTGTGTGTTATTAGCTACATGTACAAAAGCCTAATAGGTTACATCCATTATATACATACAGAGCTCTTGTGAAAGTTAAGCAAATACTTCTTTAAACATACACCCATACAAACCGTTCTATAGCATCCAGAATTCTTATGGTTCACAGTATATCTTCTCAAACATCCTATAGGGAACCTATAAGGGAATTTTTTCACTGAGCCCAGAACAAAGGTGTAATTCAAAGAGACTACCAAGTCAGCTCCACCATCCTAATTTATATAAGTTCTTCTACATTAGCATGCCAGTTGCCTGTACTTGACTAGTCTCAAGAGCCCTTTATGGCAATGCTTTAAGAAAGTTGCCGATATGGTTTGACTTCAATATAAAAGCACTGCTTTGGGCCCTGAGTTTCCTGGACTGAAAAGAAAGAAAGAAAAATAAGTTCAAAGGAATGGAAAGTGATTAAAAATGTCTGCTGGTTGGTAAATGTAGAGAAGGTAGTTTATTGTTTAGGCAGTTCAATGCCTTTTCAAAATAGCATTTGATGAGAACTGGAGGGCACAAATTTTTCACATGGAGGGTAAAGAGTGACCAAGCACACACAAGAGACTTTTTAATTGTATAGGAGAATGAATGGTGTTTATGTATGTTGCACTGCCTCTTGTAGTAATCTTCTTAGTTTGGGTTCCAAACCAATAAGTAACAAATTCTATATTGAAAATTATTTTAAATGTCTTTGTATTTATGTGATTTTAAATGCTGGCAATATTAGCTCAAATATATACCCACAGAAAATTCAGGAAACTACTTCTTTCTCATTTTTTATTTAAAAATGTACATCAGATTTCTCTAGCTTTTGTTTTAAAAGATGTAGAAAATTTAATTTTCCACATATACAAGACAATTCTCCTTCATTCATTAATTCCTTTATGTAATCATGTAATATCTACTGAATATTCATAATCATAGTAACTTAACATCAGTAAATAAAGCTATCAAAATACCTTCAAACTTTAATCCATATTAACTCTTTGACTTTCATATTGCTCATGACCAATTTGTCATTCTATCATGATCCACTCTCAGGGAGTCAGATAGCTAAGTATTAAAAAGACAAGGATCTGGAGTAAGAGTCTCCCAAGGCTCTGTCACTGGGTTCATGTTTCTCTATGGGCAAGCTACTGAACATTTTTGCACCCCATCTTGCAAAATGACCATAACACTACCTACCTCACAAGGGTGCTGTGAGGCAGACTGTGAAAAGTATGAAGGAATGACACATAGAATTGAGAAAACATTATAAAGGTGCTATAGGATTTAGAGTGATTACAAGGAATCGGTGGGTATGAACCCCTGTATCCTGGGAGCCCCAGGTCTGCTGGGATATACTTCCTCCCTTTATGGCTAGAGACTAAAATGATACTCGCATCAGTTGGCTGGTCTATCTTAAAATCACTGACTTCTACAAAATAACATTCTCATCTCTTTTTTGAGAGATGCTAGTCTGGAAAAACTGTTAATGTTAACAAAGTACAAAAATAATTCACTTCCAGGAACTAAGGGTGGGGAAAACATTCATTTCAATATGAAACTAGAGTTTGAGTGGATATCTTATCTTCAAGGGGATGCATTTTATTGGAGAAGTTTTTGTTTGTTTGGTTGGTTGGTTGGTTTTTGGTTGTTTTTTTTTTTTACCTAGGGCTTTCTATTTTTGCAGCCTGACTCCCCAGTTTTCTATACCACTGTTTTAATGTACATCCCTTTTTACCTTTTATGGGAAGGGAAACTATAATCCTCATTTCATGATAATTCTTTTCATTCAGTCTATTTTGCTCAAAGGACAATTTCTTTTGAAGAACTATTGTAATTATTTTCTTAGAGGGCCATTTTAACTACCATATTGTTTAAGCCCTATTGTCTTGGTGCCCTTCAAAACTGTCAGTTGCTTTAAATTATAGGGGTGGGAGGGGGAGCTGATAACCACATGTTGTAATTGATTTGTATGTTTGAATTGTCTAATCAAAAAATAAGGTTATGAATTCCATCTGTTGAGACTCAAAAATAAAATACTTTCGTATAAAATGTATTTGGTTTTTGAATGTTCTAAAACAATACTCATGTTTCTATTATTTATTGTTTCATTACTACTTTGAACTACTAATTATTTATTATAATAGAAGCTTATGTTCATTTGCATCTTAGTCCTTGGATATCTAAGCTTGAGGAAGGCCAGTAAAATAAAACTGTGCAAGACATAGAGTTGAGATAAATCAAGAATACTCCGGGCTGGGGATTTAGCTCAGTGGTTCGATGGCCTGCCTTGCAAGCGCAAGGACCCAAGTTCAATCCCCAGTACAAAAAAAAAAAAAAAAAAGAAGACTCCTTTCTGACTATTCTATTCAAGGCTGAATCTGGTCTTACACAAAATAAATAAATGGGTGTGAAGAAATGGGTCTTTCAAGGTATAGGATAAATTTATCTTTCACTCACACATGCATATATGTGTATGTAAAATATCACCACAAATGATGGGGAAATTGTCAAGAGATGTGATTTCTGTCAGGAAATTTTAATGAGATTTTTAAATGAGTTTTTTTTTAAATGAGATTTTTTTAAACTGAGCTTAATTTTTCAAAAAAAATCCTCTGGGCGAACATTCTACCCAGATAAACAACCACTGTCTCCCATCAAATCCAGTAGCACTGTTGGTGTCTTAGCTCTGGCTGCCATAACAAAATACTGCACTCTGATAGCTTCAACAACAGAAATTTATTTTCTCACAGTGACGCTGAAGGCCATTGAGTCTGAGAGCTAGGTACAGCATGCTCAGTGTCTATGTGGGCTCTCTCTATTTGGGCTGTAAATGGCTACCTTCTCTCTGTGTCCTCACAGAATCTTTTCTCAGTACATGAACATAAAAGTGCATACATGTGTGCGCACACACACACACACACACACACACAGATCTTCCTCGTCTTATAAAGATGCCCATTCTGTTACATCAATATCCTATTCTTATGACCTATTTTAACCTAACCTATTTTAACAGCCCTATTTCCAGATACATTGGGGGTTAGACTATAAATTTAGAGAAACAATTCAGTCCATAGCAGTTAGTTTCTGCACACTGACCAAAATATTATATTACCTCTATCTACCAAGAGTTGAGATGATATATAATATTCAGGAGACAAATTAGAGACATTGATATGAACAAAGAAAGATGGAATAGAAAAGGATTTTCAACATTTAGCAAATATTCCTCTCTATATCCCCACTCCCGGTACTGGGGATTGAACTCAAGACCTCACACTTGCAAGGCAAGCACAGTACCACTGCACTAAATCCCCAGCCCTCTTCTCTATATTTTCTTACTTTGCAACTCCACGACTCTTCAAGACTCCGGTCTAGGGGGTCACTAAATTCCTGTAATTACATGTGACTTTTCATCTATATCACTAATGTCCTTAAACAGTCATGTCTGATTTCTCACTACACATCCCAAGAGCTCTACTACTATTTCTCAACAGTCTTAACCACTTACATTTTTGTTCTTATTTAACATCATCATCTTTCTGGAAAACCCATCCCTTCTCTGACATCCCTTCCAAATGTATTAAACTCTTTTTTAATTATGCCCTCATCCCATGTGCTGAGTAAAGCATTATACATAGGGGAAAATATAACAGTATTTCCCTTCTCTTCATGAGCTCACAGCCATGCTCAGTTCTATTATTGCTGATATGTAGAGAGATGTAGTCCTATGAGCAAGGTGTGAAAAAGTTATTCAATATGTTCCTATCTTTCAAAGAACCATCGTTTTTACTGATTTTGTGAGACAGTTTGCTAGAGCTGAAGTTCCCCAGTGATTGAAATGTTGCAACCCAGACTGTCTGTTTGAAAAAGAGAGCTGTATCAATAAAAATTGCTTAAGATGCCCACAAGTTCTTCTGCAGCCATTCCCACTGGTGAGCAGATAGAGGAGAACTAGGCTGTTGGCCCCAGTGGGATAGGCCACAATTCGTCAAATGTACTCCCATATACTAAGGTTGCCAGTGGAACAAAATGCTATCTAAAGTCTATTGCACAAAGATTGCCTCACACCTTGAAATCAAAGTTCTGGAAATTGGAGAAAAGTCATGCAGAAAAAGTCAGGGTCCTCAGAAAATAACTTTGCAAAGATTAGACTTCTGTATACTTACCTTGCCTCCCTCATATTAAACACTCTGTCCTTTTACTTTTATGAACATTAAAGGAGTTAAGGGTACTGGTTTATCCTGGTTCTAGTAATTTCTGAGCCTGGAAAGTTAATTTCTAAATCCCTCACATCCTATTTAAATACATTTGGCCGTTAGCTCAAAATCACTTTTTCAAAGTAATGTTTGGCCCATGAAAAGACATGTGATATTGAAATAATTAAGAAAGCCCCTATAATATGTGATTTTTTTTCTAATCATAAAATATATGCTTCCTCAAAATAGAAAATTTGGAAACTACAACGGATCAGGAGAAATTTTTTTGACACTTTCATCTTTTGAAGTCAATCATACTTATTATTATAATAGGATATCTTTTGGTCTTTCCAAAATAAGAACACACATTTTAAAGCAGATAGTAAAATGTTTTACTGTCACCTCTAGGACCCTTCTTGCTCCTGCTCTTTTTCTCCTTTTCCCTTTCTTCTATTTCTCCTCTTGTCCCTATACATTGCCTCTATTAAGCATCCCAGAGACTCTTAGAAGTCCAACAAAATAACTTCTGCTTCCCAAGCATAAACAACCTGTCTACCTTCTTACCCAGGTCCTCAGAAAAGTATCCTAAGAAAGTCTTCTATAGTGACCTTGATTAGAATTTTATCTTTTAAAGTATTTTATTGTGCCAGTAATCGAACTCAGTATCTTGAGCTTGCAAAGCAGGCAGTGGAAACACTGAGCTAAATCCCAGACCCTAAAGTTTATTTTTTTAAATCACTCTTACTCAACCTAGTCTATATGATCCTCTTTGAAATTTATATACCAAACTAAAGACAACAATAGCTAATAGTTACTGGGTACCTACATATTTGACACTTCACAAAAGCACACTTATTAATCTTCCCAGTAGCTTTCTTGTATAGGATTTTCAACTACAGCTGTCTGTCTAATCCCAAAACCCATCCCCTTTTCACTATTCCAAGCTGCTCCCCAACTCTGAAACTTCCTAAGTGGCATCAAACCTCAAAAATCACTGTACTGTCTTCTAATTGCTGGTGTTATACATACACCATTCAGCTTCCAGAGCTCCCATTGCTAATTGAAATTTGTTTCCTTTTTTTTTTTTTTTTTCCTATTTCACGGTTCAGGTTATTCTTGAACTCACTATGGAGCTCAGGGTGGCCCTGAACTCAGCGATCCTCCTACCTCAGCCTGCCGAGGGCTGGGATTACAGGCGCACACCACCTCACTCAGCTTGTTTCCTTTTTGTGCTTTTCCATGACAGCAGTGCTAGATCCCGTATTCATTCCTTTGGTGTCCTTTGCAATAACATGTATTCAGCTAAAATCTATTATTATTAACATAGTCCTAACAAGAAATGCTTCAAAAATGAAAATTTAGTTTCATATTAATTAAGACCTAAATGACAGTACAGTGTAATCTTTGGTCGCCTGCTTATAAAAGCTTATCAACTGTCTTAAAAACCAAAGAGATATTTTTCTTTCCCGGAAATAATCTCAATTGTTATCACAGCCACCACAAGAGAGAAGGTTGTCACTCCTCCTACCTTCTACACTCATGTTAATAAAGCCCAGTCTTTTTAGCAACTTGGAAAATTAGTTATATAGTCCAAAAACAACAGAATGGTCTGCTTTTCTTCTCATATTTTTCTCTACAAGAATGAGATTTTCCTGGAATTGAAGTAAAAGAGAAGATAAAAATTTGGTTGCACCTCTAGATAGAGGAACCACATTTCCTTTTTAATACAAATCATTTCTGTCCATTCTGTAGAACTGCAGTTTCTTATAGAAGAACTTTAAATCTTGGTATAAGTGGAACAGAGAAGAATGTTTGCCAAATCAGAAACTGAGTAAAACTGAAAATTTCTGCTAATTGTGAAGGGAGGAAGGGGTAGAGGAGAGAGGAGAGAGAGGGGGGGGAGGGGGAGGGAAAGAGTAGAGGGGAGGGGAGCAATGCTGCTTGCTTTTTCCAAAGGTTAGTGATAAAGATGGACACGGTGTGGTAGCTCTAGCCCAATTATCAAGCACCTGCCCTGGAAGGCTAAAACCTCACAATCAACACAAAAAGAAATATGACTGACGGTGGTGGCCTGCTGCTATTGAATGAAGTAATCTGAACATGCCCCTGGAAATCACCTCATTCTGGGGCAGATAAATGCACAGGCATAGAGTAAGGAATTCCAACACAGGAAACTTAATATACTATTTAGATTTCCAAGGAAATGTGTATATGTGTTAAGCAGAGACAAGGTTGATTGCCCTCGTGCACTTTCACGATCTTTACAGTGCAGCACAAATTATTTATGTTCTTCACCTTCGTCATTTTGCCATATTGTGCTTTCGTTCATCAGAGTTATAACACATAGTACTCTTCTCAAATGTCTTACATTTTCACAGGTTGCTGGGTTGGTATATGGAGAAATCTAGAAAACTCTTGGGTACTTTCTTTGCATTAGTAAAAAATGAGCTGATGTTTGCCATCTTTGTATATTATCCACTCTGTTGCTTAATGCCAGACACTGGAGATCCTGCACTATGCAAGACACCTGGGAAAGGAGGAAACAAGCCATTATCTTTTACTTAGAATTTCTCTGTCTTGAAGTCATTAGCAAGCCATGTCTTCTTCTAGCCTCTATTGACTTTTTGAAGTAGAAAACAAGGTCAGTTCCTCATCTCTGTAAAGGGAAACTGGCCAGGCAAAAGGCCCACAGGCAGAATGAGGAAGAGACCTCAGTCAAAAACAAGGGGAAGTCAAAAGCTCACTTGTGCTACCAAGGAGCAGTTTTCCTGGGGGATGTCTTCTTACCATAGGCTGTCTCTACAGTGAAAACTTTGGGCTTGGGCTCATGCACACACTTTACCTTTTTGAATTATCCTAAGGAAAGGAAGGTAATGTCGTGTATAAAAGCCTTTCCTGTGTTTTGTGGACATTCTTACAATGGTGAGCTGTGTAAAGCCCACATCCCATGGTGGAGGACGCCTAGCACACAGCTCTATATAGAGCAGATGCTCCGGAAGCACACGCCACAAGAACGTGAGAATGAACTACAAAGACAGGAAACAATGTGATGAAGTTTATCCACACACAAGGAACAGGACCTTATCTCCATGAAAAATTTCCGTAAATTGCTCACTTTTATGGATTTTATTCCTGTAGATTTTAGTTACACACTATATACATACATAATAGAACCATTAGAAAAAACAAATAAGAAAACAAAAATTTAATTTTCCAGTAACCCTAACATGAAGAGATAACAATTATTAAGACATAGGTTGTGGACCAGGGATTTAGCTCAGTGTTTCCTGCGCTTGCCTCTCAAGTGCAAGGTCCTCAGTTTGATCCCAGGTACACAGGTACAAAAGAAAACACATAGGTGGTTAAATCAGCATAAGCCAATACATACATACATACAAACACGCACGCACATATATGTTTAGTAGGAACTATATATTATGTATGTATATAATATATATATTTAGTAAGTCCATATTGTTTCATGCATTTTTTTCCATTTAATATTTTACTTTGACTCTCTTTCCATAATAAACATTGTCACAGAATTCTATTAATTGTACTGTAATTTATCTAGCCTATTATTAGATAAGTTGTTTCCAATATTATTTATTATAAATGACTGTGTATTAGATAATATTGTAAATAAGTCTTTATTCGAGCTTATGATTATTTTTATAAGTTAAGTTATTGGCAGGGCAGTTGCTGGGTTAACATTAATGCAACTTTTTATGCCCTTGGTAAATAGTGATAAACAAATGTCCAGAGAGCTACCAATTTTCACATAGGATGTAAGAGGGCTCTTTTCCCTGAACTTTGATGAGATACATTAGATTTTGCTGAAAATATCTAAATAGAGATTACCACTCTGTCCTTTAGTGTGAAGCACACATAGACCTCACTTGACTCTACACAATTGTCCTAAACTGATACTAGATATGTGTTTGTTTGCCATAATTTCATCATTGTGTGTAACTTCCTCTCAAGTTCATAACACTGAAGTAGTATTTCTAATTGATCCTTCACAGTTTAATAACTGGTCAAACACAAATTCCACTTCTCACTTAACTCTAAGAAAGAAAATTCATTTTTTAGTCAGTTAATACATATCAAACATGCTCAATGCATGAGGTACTCCAAAACAGCTGAATAAACCTAAAAAGGAGGAGACTGTATTTTTGATAGAGGAGAGAGAAAATATACAAAGAAATAGCAATATAATATCAGGTAACTATAAGTGCTACCCTATATCCTAGACAGGGTAGTCAGAGATGCCTTCTGTGAGGAAACACCTAGACAGACGCCTATTTGAGTTATGTCAGAGAATGTGCTTATATCAAGGGGAAAAGATTGTTAGAAAGAAGGAAAAGCATTTTCAATGGTTCTGAGAAAGAAGTGAGCTAGACATATCAGAAAAATAACACAAATGCCAGCAGTGTAACTAGAGCAAAGTAGAAAAGAGAGATAGTGGATACAATGAAATTAAAGGGTCAAGTCAAGTCTAATAGGCTATTTATAAGACTTTGAATTTTCCTCTGTGTGATGGAAAGCATTTGAGGGCTTTGTACAGGAATGCAACATAATCTGATTTGTTTTGTTTTTAATTGAATTTATTGGTACTTTTTAGGTACACAGTACAGCTACATTAATCATTGGGATCTTGTACCTCTACATAATGTATCTTGGTTCTTATTTTTTTGCCCGTACCTCTGCCCTCCCTTCCCCCCTCCACCCTTCCCTCTTTTTTTTTCCTCGTTGAGTTTATTGGTACATTTTAGGTATACAATACAGTTTTAGGTATACAATACATTCATTATTGGGATCTTGTATCTTTATATGACAGGTCTTGGTTCTCATTTTTCCCCTTGTCCCTGCCTTCCCTTCACCCCTCCTCCCCTCCCTCTTTACAAACACTTCATTTCCATTTTTTCATTTTCTCATATTTTTTCTTTTCCCTTATTAGCTTTCCCCTACCCTTCCTAATTTCCTTACACCTTTAGCCCCTTTCTTCCTGTTTCACATTGTCCGTTATATCATTAGGATCTTATGTACTATTATAGTTTATTCACACCAGAGAAACTATTCAATATTTACACATGTCTCCAGTTTGTGGACACTTGGGCTGCTTCCACGTTTTAGCTATTACAAACTGTGCTGCAATAAACATGGGTGCACACATATCACTGTGGCATGATTCTTTTAATTCTTTTGGAAAGATACCCAGCAAAGGGATAGCTGGATCCAATGAAACCTCTAATCCTAGTTTTTTGAGGTATCTCCATATTGATTTCCACAGTGGTTACACCAGTCTGCACTCCCACCAACAGTGGAGAAGGGTTCCTCTCTCCCCATAACCCACCAGCATTTGTTATTGGTCAAATTCATGATAACAGCTATTCTTTCTAGGGTGAGGTGGAATCTCAGTGTTGTTTTAATCTGCATCTTTCAAATAACCAATGATATTGAACATTTTTTCATATATTTACTTGCTGCTTTTACTTCTTTGTCTGAGACATGTCTATTCATTTCAGATGCCTGTTTTTGAATTGGGACTTTATATTAGGGGGAGGGGTCTGATTTTTTGAATTCTTTATATATTCTATATAGTAGATCTTTGAGAAATAGCTGGTAAAAACTTTTTTCCACATTGAAGGTTGTCTCTTAGCTCTCTTGGTGGTTTTGCTTGCAGTGCAGAAGCTCTTTAATAAGATGAGATCCCAGTTGTTGATTCTTTGTGCTAGTTCCCATGCTACTGAATATTTTTTCATAAAGTCTTTTTTTATGTTTTCCAGAGTTCTACCTAACTTATCTTCCAGCAAATTTAGTGTTTCTGTTTTAATATGTCCATTTGTAATCTACTTTGATTTTTATTTAGTGCATGATGAAAGACAGATTTTTTTTTAATCTTTGGCAAGTGGAAATCTAGTTTTTCCAATATGATTTATTGAAGAGGATGGTTGGCCCCTTTGTCAAAGATGAGGTAGCTCAGCCATCTGGAGTTATTTCTATATCTTCCAATCTGATCCTTGGGTCTGTTTCTTTGCCAGTACCATGCTATTTTTATCACAGTAGCTTTGTAGTATAGTTTCAAGTTGGGAATTGTGATACCCCCCTGCCATGTCTCTATTGCCATGGATTGCTTTTGCTATTCTAGGTCTCTTTTTGTTCCAAATGATTTTTTGTATTTTTTTCTCTAGCTCTTTGAAATATACTATTGGAATTTCAATTGGGATTGCATTAACTCTGTATAGCAGTTTTGGTAATATGGCCATTTTCACGATGTTGATTCTTCCTACCCATGGGCAAGGGATGTCTTTCCATTTTCTTATGTTCTCTTCAATCTCTTTTTTCAGAGTGCTATAGTTTTCAGTGTACAGGTCTTTTGCTTCCTTCATGAGATTGATTCCTACATACTTCATTTTTTGGATGCTATTGTGAAAAGAATTGTTTCCCTAATTTACCTCTCAGTGAGAATTTTATTTGTTTTCAAAAGCTTTCTTGCAGTGTTCTGGGAGGAAGAAACTATAAGCCAAGAGTTGAAGGAGGGAGATAAGTATAAGCTCTTATAGTAGTGTAAACAGCTACTTACTTCAAGCTGTTGGATCCTGTTTTGAAAGAAAGCAAAAATTAGTAAATGATATGAATATTCACAGATAAATTCAGACTCCAATCATTGCATTATGCGACTCAGAGATTAAAGACTGTCTATAATCTCCTTATCATCATTTATTATCAAACTGGCCTCCATGTGAAGGTAACTATAGAGCAAGTTATAAGAATTGTTAATACACAAAGAAGTCTTTCAGTAAAAACATTTCATGGCCCAATATTTCACAATAAACCTAAATCAATGAATTGTCCTAGGAATAAATCAAATTAATAACCAAAAATACAAGGAAATTATCAGCTGTCCTTTCCCCCATGACACTTCCTGTCTTGTTCCTGACCAAGCTGGCCTCTGGAAAAATTGAACTGAACACAACAGCAATACTGATATGATAGAATTAGTTATTATGCTATTATAAACTATAAGAGAATACTATGAATGAAACAGATTAAGAGCCCACCCTATTTCTAGAATCCCATCCACTGAATATTATTCAAGCTTCATTGGCATTAAGACTAACTATATCCACATAAAGCTTATTAGATTTTTAAATAATGTATAGATGGGACATAGTAATTTTAAGTCACATATATACACACACATGCACAAACACACACTACTGAATCTACATACTTCGTAAGCATTGGGTTTAAGAAAAAAGTGTCTAGGTCTCTGTATGTATGCCTTTTTCTTTTTAAATTTCTACTTTTAATTCTCTCTGACATGAATACGTAATGCTGAGAATTTATGCTAATGAAGAATGTGTCCACAAGATGTATAATGCATGCCTTTTAATTAGTTCTGTTGCTATAATTGATTAACATTTTGCCTGAGCAGTACTATTACAAAGAATCAGCAGTGAAATGCTCTATGCATCTAGTCCCGGTAGGAAAAAAAAAAAGCATTGAACATTGCTTTTGTATAACATCTGCACTGCCAAAGTGAGCCTCGCTATTCCTATTGAATGTCTGTTGGGAGGAGCTTTAAGCAGCCTGGAAAGAAGCAGCAAAAATAAAACTCAAAATGAAAGTCCAAAAGGCCCAAAGGACTGAATACAGTAAGGGAAGAGAGAGAGATCAAGATGAACATGAGGAGTGTGAAAACAACCAGAAATCCATAAGGAATCTGAGGCAAACGGTGCTAGTGAATGGAAGTGAAAGCTGAGAAAATAGGGCACGCACATTGCATGTGTATATGTGCATATGTGTATGAGTGTGTGGATAAGGATGTGAGGATATCTACTATGTGTAGATTAACACTGGCAGAAATTAAGCCTGCAGCTATAACTCTTCAGCACCTGCAGGGTTTGCTAATTTGGTGACTTCTCCCAGGACCCAGTGCACCAGAAGTAGCATCCATAACAGTTGCCTCTCTCTGCCTTCCACGAGAAAGGAAGGGGCATTTACAGCTCATCCTCCAGTGTACTGATCAACCCTGTGTTAGGTGCTGGGGAAACAGCACTACAGAAAGTGAATTTCATTGTTTCCAGTGATATAAAGTCCATTAAGGGAGAAGACAAGGAAACAGGAAGTGAGAATGTCTTGAGCACTGAATAGGAGGGTGGATAAATATGGATGCACAACACAAGGCTAGAGTGATTCAAGGAAGGATTTCTAGCATGTGTTCTGCCAAACACAGTTACATGGAAAGTGAGTGGAGAAAAAGATAGCCCAAGCTCAAGGAACTTTTTGTACAGGAGACATGAGAAATAAGGGTTAGGAATTTTGGAAAAATGTCAATAGTTTGGGAAAATGGGGATGGGGGCACTGAACTCAGAGAGTAGCAATTGGCAAGGTTGCTAGTCAGAGGCCAAATCTTTAAGATCTCTCTTAGGGGAATTAGTTTAAACAAATTTAGTAAGTCTACTCATTTTAAGACTTCTTACAGGCAAGGTGGTACAGTGAAGTACATGCATTTCTAAGTAAGGAAGGAAATAAGCAAAAGTCCTTAGTGCCCCCATGATATTTTCATTAGCAAATATCTACTCACATCTTAAGTATTTGAAAAAGGCCTTTTACACATAGTCTGAGAATCATTGTTCTATATAGGTACTGTATATTTGAGTTTAGTTCTCAATCCTCTATAAACTAACACTCAACAACCTATTTAGATACTTTAAATTTCTCATCATCATTGCTGTCCAACAGTCCTATTGTTTCCTCTTTTTTTCCTTTATTGATCATCTCACACTTCAGTTCTCCCTAACAGTGATTTCTATGATTCTCCTCCAACTGGCTGGTCCTTTCTCCATTACTCCACATTCTCAACTGATCATTTCCATATTATAGGGAATTTGGGAACCATCAAATGATAACTCTTTAATTTCCTACTACCAAATA
Organism: Fukomys damarensis; assembly: GCF_012274545.1. Taxonomy (NCBI): domain Eukaryota; kingdom Metazoa; phylum Chordata; class Mammalia; order Rodentia; family Bathyergidae; genus Fukomys; species Fukomys damarensis. The sequence continues at coordinate 6,564,367 of NW_022900948.1, read as the reverse complement.
CCCCAGTACTTACATAGACATATTCATCTTCTCTTAACACATTAAAATTTTTATCTTACATCTCTATTGGAATTCTTTCTTTCAATTATTCAGTAAATTTACACTATGCAGCATATCTTCTCACAAATCTCCAATGAAAGCAACACTATCTACAATGCCCTTTCCTCTCCAACAATTAATATCTCTTCCTCATCACAGAAGAATTTTCCAAAAAATTTGGCCTCTACTTTGCCTCTAGTTCCTAGTTTCCCCCTTACGTCCCATTCCTATCCATGCACCCAGAAGCTTTCACTAAGAATCACTACTAATCTTCTATGGTTCAAAATCCAAGTGGCATTTTTCTCTGCTGTCTTACTTCCCCTCTCAGTGTTTTACACTGTTAGTCATATCCATTGGCTGAAACCCCTTCTTCCCTCTCTTTCACAATAAAAGGTCTCTCCTACTTTCCTCCTGCCCCTGCATAATCTCTTTATCAGCTTCTCTCACAAATTTGTACTGCACTATTAAATGATTCATTCCTCAAATTTCAATCAGTACATATTTGGTGCCACTCCGTGCTCCCTTCTTGGTTAATTCCATTATCTATGTTTTCATTTGTAGTCTGAATTTTTTCTTGAATTCTCTGTACTCCTCCCAGTCTTCATTGCCAATAATCTACCATCAGTTTTTCTCATACTTTTGTTGAACTTCCTCCAACTAGTTTCCCTATTCCTTTTTGGAACTTCTTACAATATGTTCTGCATACCATAGCTAGAGTGAAAAGTGTTTTTTTCCCCATTAAGTTTATTGGTACATTTAAAGAAAACAGTTCAGTTACATTTATCATTGGGATCTTGTACCTTTACATGATATGTCTTGGTAGAGTGAAAAGTTTTAAACATCAAATTTAATTATGTCCAATCATTTTCCTTTCTGCACACCCTTCCGATAACAACTTTTCAAAACATTTTATAGCTTTCCATATTTCTTAAAATATAGCTTCCCATATGTTTGTTTCTTCAGATAAACATATTTCTAACATTGTTTATAAAGCTTTCTATGCTCTGATTCTTACTTTTATTGTTACCCACATTGCATATTTTTCTCTCAGTTTCTGTGGCTTTACTATACTACTATTATTCAATGGTAAATTTCCCAAATCTACCATACTTTCTCCCACCACAAGATCTATCCATATTCTATTCCATTACCTTGGAACACAACTGCTTCTGTCTCCTTTCATTTAGTAGATGATTTATTAAGATTTAGATCTCAGCTCTTACAATTTTGTAATTTTATAAATTTTTCAGACAAGTCTTCAATAATAACTGGACTTTCCATCCTAAGCTCTGTTAGGAGTAAAAATCATTTCTCTCATTATGTACCTCAGCATCCAAAAGTAGCCATACTGAGGAATATTAAGAGAGATTATTGAAATGGATATAATCCCAGCTGTGATCAACTATCTTATGGAGCCTGTAATGCATGTATATGCCTGAACCAATAGTCAATATATGACATGTCTTTTCTCCCTCAATTAGAATACCACATAAGGAACATAAAGGTAGAGATGATAATACATTTAGTCATTTTCTTTCAAAAGATTTGCCTCTTAATCTCATACTTAGAACTCTGCTGGTTCATAAGTGAAGTATCCAAGTGAGAGACATTTCTACTATGTCAAGGAAAAGACACTTGACCATGGAACAGACAATATTTTGAAAAAATAAAACCTGAATTACACTATGGACATGTGCAGACTATATACTTTATACAGAAAGCAGGGTTATAAGGTTGGCTTGGGTGATTGATCCTGACATAACTGGAAGCGCTGTTGGGAAAGTGTGGAATCCAGTCAATACCCTAAGCCACTTTTTCCCTTCTTCACTTTGCTTACCATGAAGGCTGACTTTTAAAAGCTACAAATACAGGGGCCAGGGAGTTAGCTCAGGGGTGCTGCACCTGCCTCGCAAGCACAAGGACCCGAGTTCAATCTCTGGTACAAAAAATAAATAAAGAAATAAATAAAATAAAAACTACAAATGTGTAGGACCAACTCAAACTTTGTATTTTTGAAAATGAATGTTTAGGTTACCATATGAGGCAAAGAACTTTGACTTTCTGAGATGCTGCGTAGAGATTAAAGGATGCAGAGAAGTAATAACTGGGCATCAAAATAGTCAATGCCCTTTAAGGCCACAAAATATATGGAGATTGTTGCTGTAGAAACAATCTGGTGAATCTGCCTGCATCTCTCCCTTCTCCTTTCTCTCACTACTTATATTAGGTAGGTAATTGGTGGTAAATTTTCCCCTTTAATCTATAAGTTGCAGAATAAGGAGGTGAATTCATGGCAGAGAAGAAGAGGAAAGAGGCATTACTCAGTCACTCTGGATATGAAGAACGAAAATACCACGTTGCACCTGGATGCATTCTGAAGATGGAAATTTCTACTACTTAGTTCATTTATTCAATGATTAGCAACACAGAGCTAAAGTAATAAACATGTATCTGTAGCAGTTAACAAAGTGCTATGTCAGGAAAGGTGATTTTCAAAGCTTGATTCTTGAGGTTTCACCAATGAGTTATAGCAAGACTCGTACTGTGTAGATAGAAGATGGGAACTTCATGTGTACTGTGCCCTTGCATAAGCAAGGACAAGGACTTCAGCAGCACATAATTATACTTCCTGTCTCTTAAATCATAACCATCTTTATATGAGTGTCAAATACTGTTTCAATTCTTGCATGTTTTATGCTTTGTGATTATTTCTGTAAAGGAATGCAACCCGGCACACTCATGATAAACCCCAATAAAATTTCCTGCATTTTAATAACAATAATTTTAATAACAATAACAATTTTAAGAACAATAAAATCTGAACTGCAGGTACAGACTTGGGAGGGACCAGCATGCAACTCCCTGGACACATTATTGTGCTCTCAATGTGTGTAGATGCAGTGTCATTTCAGTAACAGGCTTTTCTACATAAGAGTGTCACCCTGTAAGCCAAAGTTGAATGTAGGTGGTTTTGTTGCTGGTGCATCTGGTGTCCTGAAGTTTGAAGGGGAAAAGCATACATCTTAACAGACTTTTATTCCAATGCTTTCACTTTACTCAACGAAATTGGCAATTACAATTGAGGACCAAATTTTTTTGTAAGTGTAAGTGTTCTTTTTAAATTGTGTTACTGAACAAAGGAAAATGAGGAACTTGTATACACTCTCAAACCATAAAAGTACACATGAAGGAAAAAAATCAATGGCATTCATTTATTGAACACCTATTATTAATCAACCCTGGTAATTCATCCTTAGAATATAATAAAATGGAAACAAACACTGTAGATTTTAAAACATTAACAATAACATTGTGGTAAAAAACTAAAGACAATCTTTATGTCCCAAAATAAAGAAATAACAATACACTGATTATGGCCTATTATCAAACTAGAAAATTGTACAATCAGCAGGAAAACTTTAAGGAAAACTTTAAGGACTAGATAGATGCACATGCTTATTCATAATAATTTGTGAAGAGGGAAAAATAAAACATTTAGAATGCCAAAATGTATATCAGGGACCGATGAACAATAGATCACGTGGTAAAGGAGGGCAAAAATTGTTTTGGGGTAGTGCTAATGAAATGAAAGCTTTCTTTTTGCTTTTCAGATGTTAACTGAATATCATTGCTTCATAATAGGTATAACTATAAGCTACTAATAAGCACAAAGTACTCTTAGAGCTACAGAGCATTGTGATTTGCTAGCAGGGAGGAGAGGAAGCTAAGGAGTACAAGGTAAAATCCTGCCAGCATGGCATTTTGGTCACTTAGAAATTGAAACCAACAGGTTACAAACATTACTGAATAATACAAGAAACTTTGTTATTTATTCTGAAATCATGGAAGAAAGAAGACAAATGTAAACAATCAAGAATGGCTTTAAGGAAAGATAAACTAAAGAAATTCATGGTAAATGGATGCACCTTCAGATCATAAGCTTAAGTGAAATGAATAGAACACACATATGTAAATGCCAAATTGTTTCTTTGGTTTAAGAAACAGAAAGTATAAACGAGGACCAAAATGTATAATAGATATGAAATAGGAAAAAACGTTCAGAGGAGAAGGGAATTTAGGAAAGGAGTGCAAGAGGAAAAAAAATGAGAAAAGAAGGAAAACAATGGAAATGAAGCTTTTGCAAATAGGGAAGTGTGGAGGGGTTAAAAGGAGGGAAGAGAAATCAGAAAAAATAAGAACCAAGATATAGCACATACAGGTGCATATTCCCAATGATGAATGTGATCATATTGGATACCTAATAAACAATGGGAAAAAATGGCTTGAAGAAGGAGAAAGAATATCACTTGGGCACTGAAGAATAAGAAAAGTCTGAAGAGGCTGAGATGGGCAAGAAGGATGACTCAGATGGACTAAAAATGGAGCAAATGCAGACAAAGAATCATGGCAGAACTACGTTGTCTCCATCGGCTCTGACAAGACACCAGTTTAGATAATGGGAGAAGAAGCAGCCTGACCAGAGAAGATGAGGGATGTGGAAGATTAGGCTCTAGTTTTAATTCTACCTCAGAAACATAAAGAGTATTTAATTTTGTATTATCTGATTCCCAACCAAGACCTCTGCATTCTTGTCCTATAGACTTTCCAATCACTAGTATCTAGGCAGGTGCTCAATTGATGTTGACTACAGGAGAGTCACAGTGTATTACGTGTATGATCTGTCTTGGGCAGGACTAGGTTTCTGAAGGACTGTGGTGCAGAAAATGTGTGCTTACTGAGACTGGCATGTCTGCTGAGATCCCATCCTCTTTAATGTGCATAAGGGCTTCCATAAGGCTGGTGGGGCCCATATAAAAATAGCCACTGGCAGTGAACAAAGATGCCACAAGCTGGTTCACATTGCTGAAGTTATAAATACCACATGAAAGATGACTTAAGCTTGCACCTTATATATTTGTCAAGGTTTAACCTTTTTCTTTCACCCAACTTCTCCATCAGATAAGAGATAAAGAAAGATCAATATATAGGGAGGTTGACACACACTTTCATTACTAAAAAGCTGACAGTGGAAATGTGGTTTAAATTTTTCTGCAAGAGATTCCTAATGATTTATCTGTGTGTCAGAAGATTTACTAACCCAATAAAATTTGTTACTCTGAAACACACACACACACACACACACACACACACACACACACACTTGCAAATGACAGTGTGGATGGAGTGGAATGTGTGCTTCCTGCAGGCAGGCAGAATCCACACAAAGGTAAGAGAAAAGGGCTGGGTAGGGTGGGCATGGTAATACATGTCTGTTTCTCCTCCCAAGCTTACAAGTAAGACATGTCATTCTATTTGCCCTGGCAAGAAGTAAATAAGTGAGAAGGAAAAGGCTGAGTCTTAGGTTAGCAGGGGCTGAGAACAAGTGTAGTAGAGAGAATTCCAGCTCTCTCCTCAAATACATGTTTATTAGCCCATTTTTTCATTATGGTAGTGAAATACTCGAGGAAAGCTATGTATAAAAAGCAACAAGTTTATTTGGCTTATAGTTTGGGAGCAGAACATCTAAACAGCTTAGTGCCAGTTCTGATGAGGATCTGTTGGCAGATTTCAATGGTGTGCACTTATGTGACAGGGAGACATTACGCACAGAGAGCAAGTCAGAGACCCAGAGAGGCCACACTCGCCCTTTCAATAATAATACATTCACAAAATGTATCCTAAGGGGTCCCTTAAGAACTACATTAATCCCTTGCAAGGTCACTGTCCTTAAGGATCTCCCACTAGAACTCACTTCTTTAGAGTTCCACACCATCTCCCACAAGCATTCAACACATGAACCATTGTGCGATAGCCAAACAATATCCAGACCATTATAACATGTCTGGACATGTTTTCTTTTCTTTTTTTTACCTGTTAGTGGGCAATTAGTCTGCTTCCAAGTTTTTGCTATCATGAATTGTGCTGCTATGAACATGGGTGTGCATACATCACTATGATATGATTATTTTAATTCTTCTGGAAAGATACCCAGCTAAGGGATAGCTGGGTCAAATGGGACTCCTAATCTTTGTTATTTGAGGCATCTCCATACTGATTTCCAAAGTGTTTGCACCAGTCTGAACTTCCACCAGAAGTGGAGAAGTGATCCTCTTTCTCCACAGACCTACCACCATTTGTTATTGGTTGATTTCATGATAGAAGCCATTCTTTCTGGGGTGAGGTAGAATCTCAGTCTTCTTTTCATTTGAATTTCTTGAATGAATTTTTCCATGTTTATTTGCTATTTCTACTTCTTTGAGAAATGCCTATTCATTTCAGACATCTGCTTTTGGATTGGGTTTTTAAATTTGGGAGGTCTGATTTTTATTAAGTTCTTCATATATTTTAGATAGTACACCTTTGTCTGAAGAACAGCTAGTAAATTTTTCCCCCCACATTGTACGTTGTCTCTTCACACTGCTGGTGGTTTCTCTTGCTGTGCAGAAGCTTTTTAATAAGAAGAGATCCCACTTTTTGATTGTTTGTACTAGTTCACAAGCAACAGGTTCTGGTCATAAAAACTTTTCCTACACCAATGTCTTCAAGAATTCTACCTAACCTGTCTTCCAGTCACTTTAGTGTTTCTGTTTTAATGCTTGATTCTTTAATCCATTTCAATTTTAGTTTAGTGAGTGGTGAGAGATATAGGTCTAGTTTTAATCTTTCGCAGATTGAAATCCAATTTTTTTCAGCACCATTTATTAAAGAGGCTATCTTTCCTGCAGTGAGGATGGTCGGCTCCTTTGTCAAAGATGGGGTGGCTGAGTACATCTGGAGATATTTCTGCATCTTCTAATCTATTCCACTGATCCTCAAGTCTGTTTCTTAGCCAGTACCATGTTGTTTTTACCAGTGTCTTTATAGTACAGTTTCAAGTTGGGGATTGAGACAACCCCTGCCATGTCTCTGTTGCCTAGGATGGCTTTTGCTATTCTGGGTCTCTTCTGGCTCCAAACCAATTTTTGGATTTTTTTCTCTAGTTCAGTGAAATGTACTGTTGGGATTTCAATTGTGATTACATTGAAGCCTATAGCAGTTTGAGAAGTATGTCTATTTTCACCATATTGGTTCTTCCTACCTAGGAATAAGGGATGTCTTTTCACTTTCTTATATCCTCTTCTAACTCTTTTTTCAGAGTATTGTAGTTCTCAATGTAGAGGTCTTTTTGCTTGCTTCATTAAATTGATTCCTAGGTATTGCTTTGGGGGGGATGTTATTGTGAAAGGGATTGATTCCCTAATTTCTCTCTCAGTAAGACTGTTATTTGTGCACAAGAAGGCTATTGATTTTTTAGTGTTGCCTTTCTATCCAGCTACTCTACTGAATCTGTCAAGTAAGTCTAGAAGTCTTTAGCCAGAGATATTGTGGGTCTTCTATGTAGAGTATCATATCATCAGCAAATAATGACAGTTTAACTTCTTCCTTTCCTATCTTTATTGCTTTTATTTCTTTTTCTTATCTAATTTCTGTGGTTAATGTTTCCAAAACTATACTGAACAGGAGTGATGACAGTGGACATCCTTGTCTTGTTCCTGATTTTAATGCGAAGGTTTTCAGTTTTGACAATTTAGTATGATATTGGCTGTTGGTTTTTCATAGATAGCTTTTATCAAGTTGAGATAAAGACCATCTATTCCAATTTTCTGCAGGGTTTTTATCATGAATATGTGTTGAATTTTGTCAAATGCTTTTTCTGTATCTATTGAGAGGGTCATATGTTTTTTGTCCTTGACTCTGTTAATATAGTGTATTGCATTTATTGATTTACCTATGTTGAACCATCCTTGCATCCCTGTGATCCTTGCATCCAACTTGGTCAGAGTGTATGATCTTCTTGATGACCCTCTGTGTTCTGTTTGCCAGTATCTTATTGAGGATTTTTGCATCTATGTTCATTAGTAAAATTGGCCTGTAGTTCTCTTTCTTGGTTGGGTGTTTCCCTGGTTTTGGAATCAAAGTAACACTTGCTTCTAGGAATGAATTTGGAAGTACAGCTTCCCTTTCAATTTCACAAAAAGTTTCAAAAATAGTTGCAGTAGTTCTTCTCTAAATGTTTTATAGAATTCTGCAGTAAAACCATCAGGACCTGGGATTTTATTTGTTGATAAATTTTTAATTACATTTTCAATTTCACTGATTGTAATTTGAGCGTTTTGAATTTTTATATCTTCTTCATTCAACCTGGGTAATTCATATTTATCTAGAAATCTGTCCATTTCTTCTGTGCTATCCATTTTATTAGAGTACAGGTCCTTGAAGTAGGTATTGATGATCCTCTGGATTTCTCTTAGATCTGTTGTAACTTCAACTTTTTCATTCCTAATTGCATGGATTTGAGCCTCTCTTTTTTTATACGGTTGGCTGAGGGTTTATTGATTTTGATTTTATTTATTGCTTCAAAAAACCAACTCTTTGATTTGTTAATTTTTGTATTATTCTCTTAGTCTCCATTGCATTGACTTCTGCTCTGATATTTATAATTTTCTCCCTTGTATGACCTTTTGTTTTGTCTTGCTCTTCTTTTTCTAGAAGCTTAAGATTCAGTATTAGGTTGTTTATTTGAACTCACTCTGTTTTTCTAGTGTGGTATAAATATAAATTTCCCTTGTGGAAGTGCTTTCATTGTGCCCCATAGATTCCTGTATGTTGTATTGAAATTATCATTAAATTGTAAAAAATGGATAATTTCTTCTTTAGTTTCCTCTGTGACTCATTGATTGTTCAGGAGAGTGTTATTCAATTTCCAAGTGTTTGTGAAGTTCTTACGGTTTCTTTTACAGTTGGCCTCCAGTTTAATTGTACTATGGTCTGATAATATACATGGACTAACTTTTGTTCCTTTGCATTTACTTTAAAATGTTATATTAAACATGGTCTACTTTTGAGAATGTCCCATGTGCAGCCAAAAGAATGTATATTCTGATTTTGTAGGGTAGAACACACTGTAGATGTCTACTAAGTCCATTTGTTAAAAAGCTTGGCTGTATTTCTAATGTTTCATTGTTGACTTTTTGTCTAGATGATCTATTTGTTTTATGTTTTGTTTTTGCTTGGGTTTTTTTGTTTGTTTATTTCCTTTTCTTTTCTTTTTTTTTTTTAAGAGAGGGTCTCACCATGTAGTTGAGACTGACCTGGAACTCACTATATAGCCCAGGCTGGTCTTGAACTCACAGCTCTCCTCCTGCTTCAGCCTCCTGAGTCCTGGGATTACAGTCATACACCACCAAGCCGGGCTATGATGATCTGTCTATTTGCGACAGTGGGTTATTGAAATCTTCCACTACAATTGTATTAGTGCTTATTTGGTTTTTCATGTCCTTTAATATTTGTTTTGTATAACTGGGGGCATTAGTACTTGATGCAAATGTATTCAAAACTGTCATCTCTTCTTCTTGGATTGTTCCCTTTACAAGGATTTAGTGACTTTCTTTGTCTGTCTTAATTAGTTTTGGTTTGAAATTTACCTCGTCTGAAAATAAGACAGCTACCCCTGCTTTTTTTCCTGGCTCCTGTCACATGGAGAACTGCTTACAATCCTTTTACTTTCAATCTGTGAGTTTCTTTATGAACTAGGTACATTTCTTGTATACAGAATTTTGTTGGATTTTGCTACCTAATCCATTCTGCCAATCTATTTCTTTGGATTGGTGAATTGAGGCCATTAACATTGAAGGTTATAAATGATATGTATTGACTTATCATCATCATGTTGTTTTCTTTGGCTCTTTTAAATTGTCCCCCCTCTCTTTAATTTCTTGCCTTGCATGCTGGATTTGCTGTGTTGGGCCTCATGGAGTTGTGATCTTCTTTGTCTTTTTCTAGGATATTGTTTAGAATTGTTTACGGTGCTGGTTTGTATTCATGAAGTTTCTCAGGTGTTCTTGGTCATGGAAATATCTTATTTCCCCATCAATTTTTGAAAGAGAGTTTTGCAGGATACATCAGTATAGGTTGGTGGTTGTTTCCTTTTAGGGATTGAAATACTTCATACCAGGCTGTCCTTGACCTGAGGGTTTGTATTGAAAAGCCCGCTATAGTTCTGATGAGCTTTCCTTTGCATATGATTTCTTTTCTCTAATTGCTTGTAGTATTTCATTCTTCTGTTGGTTTTCTGGGATCTTGATTATTCCATGTCTAGGTGTAGATGTTTTGTGATCATGGCAATTAGGAGTATTATAAGCCTCACTTATATGTATGTCAAATTCTTTTGCCCTGTTTGGGAAGTTTTCCATCATTAATTATGTGAAGAGTTTTTTTCATGTCACTTTTACTTTCTCCTCTCTCATATACTTCTATCAATCTTATATTATTCTTCTTTGTATCATCTAGGAGCTGTTGGATTGACTTTTCATGTTCCCTTACTTTTTTTAAGAGATCCCTCTTTTCAAGGTTACTAACCACCATCCTCTCCTCTATATTTGATAAACTGTTTTCAGATTGGCTCAAACTGTTATGTGTAGTTTCAGTAGAGTTTTTAATCTCCTCAATATCTGTTTGACTCTTTTTCATGGATTCCATTTCTTTCCTGTGTTGGGCATTATGGTTTCCATTTCTTTTGTATATTGGGCTCATGGCTTCTATCATGGTCCTGAGCTCATCTTTTTTATTTTTTTTTATCTGCTTCTGTTCTAGAGTCTCTAATCATGTCATTCATTTTGCTCACCATCTCTCAGAAATTATATATGTTTTGAATTTTTCTAGAGCCTCATTTGTCTCTTTTGTTACTTCCTATTCCAACAGTTCAAGATATCCAGGTGGTTGAGTATAAGACTTTTCTACCTCGTTTCCTTCAGAATTTGCCTTTGATGAACACATAGCCTTTGTTTGTGCTTGTGCCTTGCTTGAATGTCTTCTCATTTCTATTTTTGTTGTTGGTACTTTCCTTGGTTTAATTCCTGCATTAATGCTTTGATCTTCCCATTATAGTTTGTCTTTAGGTTTTGAGTCCCTAATGACTCTGAGGTGATCTCATTTTCATTATACCAGGAAGGATACCTGATTAAGTCAATCACAACACCTTAGCCCAAGTAATACAATCAGCAACACAGTAACATCAAGCACAGCTTAGAAAATGACAATTTGTGGTAGTCATTAATCTACCACCTTTAACTGTGTGAATTAAATCAAAATCAAGACTTGAGCTCAGAACAATGGCCTTTATGACCCTTGTGCCTCTGTGATATGAATCCAGGTACCAGCCCAGCCAGGAGGCCAGAGGCATATTCAGGGGGTAGGGGAAGCTGCAGGTGCCTGCAGCTACACTCACCATTCCTCTGCCAAGGCCAAGAGGAGTGGGGCTGTGGTCCCAGGCAAGCTCCATGAGTCTGTACCTCACTGTTTCTTTTCTGCCTTCTTTTGCCCTAACTAAATGTTTTCTAAGATTCTGTGCTTTCTTATTATTGAGTAATTAATTTTGACTTTATTTTAGGTTTCACTGGTTATTCTTTGCTTTACCATATGAGACTTTCTTGCACTTCAATTTTATTTTAAATAATATAGTACTGTAAAATAAATGAACTCTCAAACACATATTACAATCTATACCTCAACCACTGAGCTGTTGTTGTCATACATTTTATTTTTATGTGAGAAACCTCATGACACATTGTTATTTGTTTATTTTTAAAGGGTGTTTCTGAAAATGACAAAATAAATGTTTGTAGACATAAAAATCTTTATTTTTTTCTATTTTTTCCCTCATTGAGTTTATTGGTACATTTTAGGTATGCAGTACAGTTACATTCATCATTGGGATCTTGTACCTTTACATGACAGGTCTTGGTTCTCATTTTTTCCCCTTGTCCCTGCCCTCCCTTCACCCCTCCTTCCCTCCCCCTTTACAAACACTCCATTTCCATTCTTTCATTTTCTCATATGACATAAAAATCTTTAATAAAATATTTTCAAATCAAATCTAGCAATACATATAAATAGAATTACATCATTGCCAAGGAAGATTTACCCCAAAAATTTTAGGTACATATTATGGCTTAGAACTAAAAATGTCTCCCAAAACATTCCTTTGCTCCTTCAAAGATATATCTTTGAAAAGGTAGTTGGGTGATGGGGGTAATATACTCATCAGTGTATGATTAATCCATTGGATTAATCCATTGGTGAGTCCATTGCTAAATGTGCTGTTAGGAGGTGGGATCTGGGTCAAGTTGTGTTATGGGGCAACAAATGGAAAGTATTTTCTTGTCCACAGCTCCTCTCTTTTCTCTCTGGTTCCTGGCTTTCTTGTGTGGAGCAGCTTTCCTCCCCCAGGTCCTGCCATGTCATTTCTGCCTTGCAGTCAGCAGAACTGGCCTTAATGCCCTGAAATGTGAGCCAAAGTAAACTTCTCCTTGAAGTTGTAGATGTTGGGAATTTTGTCCCAGCAATAATAAAGTGACTAATAGAGTAGGTTTAATGCTTGAAAAATTAATCACCCAGTCACAGTGGTGTGTGCCTGTGAGACAGGAGGACTGAAAGTTCAAAGCCAACCCAGGCAATTTAGTAAGACCTTGTCACAAAATAAACTTAAAGGGCTGGGGTTGTAGCTCAGTGGACAGCACTGGCCTAACTTGTGTGAGGTTTTGGATTCAATTTTCAGTATAAAAAAATCAGTGCAAATTCACTATATTAACAGTAAAGGGAGAAAATTTATATAATCACCTCAAAATGTGTAGGAGAAAATATGACATATCTCATACCCATTTGTAATAGAACATTTAATCAATTATAAACATCAGAACTTCCACAGTCTAGTAAAAGAAATATTTTAAAAAACTAATATTAGTATCATAATTACTGAAATTTAAGGTGAAATAAATTTTCCTTCCTGAAATTTATAACAAAGGAAGGATGTCCCACTCCAGTGTATTTACTGGAAATCCTAATGGTGTATGAGGGCAAGAAAAAGGACCATTTTTTAAAAAGGAAGAAGCAAAAATGCCTCTATTAAAATGACATGATTGTGTATAAGGCAAGTCCTAAGGAATTTATGAACCAACTATTGAAATTAAATGCTTAAATTTTGCAAAGTTGCAATACAGTGGTATCACAGTTCAAGAATTTAATTTGCTCCATGATTCTGGCTGTAAACTGAATTGGATTAGAACTGAATCAAATTTTCTCCAAAAGGTCAAAGCTGAACCTAACCACTGAATTTGATTCAGTTTTTGTCCAATTCAGTTTGCAACTAAGAAACATAGAAAGAGCTAAGTTTGTGAACAAAGGTACCACTGTCTATAAGGTCAATATTCAACATCAGTTATATTTATGTACACTAGAAGCAACAGTTGACAATCTAAAATAATAGTTTTATCTGCAGTCATAATTACAAAAATGCCACATACATACAAAGGGATAAATTTAACCAAAGAACTGTAAGACTTCTATATGAAAGATCAAAAAAGTCTTACTAAAGGTTTTAATAAGTGGAGAAATAGACCATAGTACTTAAGAATTTGAAGATTTGGTGTTGCTTAGATGTCAGTTCTTCCCAAAATTACCTATAGAATCAATGCAATCTTAAGCTCAATTCTTCTAAGATTTTTTGTTGAAGTTTAGCAAGCCAGTTCTCAAATTTACATGGAAATGATGGAATAGCTAAAGTAGTCTTCAAAAAGAAAAATAAAATCATAACACAAATATTTTCAGATATCAGGACTTACTATGAAGTTATAGGACAGTGTGGTTTTGTCTAAAGGATTAATAGCATGATAAAAAAAAAACAAAGTAGAATCTAGAAACATACCCACATTCATATGATCATTTGATTTTTGACAAAGGCATCAAAGCAAATCACAAGTAAATCCGTCTTTACAGATGATGATAGAACAATTATTCACAGGAAATAAACTTTGACTGCTGCCTTACAAGTCACATGAGAGGGATCAGAGAGCTCAATTTGAATAATAAAATTAGGAATCTTCTGAAAAAATAGGACTACTGCTTAGATATAGGAAATGTTTACTAAAAAAAGTAGTAATCATTAAAAAATGATATATTAGACTTCAATAGAATTAAAAATTCCCATCAGAATACACCATTAAACTAGGCATGTGCTGAACACTTGTAATCTCACACTCTGAGAAGCTGAGTCAGGAGGTTGTGAGTTTGAGTCTACCCGGGACAATTTAACAACTTAATGGGATCCTGTCTCAAAATAGCTCAGTATGAATGCCTTGGGTTCAATCCAGGATGCCACAAAAGAGCAAGAAAAATTAGATGAAGGGAGGGATGGGGAGAAAGAAGGAAAGAAAGAAAAGAAAAGGCCCATTAAGCAAATAGATAAGTAACAGACAGACTGGGAGAAAGTATTCACAAAATATATTTGACAAAGAAATGATATTGAAGATGAATGAAAAATTCCTGTAACAATAATAAAAGACGAATAATTCCAAATGGAGAGAAACCTTAGACATTGTGAAAATAAAACATAAAATGACCAATCAGCACATTAAAATATGCAACCATTCTTAATAAAAATGTATTTTAAAACTGCAACAGTGCGTCATCATACAACCAGACTGACTCAAATTAGAAAGACTAGTAACTCTAATTATTGAAGAGGATGTGCAGCAACTCTAACTCATATAAACTACATATGTGTGTGTGTGTGTGTGTCAAAAAGACATGATATGTCTCCAGTGATTTCTACAGAAGAAAAGTTTACAGTAAATTTACTGTATTAGCCAGAACATAACAGTTTTTAATGCTACTATATACAAACATAATGAATTACTGCTCAGTGATAACAAGGAGTACATTCCAAAAGTAGTGTGCTTAAATCATTTCACAAAAGAGTATATGCTGTTATGGTCCCACTGACAGGCAGTTCTACAACAGGCAAAAGTAGTGTATGATGAAGAAAAGATAAGGACAAGGATTCCTTCGGAGGTGAACCCATGAGTTGGAAGAGTCATGAAAGAACTTTACAGAGTAATGGCAAAGCTCTGTATCTGGATTATAGTTTGGACCACACAAGTATATTCATTCGCTTAAAGTCATAATAATATAATCCAGATATGCACGTTTCACTACAAATGTATCTAAATAAAACATTGGATTATAGTTAATGATATGCATACTGATATAAATAGGAGTAATTAGTGCTAATATCTGTAACTTTGAAATGCACCAAAAATGACTGATGAAAAGATGGAGAATAGAAAGATTTTTTTCAGTCTCTATTTTTTATTAGTACACGTTTGCAGTATATAATGATTACATTCCTTGTGGGGAATTGGTACATGTACATAACTCATCTTAATTCTTTCATATCCCCTTCCCTCTTAGACTGGTGAGTATGTGATAAAGCAAGTATATTCAAATATTAATAGCAGAATTGGGAGGTGAGTCCATGGATTTACTGTACAATTCTTTTAAATTTATATTTGAAAAATTTTTCATGAAGATAATTCATATGAGAATCCTCTATCAACTTCAAAGTACTAGAGAAAATATTTAATTCCTACCATCTCACTTAATTCCTATCACTTTCTGATTCTGAGAATTAGATGACTACCTCATACAAAAAATATCATGATTAGCCAAGTAATGACATGATATCATCATAAATCTTTAGAGAAAACTCTTGAGGTAGGATGATGAAAGTAATGATCAGAAATTTCTTTCCTAAAAGAACAGCAGAGTATCACAGATTTCTTCTACAATATCTATAATAAATTTAAATTTCTTCTATGTGTCACTTTGTAAGAATTTTTGTACTTTATTTAATACACTTAGCTTTTGAGAGAGATCTTATTGTCCCTTTTGTAATTGAGATAATTGAGTTTCCTGTCGAAGTCCTACAACTGGCATGGGGTGGTCACGTGATTTTAAATTCAGGTAATTTGCCTCCCAAATCACAAATCTATGCTGTCAACAGTGATGCTTCACTTTTTTATTGAAACCTGCAGTCATGAGAGAACTCCCAGATTTCTAGAATAGTCCATTCTACAGCTGAGAAGTTTTGCTTAATCTCTGTCCTTCGTTGGTCTGTAGTTAGATTCAGAAATTTCTACAAAATATATAATCTACATTTCTTCCAAGTTAAGTAGTTTTCCTGTCAAAGTCAGAAACAATTTGTCCCTTTGAAATATTTTTTTTTTTTTTTCTGTACAGACATCCTGGAAGAAAACCTGCAAGAGAAACAGAAGACAGAAAAAGACAGAGATTAGAGGCAGAGAAGTTTTCCTACTGGTCGGAGAAAGCAGGTGCCTAACTATTGGCCAAAATATTCAATTACCAGAGCAATTCAGTTTCCCAATTTGCCATGATGTCAACTATCCAGAATTAACAAAGACCTGCATATATCAGAAAACAGCTGAAGATAATTTTCAGCAACACTGTGCCCAAAGCAAAATTTCTAAAGATCTCTTTAAACCTTTCAAGCCTAAATGTTTATCTGCTTTTATTGTAAGTCACAGACTTTGCCTCTTGGACTCTCCAAAGCATCTCTTGCATCAACACTTTTCTGGGAAAATGGTGTGTCATACTGAGCGGGCCTGCTTGTCAGTCTTGCAAAATCACACTGTAATGCTATTCCTCTCTCAGACTTATAAAGTGTTTTTCTTTTCTTTGTCTGGTTCAAAATTTGATGTTTTAGGGTCTGTACACCCAAGAAAGCCAAAGTACAAAGAACAGTTCTTTGGCTATTATTTTCCAACTCATCTACGAATTAAGTGAGGCCACTGAGTTGGCTGTTAAGACAATCGATGACAAAAGACATTCCTACTTTTTTGTATGTCTTTTTTCTACTGCCTTTATTAGGTATAGCAATACCTCTTCAGAATTATTTTACGGCTTTAGAGAACTGATATGAACTCCCAGAGAGGAAAACTAAAAACGGTATGTTTATAGGTGTTCAGACCAGCTGGAGTCATTCAGTAAATAGTTCCACTGAAGCTTTAAGAGGCTTGGTGGTGTTCCTCCTCATCACATCAAAATGCCTTCACTGTATCATAAAATGCACACACACAAATACTATACACTCAAATGAGCAATTCTTAATCCCCACCCCACTAATCAGCTCAAAGACATGAAATATTAGTTAATTACTCTCTTCCTATTGAATGAGCTCGGCCGTAACTATGAATCCAATCCAGAAGTACCTGCTTCTGATTCCCCAGACCCTATTATGATGAATCTACCCTTCATTATGATAGGATTCCCTTTATTCCCTCTCTCTGAAGAGCTCAAATAGCTCACAGAACAATCTTAATGCTTAATGCTACTGTATTCCTATATCAAATATTACTCATGAACTAAAAGGAATATAAAAACAGGAACAGTTTTATAGAACTTCTTTTGAGGACTGAGTTGCATCTGCAAACTGAAAGTACACTTTGATCTTCTGGAGCCTTCCAGTCTGCAATCTACACCTCCAGATGATGATCTACCATATCTATGGCATCTGCAGCATGGCTATGTCTGCTCCTGTTCATCTGGTGACCAACTCTGAGTATCTGAAGGCCAGATTAACTCCTCTTTTGCCAGCCAATTGTGACCAGCCAACTCCCAATCCCCAAGTGTCACAGCCAATTCAGAAGGCAGAATTTCTGTGTTAGTTTTTTTAATCACTCTATAAAAACAAAATGCAATCTTAAAATAACATATTTAAAACACTGACTAGTAAAGCAAACATCAATTCCTAATGGCATTTGAAGTACTGTAAGCAATGAAATCTTAATTTATGGGAGTATAAGGAAAATTCTTATAATGAAAGTGACTTCTCCATTTCTATCAACTCTATGGAAGATGGAGAATAGAAGTTCTTAATTAAAATTGGAATTTTTGCTTTCACTTTTGTGCTGCATATTATTTGTGGTTTTGATGCTGTTGTTATACACACACACACACACACACACACACATATTGCTTGGGGTCTTCTCCCTCTAGTCACAGACAATTGACTCCTTTCATGCTGGTGCCATCCTGATGCCACCTTGAAGATTATGATGCTATAAATAAATAAAAGCAGCAAGAAATGTTGCCCCTGTTTTTGCCTTTGCCATTGGCTCACAAAACTCCACCTATAAGAACCATAAAAGAAAAATGTATCCTCCTCTAAAGTCATTCTTATGGATCAGAAATGAAGCAATAAAACTCTTCAGTGATACTTCTAAGTCAAGATGAACTTCTTTAGACAATAAATTCTTTTCTTCTTCATTTGGACCAATAAAAGATGAAAGCTACTAAATCAACATTCATATAAGAATGCTGACATGCTGAGAAACAAAGACTGAATTAAAATTCGTATGTCTTCTATATCCTATGTTAACCAATGTTCAGAATTATGTTACTAAATATGATAGTCAGATTTTCATCAAAATAAGTCATACTGAATTTCTTAGCTCTAGAATTTCTAAATTTCATATTAGAAGAAAATTCTTTTATTTATTTATTTATTTATTTTCTTTTTATTGAGGTTATTGGTACAATCTAGGTATACAACACAATTACATTCATCATTGGGATTCTGTACCTTTATAATAGGTCTTGATTCTCATTTTTCCCCTTGTCCCTGCCCTCCCTTCACCCCCTCCCCTCCCCATTTACAAACACTTTATTTCCATTTTTTCAGTTTCTCATATTTTTTTCCTCTCCCTTATTACGTCTCCCCCACCCTTCCCACTTTCCTTACACCTTTAGCCCTTTAGTTCCTATTTCACATTATTAATTGTCTCATTAGGATCCTGTGTACTATTATAGTTTTTCACACCAAAGAAACTATTCGGTATTTCATTTAAAGAAATCTCTGTATGAACATTAAAAATAGGGAATCCTAAAATAAAACTAAAAAGGAAATTAAAAGAGAAAAGGCAATGATGTAACATCAAAATAATCCTTAATTCTGGAGATGAAAATGGTCCCTGAACATATTTAAATTGCTTCTCGCTCTTATAGTCTTATCTTATTCTTTTTTTCATTATTTAGAGAATACTTTATTAGTTTCTGTAATCAAACCCAC
>NW_022900948.1:6492519-6545140 GCF_012274545.1 Fukomys damarensis | reverse complement strand
TATATATATATATAGAGAGAGAGAGAGAGAGAGAGAGAGTAATAATAGTATGTTATGCATCTATAGCAGCAACAGCTTTTCCAGGTTCTGCAGTCATCTGAACAAAATTATAGAGATTCAGCACATTCCATTAAAAAAAAAAAAGAAAAGAATAATATCCAGACAACAGTTTCCATATCAGAAGGATAAAATTTTTGAGTTTTACAGTTCACCTAGGTAGGAGAAAGTACACCCTTTCCATTCAGAATAATTGTTATAGGCTCAGCAAAGGGAGTATTCTGAATATTCCACCAAAGAATTATTTGCATGGTGTCTTACCAAAGCTCAACTTTATTTATTTCTGATAAGACAAGCACCTGAAAATAAGAACATCTTTTATGCCCTCTGAATCTGTTAATTCTATTGCCTCCAAGTCAGAGATGTGAATGATTGGGAACTTTTTGGTGGATATGACACAAGGATGTTGGCATAGTCAGTGAATGAAAATTTAACCCAGGAACAAGATGGAAAACTGCCAGCCACCTTAATTTAGGGTGTAAAAGTCCCCTTCCACAGAGGAATGGTATTAAATAAAATTCTGGACTAAAAGAATTGCAGTTTAGATTGTGACTCATAGTGTAAACATGGAGCAAATCTTACTACTTTTCTAAGTATTAACACCTTTATATAAACAATAAAGTACAAGACCCTCAAGTTACGACCAGCCTGACATGTGAACAACTTGGGTTAATTAGGTTAATGGAAGACTCATCTGCCTCTTGTTATCCGTAGGGTGTACCCAGATAAACATCCAGATCTCAGCTCTATTGACTTACAACCAATTTAAGTTACAACCAGCCCTCAGGAACTGATTGAGTTTGTAAGTCAAGGATCCACTGTATATCGTTTAGGCATATTTTGGCTACACACACTAGGAACACAATTTAAAGTACTGTAAATGAGAAAATAACATATCATCCCATATAAGCAAAATATCTAGGCGATAACTTCTAAAATAGCCAGATAAATGCTTAAAGGTTATGATACTAAGCTATTGCGTATTTGTTTGTTTGTTTGTTTACTTCTCAGTCTCTCTTTTTCTTTTTATTGGCTTTATTCTCAGGGGAAGATGAAAAACCAACACTACATAATCCATGATCATTGAAAAATAATAAAATACTTCTATGAACAACTTTATACACACAAATTTGATTGCATAGGATGAACAGAACATTTTCGTGAAAGACACAATCCACCAAAACTCACACAAGAGATAGGAAACTTGAATAGGTATAGGCTTATTAATTAAAGAACCTGAACAAGTAATCAATAAATTTCCAGAACAGAAAAAGTGTGAAGACAAGATAAATTCATTGGTCAATTCTATGAACATTTAAGAAATCATTCCGATATTCTTTCAGATGCTTTAAGCAGAGACAATATTTCTTAATTTAATCTGTGAGGCTAGTATTATCCTAATACTAATATTTGAAAAAGACCTTACAAAAAAGAAAACTCTAGAAAAAGTGCTATTTTTGGACATAGATACAAGAATGTTAAAAACCTAGTAAATCAAATCAGGGTAACATGCTGGGTGGGGATTTATCTCAGTGGTTCTGCAGCCTGCCTTGAAAGTATAAGGACCCAAGTTCAATCCCCGGTACCAAAAAAAAAAAAAAAAAAAAAAAAAAAAAAAAAAATTCTGGATAACATTTTGGCCATTCTTTTAAGACTATGATATATAGTGTATTAGCTATTGTTAATCTCTATTTTGTTATGAAAATTTGTTTTATTTTTTTCATAGAAGACAAGTGCTTTTATATATTTTTTTCAATATCTATATTAAAATAAAAAAGAAACATAACTAGGAGTTATTCAAAATGCACAAGAAAGTTGTTTCAACCTTCTAAACTTAATCTAATGACTGCAATCAATAGACTAATAAAATCAGATGATCATATTAATAGAGGCAAAAAAGACATGTGACCAAATTCAACATTTGTCCATGACAAAATTATTAGCATATTATGAATAGATGGAAATTTTCTCAATATGATAAAATATATCTACAAACAAAACAGTTAACATCTTAATCACCCATAGAAACCTTCACCTTTAACATTACTATCTTTGATGATCTCAAGATTTCACCATGAAACCTGAATATTTCCCAAGCTCCTAATACTTCTTTCAACATCATTCTAGAAGTGTACTAGATAATGAAAAAAAAAAAAAAAGAATATGAAAAAAAAGCAGGGGTGGAGAAATAAAGCTGCCTTTTGCACAAATGCAATGATTGCATATGCAGAAAGTCCAAAAGCCAACAACAACAACAAAAATTTCCTGGAACTAATAAATTATTATAAGGTTGCAGAATGCATGCTAATACATAAAAGTTAATAAAGAATAAGACCAGAGAAGTCAATGTATTACACTTTCTACAAAAATAGAGGGCCACCTTAACTCTGGTGGGAGGGAGCTGGAAGTGAGCAGCAGACCACACCGTAGTTATATCTCCATTTTATAAAATATTTATTAACTTTCAGTATGAAGTATTCAGTTCATTCTGTGGATTCTAGTCCTCCAACGTTATTTTACTATCTGTATAAGGTCACGAGTAAAAACAAAATCTTTTCAGAAATGTTAAGGAAATACTCAAATTCCTGATTTAGACAATATCCTTTTGTGTGAATAGAACATTAGCATTATCTCCAACCTGATATTAAATATCACACATATCCCAAGTTGTGAGTGGGTACCACTGCTTATCCAGACACATATGAAGCATACTGTTCCTACCTGTTTTAGAATATAAAGTATGAAATTGACTTTGTGCTCAATATTTTTCAATATTGTAGGGACGTATTATGAAAAGGTTTAGGGCTTAAATCTCAGACCTTATCCATTATTCCAAAGTTCTAACTATAAGGTAGATCCAGCTTGCTGCCTGCTTCCTTCCCTAATTTCTGGCCTCGTAGTGTATGTGTCACTCTCAAAATTTGTAATGGAAATAGTTTTGCTCAATATATGCATTTTAATTTACATAGCTTTGATGATTTTTGTCTCATTTTCTCTATTCTGAGAGCACAGGAAGAATTCTCTAGCAGCCATTTATTTTCACCACATATACTTTAATGATATTTGTTGCTTGGTATATTTATTGGAATGGTTCCAACTTCAGGACTGTTAAGATTATCTCTGGTCTGTGGTCTGAAATACTACTCAGCCATAAAGAATGAGAAAGTAGATTCATTCATAGGTAAATGGGTACATTTTTAAGATATACTCCTAAGTGAAATAAATAAGTCACACATACGCAAATACTGAATATTTTCTCTGGTGTGAAAAACCGAAATAGTACTCAAGATCCTAATGGGACAATTAGCAATGTGAAATAGGAAGAAAAGGACCAAAGGTGTTGGGACAGTGAGAAGGATAGGGAAAGGGGAATAAGGGAAAAGGAAAAAAAATATGATAAAATGTAAAAATGGAATTAAAGTGTTTGAAGGTGGGGAGGGGAGGAGAGGGTGAAGAGAGGATGAGGACAGGGGAAAAATGAGAACCAAGACCTGGCATGTAAAGGTACAAGATCCCAGTGATGAATGTAACTGTACTGTCTACCTAGAATGTACCGATAAATTCAATTTTTAAAAAAAGATTGAATATGAAATTGGCCTTAGCCAACTTTTAAGACTGTTACATAAAAATGCTTTAAAATATAATTTTCTTTCACAGAGAAAGACAAACTGACAACTGTAATGATCACAAGAACAATAGGCTTATATAAATATTGAAGGCACAAAGAGGAAAGGTATTACTGCTCTGGGCAGGAAAGTATCTTTTACAAACGAGGCAAGTTTGAAAGTGACTAGATATGTTTGGACTAGTGTTAGAGGTAAATAGAAATCAGATGACTATTCTACTTTATCAGAAAATAACTGAGACCCAGATCAGTTTGATGACTTTCTCAAGAGTCCATATCGGAATGAAGAATCTCTACCTACTTTTCCTCCAATTACAAATGTTATAAGAGTAAGATTTCCAGTTAAAATCCAGTTCATATTTTTATATAGCCACTACTCATAGTATAAAGGACATTATGAAGGAACATTAAAGATGTTTAGTTCCTGGAAAAATTCTGATTCCTCATTAGGGTTTAAGGGTCCTCATGGAACCATTAGATAATCACTGACAGGCTGCTTAAGATCTTGAATGAGGCTAAGAAGACCATTTTGCAAATTCAACAGAATTTGATTATCCATGGATTAGAATGACCCTGTCCTGAGATGAGAAGTGCTCTGAATTTCTTTAAACACTTAAGTAAGGAAAATTTTATTAGTCTAAATTTTTCCTATTGCCAGTTAATTGGAGAAAAAAGTATATCTGACCAATCAAATATAAGACAGAATTTTTAAAATAAATTTAGTTTGAAGAAGTGTCTTATTTTTCAAATATATCAAATAATTTAATCTTGCCTAACTAAACCAAAGAGACACTCAATTAATCAGTACTTCTAAACAAATAATCTACTTTAATTTGCTAATTATATTAATCAATTATCTAAATTCATTATACTAATTGAGTAACAGTAATTTCACTGAAAAGGTTGTTAACTTTCCTCGTAGATGTCAGCCTGATTTCTGACTCAGGGATTATGTAGCAGTGAAGGCCAAATATGTAGGTTTGAATAGGAATCTCAAAAGTCATGTGAGAACAAAAGAGAAAGCCCTGGTAATAACTGTAAAACTGACGTGTATTCATTTAGTACTGCTACGGTTTGGATATGGTTTGAAGGTGCCCCCCACGTTTTCATGTGTTGAAGTTTAATTTCCATGGTGAGGTGTCAGCAGAGTGGATAGTTAACTATGGTGTCTAGAGGGAGGGCCCATGGGAGGTTATTAAGATTAGATAGCCCCACACCAGACTGTGCATCCGTGCTAAACCTGCATGTTAGACTGCATCCCCAATGCTACTGCTTCTTCCCTTCCCTGCCCTTCCTCTCACTCCTCCTTGCCATTCTGCTTTCTCATTTCTGAGCAAGGGAAATATCAGCTGGAAAGCCGTACTTTTCATCCCTTCTCATCCTTCCCTTCGTATACCTTCGTCCTCTATTTTCCTTCCTTTCTTATTCTTTCATTCCAGTTTGAAAAGTTGTATGTTGATGAAAGGAGAAACCCAGTTGCTGTCTCTTCTTGCTGTGGTTCATCTTGAAATCATTGTAAATGGCCAATGCATTAACAGATCAACTTTTGACTGACAACATAATCACTGCCATTTGGTTCCATGACGTTCAACTCTGTTTAGCACCTCCAGAAGCAAAGTAGCCTTGGTCCTGCTAAAGCAGCTCTGGAAGAACTAAAGGAGCAGCCACAGCAAATGGAGCAGAAAACACCCTTTGATCTAGTCTGATTTGCTTGCTCTCATAGATAAATGCAACTTGAATCGAAATAAAAGTTCAGATACAACAAAGGATCCTACATGGAAAGAAATCCTTTGATCACATCTACAAGAACAGAACATAGCTACTACTGGCAAGTTTACAGATATATTTCACCTCTTCTAAGTATACGTTGTATGATCAAATGGCAAGGCTGATTTCATGTCATTATAACTAAGATAAGTGACCTTACCAGTTACAAATGATACACCACAAAATTTATCAAAATGGGCAGGCAGCACCCTGAAATTGTAGATCAAGTTCCCCATATCTGAAGACCTGGCTATAAGACTTGCCGGGCCTCATGTTCATTGTTCTCTGTTAGGTTCTCCTTTCTCTACTCCCACAAAAAGAATTCTTCAAAACTTTGGATAGCTATAGTGGGAGACAAACTATCTGATGGGTTGTTATTTACTAATTGTGTGATTTCATCTAGCCAGTTAAAAGTTCCTTAACCTCGGTCTCACATTTTTAAAATAAGTAGATTAGCTTTTAGTGACTTCTCAATTCTGAAAAGAGTGATCTAAATAAGACCTAACTTATTAAACACTTTTACTTTAATCACTGCAATTCACCTTGTTTACAGCTGCTTTGCCCATAATGTTTTAATTGGCTCCAGAAAACAATCATTTATATATATGCTTTTATATATATAATTCCTGGTATATATTTTATATATTAATTATATATAATTATATATACTTTTCTGGTAATATTTATATACAGTAATAGTATATAATTAAATACTATTATGTACTATTAAGTAGCTTATAATCAGTAACCTTTCTAAATTCTCTGTATTCTCTGTGAAATTTATTTCTAAACTCCCCAGGTTTACTGAGGGTAGGGCGTTTATTTACACTTAACAATATATGGAAAAGTGAAAGTTTTATGCTTTTTAATATTTTCTACTTTTATTTATATGTTACAGACTAATAAAAGTAAAAGGTAATTAAAATATATAAAACCTCTATCTTGGAAAATCACACTAAGTATAATTTTTGTAATAGTTATACACATAATCTTTCTTTCTCCATGATTTTAAAAGAATTGTCTTATGACATCCAATGGGACTGCTGAAAATGTCTGGAATGAAGGTAATAGAGCTACAGAAGTGAATAAATGCAACATAAAAGACAATGCCCAGAAGCAAAAGCACACTCACATGTTCACAAATCTTGATCTGTGAGAAAAATGGCAACATAGAACAATGTGGTTAATATGCCTTCCATAAATACTACTGGGTCAATTATCTATCAGTATGAGAAAGAAAAATGAAACTTGACCCCTACTTCACACCAGGCATGAATTCTTGATGACTGAGTAAGAAAAGACTTGCTTACATAAAGGAATGCTAGGTACCCAGCTTTTAAGACATCTAAGTATTTCGAGATGCTTTCATTATTCTTGGCTTTTTCATTTTGATTAAAATTTCAAATCAGAGTTGTCAAGCTCCACACATAAAAAAAGGAGATTTTGCATGGAATTTTATTGAAACTGCAAATAAAATTAAAGAAACTGAAATATTTTCAATATTGTAGTCTATATTTAGTTATCTTATTTTAATAATGTCCAATTAATATAACAGAAATACTGAATATCTTTCATTAGTTGTAGATTTTTTAAAAGTTTGTTTTCTCTGTATCAGAGTGAAAAATACTATTAATGTCAGTATAACTAGTAACCTTCCTAACGTCTCCTAATATTTTTTAATAATATTTTTAGTTTTGCTGTGTGATTTCATCCAAAGATCATAGACTTTTTCTGCATAATTATAAATCTTGGAAACTAGTTTTATTTAGTCATTTTTAAATGCTTCAGTTGTATTTTACCTTTATTGCTCTAACGTACTGAACAAAATGGTAAATAAAAATGACAGTGAGAATCCTTTTCCTATTTTTATCTCAGAGGAAGAGCTTTCATCTTTAATATGAGATTTGCTGTATGATTTTTTTTTGCTTTATGTTTTTAATAGAAGATCTTTTTCAAATGGAGAAAGTTTCTATTCTTGGCTTGAAAACACTTTTAACGTAAATGAATAATAAATTTTGTCAAATGCTGTTTCTATAGCTATCAAAATGTTTTTTCTTCATTATTCTGTTAATGTTACAAATTGCTTTGGTTGTTTTGTGTTATATTTTCATTGCTTTCCTAGAAGAATAAATTTACTCAAAATTTTTATCCTTCTATTGAGCTGGACTCCATTTCTAATAATGTATTCAGTATTTCTACATCTATATTTAGAATGACTTAACCTTTTTCTTTCTTATCATGTTTTGTAACAAAGTATTGCTGACTCTACAAGAAGAGATTAAAAATACAGCCTCATTCCCTTCTCTGAAAAAATTTTTCTTGTTATAGCCTTCTGAAATGTCTGCTATTGAACAGTTTGCCTTCTTTGGAGGGATAAATTTAATTCAGAGTTCAATTTCTTTAGTAGAGAAAATTTTATGTAGTTTCTTTTCTTTTGTGTCATTTTTCATAGATAATATTTTTTAGGGATTTATCTATCTCATCCAATATTGCAACTATGTTACCCCAAACTCTTAGTATCTTTTTTGTGTTTTTACTGCTTCAGGATCTGTATTGATTCCACATTTTCATTCCTGACATTTGTTTTCTATATTTTCTTGATCTTTTCACCAGCAATTTATAAACTTCAACAGTTTTATTTTGGTCTTGTACATTTTATGTTTATTTTCTATCCTATTACTTTCTTTACTTTATTATTTTTCTGTATTCATTTTTTAATTTAATTTTGTTCTTTTCTAACTTGTGGAAATAGATGCTTAGAATCCTTGCTTTTCAGCTTTTTTCTTTTTCTGTTGTAATTAAAGCTATAGTTTTCCTTCCTTTACCTACATGGTACTAGACATTATATGTATTGTTGCTATAATTGTCTTTCAGTTAAAATTTTTTCTAATTTCTTTTGTAATTCCTTTTATGCTGAAAAGAATATTTGGAAGTAAGTTGCTTAATTACAAAAAAATGAAGAATTCTTGAGTTTTGCCTATTAATTTCTATTGAAAATTTAGTGCGAAATCAGATATTTTTTATGATCTCAGTGCTTTAAAATTTCTTAGCCAGAAAACCACCAATATTTTGGCCCTGGCCCTCCAAGTTTATCAAAGATCCAAGGTATGAAGGAACCTTTTCTATACCTTACATTTTGTTAAGTCACCCAACCTCCTGAGCAGGGAGATTGCTTGACACCAGAGGACAAATGTATTATGTGCCAAAGGATGGTCACCAAGAGAAATAATCTCCCATGCTTTCACTGAAAGCAACTTGGTCAAGCTAGGCCATGACTCATCCTAACAGCTGACACTGACAGAGGAGCTCAGAGGCTCTATACATGGTTCCAAAATAAAGCCTAAAGAGACAACTGACCTTGAAAGATAGCAAGATGTTTGTATTGATTAACACAGGTCTCACTTTAACTTGGTCTTAAACACCCAGCAGAAAAGAATAACCAAAAGAAGCAGTCAGTGAACAGGCACTAGTGATAGAGACTTTTGAGACCTACCACTCCACCTCTCTATAAAGGGATAGATCTCCAAGTGGTAAACCAGATAACCCAGACTCAAAAAAGGCTACAACACCTATTTAATACCACCCTCTATTATCTCCCTGTCAATTTCTTAGACTGTTGGATGTGTAAGTCTACTTACCCCTGCTCATTCACTCCAAATCCCATCCCCCTAGATTTTAACCTGTCTGTCTCAAATACTGGCAATTTATCCACAGCTCTGGGACCCTTCACTACAGGTCTCTCATTCCTACACAAACCACTAACCTGACATGCATTGGGCAAAATGACAACATCACTTGCCTTATTTGCTCCCTCTTTATCTCAGAAGAGCACCTGGTTTGCCTATTCAATGGCCTGTACTTCATATGCAGCCAGGAGGCATTCCAATGCCTCAATTAATCTGAAATTTTCAGTTACATAGCATTTCTGAACCCTCCCTTGACCATCTGTAGTGAATTCCAGATGTTTGAAAGGACCCTCCCACAGTCTTGACAAAGGTCAAGACTCCTGATCCCCTTCTTGATGGGAGCAAGGGTCCTCACTGGCATGGTGATGGGTATAGCAGGTATCTCTACCTTTACACATTTCCATCAGGCATTGTCAATAGAGATCTCAGAAGACATGGACAAAATAAGCCAATCCCCAAACACAGTCCAGGACCAGATTAATTCCCTAGCAGTTGTCATGTTCCAAAATAGACATGCCTTGTACATGGTAACAGCAGCCCAAGGGGGAATGTGCCAGGTTCTAGGTGAAGAGTGTTATTTTGTTAATCAATCAGACACAGTAAAGGCAAAGGATAAAGAATTACAATAATGCATCAAAAACCTTAAGAAACTATGGGGTGCATGGGGAATGACCCAAGACTACTCCTGGTTCCAACAGATTATGCCATGGCTACTTCCCTTATTGGGCCCACTGACTTCTGTGTGTCTTCTCGCTGTGGTAGGCCCATGTCTGTTCTGCTATTTGCAAAATTTCCTGCAGGAATACATGAGGGCATTTTCCAACCAGACAGTCACAGAAGTTGTTATGGCAGGGTACCAAACACTTTGACAGAAGGAGGAAGACCCTATCTATCATCATCCCCATCAGATCCAGGTTTAGCCCCAGTCTGCACCTCTTTATCAGCTTGAAGCTCTCCAGAAAGAGACCTTCGCCCAACAACCATAAAACAAAAGGTTGGAATGTTAGATTTCCCTCACCTTAAGATGGCTGCTACATAAATAGCCTTCTCCTTCCCATAATGCTCTGCTTCTCACCTAAAATATGGATTCTAACCAAAGGAAAGTCTTCTTCCCATCAAAAGAATAACCAGATAACTTGCTACCTCCTAGTAACTAGTGATGTCACAAGGCCCTCCTAATAATGTCATAAGCTGGCCCAATCCCTAGCCACTACATCACTCAACCCCACCCTAACTCCTATAAGCACCACCCCCGTCCTATAAAAAGTGCTCCCTGTCTCAGCCATATTGCTCTCTCTCCTTTGATCAGAAATGGCCTGGCCAATTATCCTCACATTAAAGGCCTGTAGTGGTTAATAAAAAATAATTCTTAGCCAGGTGTGATAACTCAGACCTACAATCCCAGCATTTTGGAGGCTGAGACAGGAGGGCTTCTAAGAATTCCAGGCCAGCCTGGTTTACATAGTGAGTTCAAGACCAGCCTCAAATACACAGTGAGACCCTGTTTTTAAAAACAAGACAATAAATGAAATTTCTTATGACCCTTCAAGAGAAATTATAGACTTTAGTTAATTTTTTTTCCTGGTAAAAATCCAAAAATGGAAAAAAGGCATGCACCAACCCTCAATGCCTCCATTCATGGCCTGAGCTAAACAATCTTTCCTGCAATTGTTCAGCCTCTACATATGACCTTCTGGCCTTATCACTACAATGAAGCCAATCAGTCTTGTTGCTAGCTATCAGTGGCTGCCAAGGGCAGCACTAGTACCTACCCTAGGTAATGAAATGACTGATCCTCATGTCCTGGGAACAGAGGAAAGGGAGAGAAGTAGGTGCCCTACAATCTGAAAAGCAGTTCCAGACCCTGCCCTCCCTGCCTTTTGAGAACTTCTCTTGAACATCTGAGTCAATCCTGGTGCTTAACTATCCTAAAAGAATAGGCATGGTTTTCGTTGCTTTGCCCTGTCCTCCCCTGTTCATCACCAGTGATAAACAGTAGAATTGCCTTGATGAGCAAAAACTGTCTACTAGTGGGAGGGTACCTTTCCTACAAATAGATAACTCTGTGTCCTTGTGAATTTTATTCTCTGTGAAAAGGAGGAAGAGTCCTCAATTTATTGATTACACACATGACATAGCCAATCTAGAAACTAAGCTTTGCTTGGCAGAAGAAAAAAAAAAGAAAAGCCTCCCTCTTTTCCAAGCTCATCACTCCATAGAGAGCAGCCAGAATAGAACCCGCAGTCTTATCCAGCTTTCTTCCCTGGAATGCTACACTAAAGGCTACATTGTCTCCTACTACACTGAGCACTATAACTACCCCTACACCTAGCTCTGCAGAAAGCTCTGAAGGGAGAGAGAATGATTTAAAATTTTTGGAAGAAAATATAGGAAATATCATCGTGATAATGTTATAGGGAACAATACTTTAAATAAAAATCTGAAAGTGCAATCACAGAATTCTTAAATGTGGGAGCCCGCTGGCATTTGACATTGGAAAAGTAACTTCTACCATTGAGGCATTGACACAATCTATGACTCTATTTGGCTTTTCTGAGATGAGGGTCTCAGCTATGCAGATGAGATTGACCTGGAGCTCTCTGTGTAATCCAGGCTAAACTCACTGTGTAATCCAGGCTGGGTTTATGGGATTACGGGTGTCGACCTGGAGCTCACTGTAATCCAGACTAGTTTTATGGGATTATGGGCGTGCACCACCACGCCCGGCAAACAATACCACTGGACTCGTCAGGTTGAGTGGGGCCTTCGCCTTTACATCAGCGGCTGTGATCCGGGTCTCACCTTTTCCATCAGGCTTTCGAAAGAACCACCTCAGTTCAAACCCATTGCCATTGGCCCCAACCCCCTTCTTTAAGAATGTTGCTTTTTTAAAGATAAACTGGGCCTGGTGGATGATAGCATTAGAAGGGTTGAGGAAAGCCTCGAACAAAGGCAGAAGCAACGGGAAACTGGAGATTGAAGTTAAAGATTGCATAGGGTTAATTGTTGATGTACGCCTTCCCACTTACCCCTCCCCACATTTGGTAAAATACTGATTGCTGTATGCTGATGAATGCTTTGTCCCTTTATGGTTAAATGCTTGAGTGACTCATGTGATTGGTAGAAGATTTGTTTGAACTGTCCAATAAGCTTGCTGAACCTTCCCCCTGGGATAACAGTATATAATCGTTTTGCTGAGCCAATAAAGAGCCTTTGATCAGAAATCAGACTTGGGCCATGTGCTCTAACTTCTTAAAGATTTCCTTCACAGACATTCAAGATCGGATCGGCCTCTGATGACCCACGAATAAGAGGCGGCTCTCACCTCCTATTCCCCGCTGGACGGGGTTCCCCCAGAGAGCCGCACTTAAATATGACTATGTTAAAATTAAGGACTAAAGTATTAAAAAATACTAACAATTGCAAGAATCTATATTTGCTAGTGTCCAGAATATATAAATACATAAATATGTAAAAATCTCTTAGAAAACAATGTAAAAAGAGGCAAAATAAGAATTTCACTGGATAGAAAACACTACTTGGCCATAAAATTGCAAAGTGGTGCTCAACTTTATTAGTAATTAGGAGGTTGAAAAATTAAGGAGAAATAACTTAGATGTCCATGCGTTTGGCAAAATTTAAGAAAGTTCAGTATCAGCACCAATATGTAGTCAAGGGGACTCATATCATGATGCCATGGATATGCAGTAAAACTTGGGTTGCCAGTAACTTGTTCTGTGAGGGTTCTGAAAGAAAAGCAAACATTTTTAATAAACTTTAACTTGATAAACAAGCAATGTCTTGCAATATTATGGGTAATCATCTAACAGCAAGAGGTTATATAGCAGATCTCATCTATAGAGGAGGAGGTGAAAAAAGGCAGTGGGAAACTATAGGCTTTTGTAGAAAAGTGCCATGCAAATACAGTGGAGGCAGTGGGAATGATAAATTTAATGACAATGCAATGTCACAGTTCCACAAAATCCTCAAAAGGAGTCCCAAAATTATATTGAGCCAATACATAGCAATGATTCCGTTAGTGATAGTGAAGTCCATCCTACACAATAATCCTCCTCTCTCTTGTCTCAGTCACACCAGTCATGATGGTATTCAAAGGTAAATACAGATTAATTTATTTTTCTTTATATTTTATATTTTCTTCATTATTTTGTATTATAGTACAGTACTAGCATCACTTTTATATGAATATGTGGGTTGTGGAACAAAACATTTGTTTTTCCAATGTTTTTATGGGGAAATTTGCCTTGATATACAAGTGGTTTGGAATACAAGCACATTTCTGGAATAGATTATGCTCACAAATCAAGGTTTTAGTGTAAATGAGTACAACCATTTTCTTTCCTTTTTTTTCCACTTAACTCTAAGCCCAGTTTTTTCTTTCAGCTTTAATTGAGTTTATTGGTACATTTTAGGGATACAATACAGTTACATTCATTGTTGGGATCTTGTACCTTTACATGACAGGTCTTGGTTCTCATTTTTTCCCCTTGTTCCTGCCCTCCCTTCACCCCCTCCACACCTCCCCATTTACAAACACTTTATTTCCATCTTTTCATTATCTCACATTTTTTTTCTTTTCCCTTATTACCCTTCCCCTTCCCATCCTACCTTCCCTACACCTTTAGCCCCTTTCTTCCCATTTCACAATGTCAGTAATCTTATTAGGATCTTATGTATTATTGTAGTTCATTCACACCAGAGAAACTATTTGGTATTTACATATGTGTGACTTATTTATTTCATTTAGGATTATATCCTCAATATGTATCCATTTTCCTATGAATGAATCTATTTTATCATTCTTTATGGCTGAGTAATATTCCATTTCATAGAAAAACCACATCTTCTTTATCCAGTTTCCAACTGATGGGCAAATGGGCTGTTTCCAAGTTTTAGCTATTAAAAATTATGCTGCTATAAACATGGGTGTGCATACATCACTGTGATATAATTCTTTTAGTTTTTTTGGAAAGATACCCAACAGAGGGATGGCTGGATCAAATGGAACATCCAGTCCAAGCTCTCTGAGGTATCTCCATATTGATTTCCATAGTGGTTGCACCAGTCTGCACTCCCGCCAACAATGGAGAAGGGTTCCTTTCTCCCCACAACCCCACCTGCATTTGTTATTGTGTAATTTCTTGATAGCAGCCATTCTTTGTAGGGTGAGGTGAAATCTCAGTGTTGTTTTCATCTGCATCTCTCAAAGGACCAGTGATGTGGAACATTTTTTCATATATTTACTTGCTGCTCTTACTTCTTTGTCTGAGAAATGTCTGTTCATTTCAGATGCCCATTTTTGAATCAGGTCCTTATATTTGAGGGGACTGGTTGTTTTGAGTTATTTGTATATTCTAGATAATAGTCCTTTGTCTGAGGAGCAGCTGGTAAAAAGTTTATTCCCACATTTTAGGTTGTCTCTTAGTTCTGTTGATGGTTTCTTTTGCAGTGCAGAAGATTTTAATAACATGAGATCCCAGTTGTTGACTCTTTCTGCTAGTTCCTTTGCTACTGAGGATTTGTTCATAAAGACTTTTCCTATGCCATTGTCTTCTAGATTACTGCCTAACTTATCTTTCAGAAAGTTTAGTGTTTCTGTTTTAATATTTAGACCTTTAATCCACTTGGATTTTAATTTAGTGCATGGTGAAAGATAAGGTTCTAGTTTTAATCTTTGGAAAGTTGAGATTCAGTTCTTCCAACACCATTTATTAAAGAGGCTATCTTTCCTCCAGTGGGGATGGTCAGCTCCTTTGTCAAAGATGAGGTAGCTGAGTACATCTGGATTTGTTTTTGTGTCTTCCAATCTGTTCCACTGATCCTCAGGCCTGTTTCTTTGCCAGTACCATGCTGTTTTTATCACAGTGGCTTTGTAGTATAGTTTCAAATTGCAAATTGTTATACCAGCTGCCATGTGTCTGTTGCCTAAGATGGCTTTTGCTATTCTAGGTCTCTTATGGTTCCAAATGAATATTTGGATTCTTTTTTTTTAGTTCTGTGAAATATAGTGTTGGAATTTCAATTGGCATTTTCTAAGACAATATATGTTACCTTTTAAACCTCCACATTCATAAACTCTTTATTTCATTCTCCTAAGCATATATGTTTATATATACTTTTGTATACATGTACTGTTAGATATGTACAAGAAAGTTCATCGTTGCTTTATGCATGAATAAAAACAATGAAATGAATAAACTAAGGCATATAAATGATGTCACATTATACAGCATAAATATAACTAACTTTGGATACATCCAATATTAAATAGTCTTAGAATGTAACTTTGACTTAAAAAAGCATTTCCCTCAGTATTAAGTGTAGCATATAATCTTAATGAAATGCAAACACAAGTAAAACTCAAAAATGTAGTTTTTTAATATATATCATATAAAACAAAATGACTTCAAAAATCAAAGAAATCATAATTACAAAATCAAGATGGAAAGTGTAATATGAAACATATAAGTGAGACATAATGG
The DNA here is from genome assembly GCF_012274545.1 of Fukomys damarensis. Classification (NCBI taxonomy): domain Eukaryota; kingdom Metazoa; phylum Chordata; class Mammalia; order Rodentia; family Bathyergidae; genus Fukomys; species Fukomys damarensis. Next base: position 6,529,502 of record NW_022900948.1, on the reverse strand, counting down.
TGCAAGCAATGTCCTACTTCAAAAATTTGGGGGCATATACATGGGTTGACTTTATTATTTGGTGAGATAACTTCCATATATAATATGTACATAATTTTATATGACATATTACATGGATAAAACTTCATTTTGTACAAAAGTATCTGTGTGTGATTTGTGTCATGTTAAATTATGTAGTTTCCAGAACCACATACTCTTTTTCTTCCATGGCATTTTGCAGTGACAGAGCCCCAGAGCCTGCAGGAGCCTCTTCAAAATGAGAAGGAGGATGTACTGTGCAGTGGATTGGGGACTCCTCCCAGATTCTGCTGCATACTTCTGTGTAATTTTACTTTTTGGAGAAGAGAGTAAGATGAAAGATAAAGGAAATAAGAAGAGGTTGCAAATGAAGTGTCCTAATCAAAGACAAACTTGGATTTCACTACAATGATGTTTGAGAATTCAATTATAAAATGAATAAAAATGAAATTTCTGTTAGGTCTTTCTAAATGTAGGTTTTGACAGCAGAGTTCTTTAAAGCCTGCTTACTTCAGTCTCTCAAAATTCAATTCAGTTTCTCTCATGTCTTGAATTTCTTTTCCTATCAGTCAGAGTGTAAGAAAAACATGAGAAAGGAGAAGATGGAAGAATATTAAATCAATATGTCTTTCTCTCTTAAAACAAACATTAGACTTTTCCAATATTTGTCATATTTTTAGATAATTTCTCTCTCTTGTTTTTGTATACATTTTTCTGCAAATGACTAAAATTTTTAGCATGCTGTGCCAACATTTTCTCATTTTAAAAAAATCTCTGACATATATAGAGCAAGATGGTGACCAATTAAGATCTCCAATGATTCTCCCCACAGAGAGACCAAGTTGAACACATACTCATGCACCAAACTACCTTCAACAAGCTAGGGAAATCAGGTGAGAGCCCACAGGGCCCACTTTTGGTATAATAAAATAAAAATAAACTCAGAAGGCCAGAAAGAGAACGTTGCCCCTGTCACCTTTCCCTAAAATCCAAGAACATGAGCATGAAACAAGATGCCCTTTGCTAGGTAAAAGAAAAGAAAAATAATTTCAGGCTTCATTTTTAGAACCCTGTACCACTGTGCTCACAGTATGTCGTATCAGACCTTGTAGAGACCCTCACAAAAGAGGACCTCCAGAAGTGCTTCAGAAAGAGGCAAGAACAATGGAATGTTTCTTGAAAGTGAGGAAGAGACTATTTTGAGGAAGTTAGCTTAATATATCTTTTACTGTAATGTTAGTTTTTAACATTCACTGTATATTTTGATCAACTCTTATATGTCTGTTCTTTAAAAATATACATTCATATCAAAGTAGCATTCTGAACAAGTGAGGAAAACACATGAGTTTATCCTGACCACTGTGATTTCTTTATTAAGCTCACTGCTGTGCCTCCAAGTAGTTTTAAGCAAGAGAAGTGGACATAAAGAACATTCGTAGCAGAGAAAATCACTTGGATTGACCTTATTTAACAGCATAGCATAAATATGGTAGAAATCCTATAAGAAAAAAAGGCAGAATTTGATCCCTAAAACATTGCTGTGGCACAAAAAACAAAGACAGTTTCTGAAAAGAGGTAGTCTCAGTGCTGACAACCTCAGAGGAAGGATTTTTCTAGCAATAGGCACTCCTGCTCTGCTATTTAAAAAACCCTTTACCTAAGGATGGCAAGTCAAATCAGATCTTGATCCATACAAGATACAGATGCTCTGAAGGATTTGCAGTTATTGAGTCATTACTCTTTGTTATATTTATTAAATGTTCCTGCATTTATATAAGCCAACTATATAAGAAAACGTAGTGGGAGTTGCCAGAGACCCTGAAGTGGTCCTGGCCTCCTAAACTGGTATGATGTCCATGAGATAGGAAAGTGGGGATTAAAAGAAACACAGACAGACATGAGAGAAACTGAGTCTTGGGCTGATCTCAGCTGCTCTGGGAAGCAAATACAATGAACTCCCAGGACTTCCAGTGTTTATTCACTTCAAGTGTGAGAAGGGTATAAACTGGGCAGGCCTGGGACACCTGCTGATAACAAATATCAAGCAGGCAGAACTGTAGAATGAGGGCACAAGCATATCTTTGCTGAAGAGAACAAACTGTTAATTTAGAGGGGAAGAATTTAGCTGGAGTCAGTTGACATTGACTGGGAGTGAACTAAGCCACGCTCTGCTATTTCCAATGTAACACAGTCAAATTATGGAGGGGCAAGAAGCTTGTACCAATATAGCCTGCTAACACTGGATGAAGGTGTCTGCGACTGCACTAAATCACTATGTCCTGTGTACTTTCGAGGGATTGTTAGACTCTGTTGAGAGATTTTTCTCAGGTAGAAGTCTGGGTTAAGAGAAGTGTGGCAATTCTGCAAAAAAGATCCCAGCCACTCAGAATACCAGTATTTCCCAAACATTTTCTACCTCTACTTGGCTTTCCAGGTAAAAGATCAAAAGAACACAGTTTTGGTTTCCTTAAGAACATATGCAATTTATAAATTCAGACTTGATATTTCTTCTCGGTAGTATTTAAAGCTGAACATTTCTTATGTCTTTTCTTATAACAAGGATGATAATATAACTTTCCATGCTCACACCTATAACTCATTGTCAATGTGGATATTTTTCCTTAGGAAATTGTCCTTACTCTTTGCATGTATCCTCCAGTCTAAGTAAAGAGCCCCTTTCCTCTGTACTTCTATAGCACACTGTACAACCCGAAGTACTGTATTTTTAACACTATACCCTAAATAGTTATTGTATTCTTTCATTAAACTACAAAGCCCTTGGAAGGTATTTGTCCAGTATCTGGCACTATCTAAAGGAGTTAGGAAGGGCACAGAATTATGTTTACACCAACTAGCTCGTATCATCTCCACTTACACAAGTTTCATGGTCTTGCATACGATTATCTGTTCCTTTGAAGGGACAGAGAGTGTGCTGATGAAGATACATGGTACAGTGACTATCAGTGGGCTGTGCTTATTTTCTCTTGGTTTCTTTCTGTTTAGTGTCTAATAGGAGACATTAGAAGGTAACTTCTGCACTGATTCTGCTAAATACTCAACTGTCAGCAGGTATTTGAGGTTCAGGGAGCTGAACGCATGTTAATGACCCTTGCATGAATCTTTCTCTCCTAGGAAGCTATTTTTTTCTACCTAGCAGTGGCTGTTTCTCTCCTAAGTCATTTTTCAATGTCCGTAGTGGTCATAATAGCAATCTGTCACCCTCTAAAACTTTTACCAACCATACAGGATAAAGGCTGAGGAAATTCATTTAGCCAAACAGAAGTTTAACTTCACATTTAGAATCTAGTTTGACACTGCAGTCTTGTACCAACATTGTTTTGACAGAGGAATGAAATATACATATATTTTCCTTTAATTTTATATGTTTTTCTCCTTGTGGGTATTCAGCAGTGTTTTTCTATTATAGAACTGCAAATATTTTTAAAGTTGTCTTGCCTCTTCATATTCTATAGACTAACTATAAACTACATATTGCATTTTAAATTGTTCTTATTATAACCAGTTGTAAAAAGATATTAATGCTTATAGTGAAATCATTATTGTTAATTCAAGAATTACCTATAAAAATAACAATCACTCCCTTTACTCATCTTTTGGCTACTTCAGAGTTTTTAACTTTCTTTACTTAGTGACTGGAATAACCTAAGAAATACAGGACACAAAATAAATACATTAATAACAATAGTTTTAATTATATATTCTCATTTCTTATATTTTTAACAAAACTGTGATGGTTTACTCCCACTACAGATATGAGAAAACTGAAATTAAGATAGTTAAAGGATTTCTTGGGTATTACAGTTAGTAAGTGACAAATGTAGGCCTTCAATAAATGCTTCTCATTTTTGATCAGTATTCTTTTACTTCTGAGGGAACTGTATGGGTGTTTTTATATTTCTGAACTCTTCCTCTCACTTAAGAATATATCACTATTATAGGTTGAATTGTGCCTTCCCAAAAATTTTGAAGTCCTAAGCTTCAAAGTCTAGAAATGTGGCTTCTTTAGAAATAGGGTCTTTGCAACAAACTGAGGTCGTTAGGATAAGTCCAAATCCAACATCCTTAACAAAAGGAAAAATTTAGAACTGGTAAGATTCATACAGAAGGAAGATGACACAAAGATATGAGAAGAACACATCTCCAGACCAATGGATTCCTGAGGCTACCAGAAGCTAAGAAAGAGATATGGAACAAATTTTTCCTTACAGATCTGCTGCTGGAAATTAGAGTTTTCTATTAATCTAAACTCACATTTCCCATGTTCTGATAACCTAACTTTTGCCAGTCTTATCCCCAAAGTTGTTAGATGTTTCCACGGGATGAAATTCTACTTAAAAAATGTGTACATGCCAAAAATCTTCCTTGTGCCCAACTACCCTTTCATAAATCAGGTCTGAGTTCCTTATGCAAAGGCTACTTCATGAGTAGTTCTTAACATTGCTATGATACATGCATAACTTGTTATATTTCACAATCACCATGAGAGGTAAGTACAATCTTATCCCAATTTTACAATAAAAAAAGAAACTGAAGCTCAAAAATGTTGGTGACTTCATCTCCTGTCCACTTCCAGTTTACTATGTCTCATTGTCTCTGTTGTAATCATCTCCAGGGTGTCAATGAAATGACTAAGAAAACAAGTTAATCTAATGACTACATGTTTTCAACAATACTTTTATGTCAAGGGGTTTCTAATTATTTGCTTTCCATGAGATTGATCAAAGATCCTACCAGTTGTTAGCAATTTATAAAAAACATGTTGTTGAATAATAATTATTCAGTTTGCCATGTATCCAAAGGATTTTAAAGTCAATAACATTGTTATAATGAAACAATTTCCATTCCCATCTTTTCAGTAAATATTTTGGATATCTATAAAGTAACACAATGGAGTAAATTTTGGTTCTTGCTTCATATTATAACATGAATGCATAAACTAATTGGAAATAAAAGAGGTACAATTCATTCCATGCATTTCCTAAATAATAATGATTCTGGTATAGATATTGATTTTGATATTAGAGAGCTAGAGTAGCTCTCATTTACTGATGAAATCATTTTGTATAAATCAAATGCCAAACTTAGAAAGCAATATGAAATTCTGAGAATACAGTATCTTTCAGGTAATTTGTAGGATATTCCTCACAGAAAACAACTATCTTAACCAGTAAGAGAAGCATATAATCAATTAACTGGCAGTCACTGAGATACTTATAAAGAAAGATATAAATAGATCAATAATGGTCAGTCTCTGTGTCACTAAAGTTGAAAAGACATGTGATGATAAATAATGCCCTAGTTAAATGTTTGTCTAGTCTGAGTTAAACTATCTACTCAGATATACAAGTTCTATGGTATACCCTAATTTTCTACTCTAGCAATCACATAAAAATGGAAATTGAAACAAATAATTTAATTTCTAAGGGTTTAGTTCGATGTCTCAATAATGGGCCAAATTACAGATTTGCTAAAAAATTAAGTTACATAAGGCATGGTATGGAAACCATTTTGTATATAATTTGTTGGGGAATCACCAACTATGCAAATGATCCCTGAAAGTATAGCCTTTATTGGGGAATCAAAAGTATATATCAAGATTTAATTTTAATAGCCAAGCAAGCAGGATTTTTGTTTGCTGCCTCCTCACAACCCTTCTATCTCTGGGGTGGGCAGTATTGACACTGGAACAATTGATTAGGAAAAGCATGGCACAAAGGAGAAAAGCATTTCCCTTCTATTGAAGCATTACAGATACCCCTCAAATAACCCTAGCATCAGGGCACACGAAAGCCATGCTTTTTGTTTTATTCTTTCATTAACAAACACTCATTAAGCATTTAATTTGTGCCAAGAACTAGAACTAGAAAGTTAAAGAAAAAATTATCTTTACTTAGCCTTGTATAAGTATGAAAAATAATTAGAATGTTATATGTAACATGTTTTAATAAAAGTATATGTTATTGGCAAAAGAGGTTATTAAAAGAGGTGAATAGGACCACAGAAGACATTCTCTCAGAGGTGATACTTATCAAGTGTTTTGGATTTTGTCAGAGAAATGGCCAACTTAATTATATACAATACTGAGCTGATCTGTTGCTAACACACAACCACCATCTTTGTTCTCAACAAATTGTTTACTGAACAATTGTCTTTTGTCAATGAATTAATGATTTAGATATATAAAAAAGGAAGCCTATATGCTTAGTTCTTACTATGTAAGACTTCAGATAGGCTACTTTCTTTTGCACACAGCTGCCGTAATTGTGTGAATCTCACTATGAAGGCAAGGATAGAGAGCACATCCTCTGGATTCACATGAAACAAACTCCTCTTTCACTGGGAAATTTTTACACTGTATCAACAGCTGCTTTCTTAACTGTCTGACTTGCATAGTCCTAATGCTTTGAAATATTTTTCATGTGATTTGAGTATTAGTTTCTTCACTAAAGTTGTCGCCTTTCCTCTGTGTGCATGCACCATTTATTTTACAGATTCATTTACACGTTATTTAATTTCATACCTGATTGGGAGGCAAAAACACAAAAATGTCAGTACAGCATATATGGGTAATATCTTTCCTTGTCACAGTTTGCCAGGTTTTGTTTCTGTATTTCTACTGTGGAAATACACCTATAATGAAACTTTCTGTATTTCTATGTATTGGACCCAGGGCCATGAACGTTCTAGGCAAGTGTTCTAACATCAAGCTATATCCCCAGTCCTAGAAGGTAACTTTGAAAACAAAAATATTCCGCAGACTTCAGTGAACAGCTGAGAATCACTCTCACCAAAACTTGTGCAAGAATAAGGGTTAGAAGAGAGAAAACATCAAGTATACTGTACCAATATTTTTAATCTTCTTAATGGTTCAACCCTATAGTGTCCTGATCCTGGTCTCAAGCAAGTTCACAGCCCTATGCAGAGCTATTCTGGGACCCTTTACCTAAGACTTGTCTTCTTTCTTCACTTTGAGATGTTCTAGAACCTCATACCTTTTCTCCCTCAAAGTATAAAGGAGGTTTTTCTTTTAGGCATTGAAATCATCTTGGAAATGTATAAATAGCACAGCCAGCACAACTTCCTATCCTTACTAACAATCAGGAGAAGTACAAGTAATACAGGAAGATACCACAGCTTCCACAGTTAAATGACTTCCATGTTAATGCATTTGAACAATGGATAATGTGTGGCTTTCTCATAGACAGGATGTATTGATTACTTTCCTGACACTAAGGCACAATACTCAACACCCTCAAATTAGAGGAGGACAGGCTTATTTTGGCTTATGATTTACTTCACACTCAGCTGGCTCTAAGGCATAGAAGACATGAGCTGTTTTCCCTGTAACAACCAGGAACCAGAGAAAGAGCGGATGACATGGGACAGGAATACAAGCTTCCAGGTCACTGTGGGAGTGACCTCCTCCTTCCAACCAGCCCTTGCTCACACACATGCAACTTTGGGGGGAATATTTTAGATCTAACTCCATAACATACAGTTGCACCTGAAAATGGTCATTGATTATATGGAGAGAAGGTGAGACTTTTTCTCTAAGCCCCCACTTTTTACTACTGAAAATCAGGTGATTGGCCACAAGCTCGTACCATAGAAGCCAGTCATCCCTGGTAAACCAAGTTTGCATGTTACTTTCCTGTTACTTCTCTTCTGTTATTTACCAACTTTCAGTGGTCTTATGTAAATAAATAATGTAAATATATCAACTTTGTCCTGTTAATAGGACAGAGTCTGTCTGAGACAAGAAAGTTCAAATAGAACAAAACCATAGACTCATGCTATCATCTTCAAGATAGTGGCAATGAATATTTGCAGTAAACACTATAGAAAAAAGAAAATAAATTCTGGTTTTAGATCCTTGCCAAGTAGCTCCCTCACAGAAATTCTCCCTTTGCTGTCAACTGAAGTGTCTTTTTTATTAAGGAAAGTGGTAATATGTACATGGTAGATGGTAGATTCACCAATTGTCACCCTAACACCATTTTCAACAGCTTTCTTTAAAACAGTACAATTTAGATTTTTATGACCGCTCACACATTGAACCTAATTACATCACCAGCTGACTCCGAAGGTGCTTTGATGAAACCCATAACTTGGTTTAATTTGCAACACCTCCTTTTTGGATCAGAGAAGAAAAGAAGGACTTTTGATAAATTTATTGCTTGATGTTCTTTAGGACTTCAGCACTCTGAGCCTGAGTTCTACCCTTTAAAACTAGAGGGCTGGAAAATTACCCAATAACAATATTGTCTGTAATTCCACTGTTTATTCTCTGGTGACAATATGCAGTGAAATGGAGACAGGAAATGCAAAAGACAAAGAAAAAGAACCTTAAAATTTTACATGTACATGTTCTGAATGCCTTCACACATCTTTGGAATAGAAGTGCTCAAGTGAAAAGACTAGGGTGTCTTCAGGTCCATACAAGAAGCACATTTGGAAATCTCAAAGGAAAATGACAACAGCAATTCTACCACTTCTGTGAGCTCTTTCAAACTCTACCATGAATTTGAACATGAATCTCAGGTTGTCCACACTTCCTCCTGCTCAGGGACAGCTAAATTTGGGGACAATGTCAAAACCATAGGAGAATTCTTCATTCATAATGAATAGAGCAGTGAATGTCAGAGTTCACTTAAAGTGCTGTTTTAGCTAAATTCTCACAAAAGAATTCACAGTATTCAGTAGCCTCCCAGGGGCATAAGCACATCCTACACACCCAGAATAAATTCAACCAGGTGACAAAGTACTTTTAGCACATCTCATCAAAGTTTAACCTCTTCCATAGCACAGCTTTCTATGAGTAAAAATTAATTACTTATCATTTCTTCAAGGTCTTCTCTGACCCAGGACTATATCCAAATGGGAAATGATTATCCATAATTATTGCTTTCACTCATTCTAACTGCTGGCATGAACAAATGATGAAGTGGCATTTGTTGACTTTTTCAATCAGGATATCCACCAACATGTTTCAGAGTATTGTAACAGAATATAATAGAATTTTCTAAATGAGAGGAAAATAGTCATATTCCCAGTCTTACTCAAAGGAACATGCTTTTCATAGTTTCAAAATGTCAAGGCAAACCTGTTGGTGGCTAAATATGTTTGTCATCTTTCTTCCTAGAGAAATTTTATCTTAAATTTTAGGGCTCAGCTTTTGGGGTCCTCATGGGGTGAGTCAACTCTCAACTCTCTGGCTCAGTGAAAGGAGTGGTGGTTCTGTGGAAGATCCTCAAACAGGCACGGGTACGCTAAGACAGTGAGAGCAGGCAAACAGGCCCTCAGTACAGGTGTAACAATACCCTTGAATCCTGGGAAGAAAAGGAGACAGTGGGTGCTGTGGGGTGGGAACTTAAGTGAGGCCATCAGAGTGAGTTTGGAAGGCAAACTAGGGCACAGACTGGACAGCACAGGCTTTTTCAGCATTTAATTGGAACATTTATCTTTATTTTCTTTCTTTCTTTCTTTCTTCCTTTCTTTCTTTCTTTCTTTCTTTCTTTCTTTCTTTCTTTCTTTCGTTGGTTTTTTGAGACAGGGTCTCACTATGTAGTTGAGACTGACCTGGAACTCACTGTGCAGCCCAGGCTGGTCTTGAACTCACGGCAATCCTCCTGCCTCAGCCTCCCAAGTACTGAAATTACAGGTGTGTGCCACCACGCCCGGCACATTTATCTTTTATAAACTAGATAAAAGTACATTTCAAAAAAAAAAAAAAAAGTTCGGAAGGCCTCTCTAAGATTTACTCCCAGCCGGCCTGCATGGGCCCATTTGGTGGGACTGGGTAGCCATGCCCTCCCCTGTCTGCTCTGACACCAGCTCCAGCAAGGAAGGCAGCCACGCCTCTGAAACCACTACCACCCGCCTCTCAGACCACCTGATTGGACCAGTCCTTGTACCCACTCTGCAGAGGCATAGGTGGTCATAGGGTATTTTTCGAAGCTCCAAAGTTTGAACATCTTTAAAGAAAGGGCAAGGGAAACCTGTAGTAGAACTGTGTGACGTTCAACCCTGTAGGTCAGGGAACTCAGTCTGGGCCTTGCAGCCTGAGATCAGTCTGAGTAGCAGGGATCTGCCATTGGCTAGCTGAGATCAGGAGACTTGGTTCTGCACATGGCTGTGCACATGGTATATTATGACAGCAGAGATATAGTTTGAAAGAGGCCCTTCAAATTCCTTTTTCTTTTTTTCTTTCTTTTCCTTATTCCACTCTGCAAATTCTCTTTTTTTTTTAAATGTCCTCTTTCTCCACCTCGACCTCTTGCTCCACCATATTATCCCTCATCTCCCTTTCTGTTCCTGCTCCTGCCCTAACTCAGACTTCTTCTTTTATCATTTTTTTCTTTTTTCTTTATGTTCTTTTCTTCTGTCATTTTACTGCACTCATGGGTTAATAATTTCAAGGGAAAGTGAGCCCCTATTACAGTGAATATATTCTTCTCCTTATTCTTGAACTCTGTCTATCCCTTCTGAATTTAATAGTTTTGTAATGATTTTATGGTCATTCTATGTCATCTGGCTTCACTTGAAACCTTATCCAATTCTTTCACTTAACTACTCCTCTCATCCTAACTCTGTCCAAGCCCCCATCCTAAATGGTAAAGATGCTATATAGAAAAATGTATTCACTGCAAACATATTTTGGGCTGCTTCTTCATTTTAATTTAATTAACATGCTTTAAAAGTGATAGATTAATGACTACAAATGGTCAATTCACAAGCTGTGCTTGATTCTATTGTGCTGCTGATTGTATCAATTGGGATAAAGCATTTTGATTGATTTAATGAGTTGTTTTCTCCGATATTATGAAAATGAGAATATCTATGAGTCCTTAGAGATTCAAAAGCTAAAGGGCAACTATATCAGGAAGATTTAAATAATAACTCAGAAATTAAACCAAGGGCAACCCAACAACAAAAATAAAAATGATAAAACACTTAAGCAAACACCAACACAGACTTCCAGTTCACCAATGGCAAACACCAATGGCAAACCAAGGGCAAAGGAGAATGAAAAGTCTCATAGTGAACCACCAGGACACTCAGAACTCACAGCATAGGAAGTAACAAAACAGAAAAGTCAGGCTCTAGAAAAATTCAAAACAGAAATAATTTCCCAGATAACCATAGAGATGGTGAGCAAAATGGAAGCCATGATGCAAGACTCTAGAACAGAAACTGAGAAAAAAATAGATGAGCTCAGGACCATGATAGAAGCCATGAAGGCCCAGCATAAGAAAGAAATGGAAACAATGGATGCCCAACAGAGGAAAGAAATGGAATCCATAAAACAGATTCAAACAGATATCCAGGAGATTAAAATCTCTATTGAAAGCGTATGCAACAGAATAAAAGAATGTGAAGATAGAATCTCAGATATAGAAGATAGGTTTGCAGTCAGTGACCATGAAAAGAGAGGTCTATTAAAAACAATAAGGGATCATGAGAAATCGATCCAACAACTCCAAGATGATGCAAAGAAGAATAACATAAGACTGAGAGGAATCCATGAAGTAGCAGGAGACAATGCAAATGTGGCAGTCCAACCTTTACAACATGAACAAGCCTGAGCTAGGGAGTGAGGATTGATAAAGGAAAGAACACGCAAGCCTGAGCTGAGACCAAGAGAAGTCTGCTTTATTTCACAAAAACAGCTCTTTTTAAAGGTACATCAACAGGAAGTACCAAGCAATTATCTTTATCTTAGGCAAAGACAGGATTTCCTGACTCCTACAGATAACATCAGATCGTTGGCTATCTCTTTGAGTTCCTCCAATCACAGGGTCAAAGAACAAAGAAGTTTAACAAAGTCCTTGAGGCAGGTTTAGTGGCACGAGCCTGTAATCCCAGCACTAGGAGGCTGAGGCAGGAGGATCACTGTGAGCTCAAAATCATCCTGGACTACACAGTGAGCTCCAGGTCCGTCTCAACTACATAGTGAGACCCTGTCTCTGAAAAACCAAACAAACAAACAGAGTCCTTGAAAAGGAACAAATGTTACATAGATTGCATCAATGCCTTAATGGTAGAAGAAGAAGTATTTTCCAAAAGTCAAACACCAGTGGGCCATGACTGGCCCCCACAGAAATGACTTTAAGAAGCTGTTCACAGAATTAATGACAGAAAACTTCCCAAACAGAAGGGAAGAATTAGACATACAGATAAGTGAGGCATATAGGACTCCAACTAGCCACAATGACAAAAACTCTATGCCTAGACATATAATAATCAAGATCCCAGAAACCCAAAGAAGAACAAAATACTACAAGCAATAAGAGAAAAGAAACAAATCACATGCAAAGGAAAGCCTATCAGAATCACAGCAGACTTTTCAACACAAATCCTAAGGTTAAGGAGAGCCTGGAGTGAGGTATTTCAAGTCCTAAAAGAAAAAATCTTCCAACCTAGACTGATGTATCCTACAAAACTCTCTTTCAAAATGGATTGGGAAATAAGATACTTCCATGACAAGGAACACCTGAGCAACTTCATGAACACCAAACCAGCACTGCAAGGAATTCTAAACAATATTTTAGAAAAAGAAAATGAAGGTCACAACACCAGGAGGCCCAACAGAGCAAATCAAATAGCCAAGGCAAGAAACTAAAAGGAGAGGGGAGGAAAAGTAAAAAGAGTCCATAAAAGGACAATAACATGACAATAATAAGTCAGTACATATCAGTTATAACCATCAATGTCAATGGCCTCTATTCACCAATCAAGAGAAATAGCCTGGAAGAATGGATTAAGAAGCAAAATCCAGCAATATGTTGTATACAGGAAACACACCTAGTGCAAAAAGAGGCCCACAGACTGAAAGTGAAAGGATGGAAAACAATTCTCCACATGACAGGAGCCCAGAAAAAAGCAGGTGTAGCAATCAAGCAAATTTCAAACCAAAACTGATTAAGAGAAACAAAGAAGGCCACTACATCCTTGTAAAGGGAACAATTCAAGAGGAAGAGATGACAATCATAAACATATATGCACCAAATATTAATGCCCCCAATTATATAAAACAAATATTAAGTAACATGAAAAACCAAATAAGCACTAATACAATTGTAGTGGGGGATCTAAATACCCCACTATCACAAATAGACAAATCATCTAGGCAGAAAATCAACAACAAAATACTAGAAGTCAACCAAGCGTTTGAATGCATGGACATCTATAGAGTGTTCCACCCCACAAAATCAGAATGTACATTCTTTTTGGCTGCCCATGGGTCATTCTCTAAAATAGACTACATACTATTTCACAGAAGAGGTTTGACTGAATACAAAATAATTGAAGTTATCCCCTGTATATTATCAGATCATAGTGCAATCATGTGGAGATCAATAGTATAAGAAACCATAGGAATTTCACAAATACATGGAGATTGAGCAACACTCTCCTGAACAATCAATGGATCAGAGAGAAAATTAAAGAAGAAATTCAACAGTTTTTACAAATAAATGAAAATGCCAATACAACATGCAGGAATCTATAGGACACAATGAAAGCAGTTCTATGTGGAAAATTCATAGCACTGAATGCCCACACTAGGAAAACAGAATGAGCTCAAATAAACAACCTAATGATGAAACTTAAACTCCTAGAAAAGCAAGAGAAAGAAAAACCCAAAGCTCAAACAAGAGAGAAAATTATAAAGATTGGAGCAGAAATCAATGCAATGGAAAATAAGAAAATGATACAAAAATTAAATGAATTGAAGAGTTGGTTTTTGAAAGAATAAATAACATTGATAAACACTTAGATAACCTTATCAAAAAAAAAAAAGAAAAGGCTCAGATCCATGCAATTAGAGATGAAAAAGGTGAAGTCACAACAGATCCAACAGAAATCCAGAGTATCATTAATACCTACTTTGAGAACCTGTAGTCTAACAAAATTGAAAACACAGAAGAAATGGACAGATTGCTAGATTCTTATGAATTACCAAAGTTGAACAAAAACGATAAAAACATTTTAAACACCCCAATTACAATCAGTGAAATTGAAAATGTAATTAAAAACTTACAAACAAAGAAAAGCCCAGGTCCTGATGGATTCACTTTTGAATTTTACAAGACATTTAGACAAGAACTAAAGTCATTACTCTTCAAATGTTTCAGAGAAATTGAAAGAGAAGCAATACTTTCAAATTCATTCATGGCAGCAAGTATCACTTTGAATTCCAAACCAGGGAAAGATGCAACTAAAAAAGAGAACTACAGGCCAATTTCCTTAATGAACATAGAGGCAAAAATCCTTAATAAGATATTAGCAAACAGAATACAGAGGACCATCAAGAAGATAATACATCCTGACCAAGTTGGATTTATTCCATGGATGCAGGGATGGTTCAACATATGTAAGACAATAAATGTAATACACTAAATTAGCAGAGTAAAGAATAAAAATCATATGATCCTCTCGATAGATGCAGAAAAAGCATTTGACAAAATTCATCACCCATTCATGATAAAAACCTTGCAAAAAATTGGAATAGATGGTCTATATCTCAACTTAATAAAGTCTATCTATGAAAAACCAAAAGCCAACATTATATTAAATGGCCAAAAACTGAAAACCTTCACATTGAAATCAGGAATAAGACAAGGATGCCCACTATCACCACTCTTCTTGATATACTTCTGGAAACATTAGCTATAGCAATTAGACAAGAGAAAGAAGTTAAAGCAATAAAGCTAGGAAAGGAAGAAGTTAAACTGTCATTATTTACTAATGATATAATACTCTACATTGAAGACACAAAAAACCCCACCAAAAGACTTCCAGACTTAATTCACACTTTTAGCAGAGTAGCTGGATACAAGGTCAACACCCAAAAATCAATAGCCTTCTTGTACACAAACAACAGACTCACTAAGAGAGAAATTAGGGAAACAATTCCTTTCACAATAGCATCCAAAAAAAAATGAAGTATCTAGGAATCAATCTAACTAAAGAAGCAAAAGACCTCTACACTGAAAACTACAGCACTCTGAAAAAAGAGATCGAGGAGGATATAAGAAAATGGAAAGATGTCCCCTGCTCCTGGGTAGGAAGAAACAACATAGCGAAAATGCCATACTACCAAAACTGCTATACAGATTCAATGCAATGTCAATTGAAATTCCATCACTATATTTCACAGAACTAGAAATAAATAATCCAAAAATTCATTTGGAACCATAAGAGACCTAGAATAGCAAAAGCCATCCTAGAGACATGGTAGCGGGTGTAAGAATTCCCAATTTGAATCTATACTACAAAGCCAATGTAATTAAAAACAGCATGGTACTGGCAAAGAAACAGGCCTGACGATCAGTGGAACAGATTGAAAGACACAAAAACAACTACAGATGCACTCAACTACCTCATCTTTGACAAAGGAGCTGACCATCCCCACTGGAGGAAAGATAGCCTCTTTAATGAATGGTGTTGGAAAAACTGGATCTCAACCTGCCAAAGGTTAAAACTAGACCCTTATCTTTCACCATGCATTAAATTAAAATCCAAATGGATTAAATGTCTAAATATTAAAACAGAAACACTAAACTTGCTGGAAGATAAGTTAGGCAGAAATCTGGAAGACATTGGCATAGGAAAAGACGTAATGAATAAATCCTCAGTAGCACGGGTACTAGCAAAAAGGATCAACAACTGGGATCTCATCTTATTAAAAAGCTTCTGCAATGCAAAAGAAACCATCAGCAGAACTAAGAGACAACCTACAATGTGGGAAAAAAATTTACCAGCTGCTCCTCAGACAAAGGACTATTATCCAGAATATACAAAGAACTCAAAATAACCAGTCCCTCCAAATATAAGGAACCAATTCAAAAATGGGCATCTGAAATGAACAGACATTTCTCAAACAAAAAGTAAAAGCAGCAAGTAAATATATGAAAAAGTGTTCCACATCACTGGTCCTTTGAGAGATGCAGATGAAAACAACACTGAGATTCCACCTCACCCCACAAAGAATGGCTGCTACCAAGAAATCAAACAATAACAAATGTTGGCGGGGTTGTGGAGAGAAAGGAACCCTTCTCCACTGTTGGAGGGGGTGCAGACTGGTGCATCCACTATGGAAATCAATATGGAGATACCTCAAAGAGCTTGGACTGGAGGTTCCATTTGACCCAGCCATCTCTGTTCTGGGTATCCTTCCAAAAGTATTAAAAGAATCATACCAGAGTGATATATGCACACACATATTCATAGCGGCACAATTTTTAATAGCTAAAACTTGAAACAGCCCATTTGCCCATCAGTTGGAGATTGTATAAAGAAAATGTGGTTTTTCTATAAAATGGAATACTATTCAGCCATAAAGAATGAGAAATTAGGCTCCTTCATATGAAAATGGATACATATTGAGGATATACTCCTAAGTGAAATAAATAATCACACATGTATAAATACCGAATAGTTTCTCTGTTTTGAATAAACTATAACAGTACATAAGATCCTAATGAGATAACTGACATTGTGAAATGGGAAGAAAATGGCTAAAAGTGTAGGGAAAGTGGGAAAGGTAGGGGAGAGGTAATAAGGGAAAAATATATGAAAATGAAAAAAATGGAAATAAAGTGTTTGTAAATGGGGAAGGGCGGAGGGGGTGCAGGGAGGGCAGGGACAAGGGGAAAAAATGAGAACCAAGACCACCTGTCATGTAAAGGTACAAGATTCCAATCCAATAATGAATGTAACTGTACTGTATATGTAAAATGTACCAATGAACTCAATAAAAGAAAAATTAAATTAAATTAAAAAACACAATTTCAACTTCAATTTACTCAATGCCCAAGACAGACATTGTTTTCTTTACATTTGTATTGATTTCGAACTTTGAATAATTCTAAATAAATTATAAGCAGCCTGCTCAGAAAATAAAATTGACTATAAAGAGAAATTATTCTTCAGAGGAAGTTGATGATACATTTCAAGATACTTATAAAGGAGATGCATAGGATCTCTCTTTTTTCCTCCTTGGTGACAACATTCAGATTTTAAAAACTCCAACCTCAAAAAAATTTAACCTCAAATACAGCTATCTTACCATTAGCTAATTCAGAGCACAATGCTTGGGATGTAATGAATTTTCAAAAGTACCCAACTCCAGATATTTGTGATGGTTTCATAAGTCTAACAAACTCTTTCCTTGACCATGATACACTAAACATTTAGATTGGTTGTTTATTCTTTCCAGTAAATATGTATTTGATATTAAAAAGCACATCAATTACTTTTGAAAGAGTGTAGCTGTATATTTCAATGCTGAAGTATGCTTATGAGTAATTGCAAAACAGTTCTTAGCTTAACATGAAAGATGAGAGATAAGAAGAAAAACAGCAACAGACAAAGGAGAACACAAGCTTAAGGAAAACATTTCCACATTCTTATTCATTGGGATAGCCTGGCTGGCTGGCCGCCTGTGAAAAGATGAATGTGTGTTGGACATCAAGTGCCTGTGCCTCAGAGAACTGACAACAGCTGCCGTATACAGTGGAGGCTTGAGTGTTTATGTTGAAAAAAGAGAAAAGTAAAAGCTATTGTCGTGGATGGAAATTAATGAAGGGCAATACAAAGATGTAAGGTGATCAACAAAACCAATAGCTGATATTGGAGAAAAAAGAAAATGTAAAACAGAACTTTTGAAGAAAATTGAAGAAAGAAAAAAGAGAAAAAGTAGAAATAATGTGAATTAAAAGAGTGGAAAGTGCAGAATTAAAAGAGAAAAATATGAATGTCAATACCACTGAAAATAGTCAAAATTAGTGAAAATATGAATTCAAAAAGTGACTAAAAAGAAATGCTCTATCTTATACTATAACAACAATTACTGTTTTTGAATGAGTAGTTATAAGTGTGTCCTAAGAAAATGAACAAGTTCAATATGGTTTTACAGGCAAATTCTATCAAACTTTCAGAGGCATTTATCCAACTAAGTAAAAAATTTCAAAGAGGAACAATATCCTGCAATTTTATGAATTTACCATTGAAATAGTTAGTTCTGTACAGATTGAGCTCAGTCTCACAAATTCAAAGAACAAAAACTATGGACAAAAGGAGGAAGTTAGGCAAGTATTTAGTGGAAATAAGAAGAGGAAGAGAAATAGCTGCTGTAACCAGGAGTGGACTCCAAACCCAGATTGTCTTCTTTGTCCTGTTCCTACAGAGATAAGCAGAGGGGAGGCTTTGTAGCATGTTTTTAAAAATAATTTACTTAGCTAGAAACTGGTAGCTGCATTTCTAAGTTTTTCTAGCCTGGAGATTAGAGAGGAGCTGTCAACTACTTTAGTATATTCTGCATAAGAACTTTTTTCCTTGTAGGAAATGTTCTTGTCTCCACTCTAATCCTAATTTTTATCCTTCTTTCTGTGACTTCCGTTACCTGTAGATGTGTATGCTATTTGCTCTTATCTAGCCAACTCTATCTTAGGTTTCCCTGGATGTTTACTTATAGGCTAACTACATTCATAAATATCTTTATTATACTGTTTTATTCTATATAAGACCTACTATTATAGTGTGAAAAGCTAAAAATATTTGTGTAAGTTTGAAAACATCAGTGTTCTCAATGACATCAGGATTTGAAATTTTAAGAAAAACTTTATTAAAATTTTATTGTGGTTTCTGCATACAAAATATATATCAATTAATTTCTATGTCCCACCAATATATAGAAAATATAACCTTAACTGTGTGAGATAATTGGAGTAAATCTCATAAAAGATAAGTATTTTGAAAAGAAAATTTCAAACTTAAACATAAAATGAATATATTAATAAATGGAAACATATATTTGGTGAACAAGAACGCTGTTGTTGTACATTAATTGCCCACTAATGAAATTATAGATTCAATCAAATTATAATGAACACACTGACAAAAATCTTCACAGAAATGGGCGAATCTATAATGAAATTTATAGGGAATAACAAGAAGTCAAGCCTTGCCTTTAGAGTCTTGGAGAAGAGTATAATGTTCCAAAACATAATACAAAGAGAATAAAAGAATAGATCACAATGTGTCACTGTGTGTATGTAGTGTGTGTATGTGTGTTCTGAGCATTGTAAAATGTGTTTTAACACTGAGGTGTATTTTTTTTGAAAATGTAAATCTTCACCTAAAAGAAACTTTTGAAAATGTGAAGAAACCTGTTCAAGAATGTTCATAGAAATACTATGTGGAATCACAATTTTTAAAAAGCTGATCTGGAAACAACCCCAATGTCCACCAAATAGATAATGGATACAATTTATTTATAAAATTGAAAATAGAGCATCTATTAATCCAAACTAGCCACATTTCAAGAATTTAATATGACCAGTGGCCAATGTATTGAACACCAAAGCGCAGAACATTTCATAGATTTAAATAATAAGATAAAAGGAATTTCTCTATGTGTAGACAGATGCATATGGAGCTCCCAGGCACATTTATTAGTCAGTGTAAAAATACATAAAACTGTATGTGTAGTGTGATCCAATGGGCATATGGGAAATACATATTTTTTCTGCAAAAATAAACATATTTTTGAATAAAAAACTAGAAGTTGAAAATTCAGTATTTTTTCTCTTTTTATACTTTTGTGAAATGTGTTAATGTTTTAAAGCATATGTTTATATTAATTTTAAGAATAGAATCAGTTAATGAGAAAAACATATTAACAGTGAAAAAATATTGTTGAATAGCAATTTATTGTGTTAGCCTAATCAAGGACGAACCACACTGATGTGTCTCATGAAAACTAAGAGCTACTTACTTTGTAATGTGAGTGCACACACACATGAGGGTGGGGGGTTGGACCGAGGGCCACTGAGCTGAGCTACATCCCCAGGCATTTTTTATTTTTTATTTTGGGTCAGGGTTGAGTCTAAGTCACTATGTTACCCAGGCTGAGCTCGAAATCATGACCATCCTGAATCAGTTTCCTAGAGTATGGGGATTACGGGTGTGAGGCACCATGCCCACTTTATAATTACTTTTCACATATGGGCATCCCAGGCAGGGCACATAATCCCTTGCCCTGTGAACACTGTACTTTTTTCAACATTGCATCATTGATCTAACTGTAGATGGATGAAGGATCAGACAATTATGTAAACAAGAAGAAAGCTTTTGTGTCCTATGGCTTTTATGACTCTAAATCAAATGTACTGGTGTATGAGAGTTCCCCCGGGTCTATATTCCCTTGAAACCTCCAAATGAGTAGTCCTATAAAGGAAGAGCGTGAATGTATAGCTGACCTAATTTCCTCCTAAGTCTGCTGCTTGTGATCATCTCTCCTTGGAAGTAGATCTCAAATAACTTACATGAAAAGTATGCATTAAAATTTTTCTATGGTCCTCATCAATGTTGCCAGTTCATATTTGAACATTTGCATTTCTTTTGAGAAAATCAAAACTATATAGTCCCATCTAGACTTTTGACTCCCTGTCTTGTCTTTCATGTACTCAGGATCAACAATACTGTGTTCAGGAGCACTCATCTGTGTTTATTTAGCATTGGAGAGGCAACTATAACACAGTTCTCAAATAATATTGGCTAAGTGTTCTGCAATCTGCAGTAATTTTAGGGAGACAAACCAAGAGACTTGACCTTCATTTC
The DNA here is from genome assembly GCF_012274545.1 of Fukomys damarensis. NCBI lineage: Eukaryota > Metazoa > Chordata > Mammalia > Rodentia > Bathyergidae > Fukomys > Fukomys damarensis. The sequence goes on along the minus strand of NW_022900948.1, from coordinate 6,508,838 downwards.
ATCATCATCATATCATAAGAGGCTCAAACATTAAGCCTCTTACTTATTTTATTCCTCTTCCCAAAACCAAATGAAAGTTTTTCCTTATCTTTATCATCTTCATCCTATTCTGTAAGGTTCTTACTGCCAAGCTTGAATAAGTTTATAGCCACGCAGAGTCCAGACATTTGCAGTACCTCATATGGTCTGAAGAGGACAGAGGAGGCCTGAAACCAGGTGGTCAGGAGGCTGTTGACCAGATTGGATGAAGAAGCCAGAGCCTAATATCACACAGCACCAGGCATGGCCTAAGCAGGAGAGCATCAAAGATTCCACTGGTTCTTTTAGTATCTAATGATACACTGAAAAATTGATTTTGCCTTTTAACCTAGTAGGCTTTATTTATTTGGTGCTCTATTCTTAAGATTGTCATTGACAATGGCTCATTCTCCATAGTTAATGATTCAGGAGATTTGGAGTCAGGCCCAGAAATTGGTATTTGATCAAATACACAGTTAAATCTGTTCACATCAAAACTTAAGAACAGTTCCTAATATTTTAATGAATTATGCATAGTTCATTTTTTAAATTTTATCATTTATGCTACATTATTACCATACTATTCTATACTATTCTTCACAAATGCTAACATCATTAACTTATCTCCTCTTAAAATATTTTTTCCTAGGTCTGTCACAGTCTTATCCCTCTCATTACTAATCTTAGTTATTTGGCTATAAACTATTTTAATGCAACAGTATAACAGAAGAAAAATCCTGGGCTTTGCAGCCATACTTCCCTAGGCCTTAATTTTCAAATTAATAATTTTTAAAAGAATTAAGATTCAGGGGAAGAGCTGGGTCAAATGGGACTTCCAATCCTAGTTTTTGAAGTAGCTCCATACTGATTTCCACTCCCTCCAGCAGTGAAGAAGGGTTGCTCTTTTCCCAGGGCCAGCCAGCATTTGTTATAAGTTGATTTCATGATAGCAGCCATTCTTTTCAGGGTGAGGTGGAATCTCAGCATTGTTTTCATTTGCATCTCTCAAATGACTGGTGATGCTGAACATTTTTTCATATGTTTATTTGCTATGTCTACTTCTTTGGCTGAGAAATGTCTGTCCATTTCAGATGCCCACTTTTGGATTGGGTCTTTAAATTTGGAAGGTCTTTTTTTTAAATTCTTTATATATTCTAGATAGTAGGCCTTTTTCAGAGGAACAGTTGGTGACAATTTTTTCCCATATCATGGGCTGACTCTTCACACTGTTGGTGGTTTCTCTAGCTGAGCGGAAGCTTTTTTTTTTTTTTTTTTTTTTTTTTTTTTTTTTAGGTCTCACTATGTAATTGAGACTGAACTGGAATTCACTACGTGGTCCAGGCTGTTCTAGAACTCACTGTGATCCTCCTGCCTCAGCCTCCCGAGTGCTGAGATTGTAGGCATGCGCTACCATGCCCGGGCTGGGGAAGCTTTTTAATAAGACATCGCACTTGGTGATTGTTTGTGCCAGTTTACAGGCAACTGAGGTTTTGTTCATAAAAATTTTTCCTATGCCAATGTCTTCAAAAGTTCTACCTAGCCTCTCTTCCAGCTGGCTTAGTGTTTCTTTTTTAATGTTTAGACCTTACTCCATTTTGATTTTAGTTTAGTATATGGTGAGAGATATAGATCTAGTTTTAATCTTTGGTAAATTGAAACCTAGCTTTGCCAGCACCATTTATATCTCCCCTAAAGAATTAAAAGAATCATACCACAGTGAAATATGTGCACCCATGTTCATAGCAGCACAATTTGCAATAGTTAAAACTTAGAAGCAGCCCAATTGCCCATCAAGGGGAGACTAGATAAAGAAAATGGGGTGGGCTGGGGATTTAGCTCAGCGGTTCGGTGGGCTGCCTTGCAAGCACAAGGACCCAAGTTCAATCCCCAGTACAAAGAAAAAGAAAATGAAAATGTGGGGTTTTTTAATGGAATACTACTCAGCCATAAAAGTGAAAAATAGAGACATTTATAGCTAAATGAATGCACATTGAGGTGATACTCTTAAGTGATGTAAATAGGACACGTGTGTAAATACAAAATAGTGTCTCTAGTGTGAGAAACTGAAAGTGTAAATAAGGACTAAAAGGTATAACAGATCATGTGAAATAGGAAAAAGAGGGACAAATGGGAAGGGGAAATTGGAGGGGTAGGGAAAAGGAAAGAAGGGAATGGAATTAATATGAGAAAATAAAAAAAATGGAAGCAAAGCCTCTGTAGATAGGGAGGAAGGAAGGGGCTGAAAGGAGGGCAGAGGAATGGGGAAAAATAAGAATCGAAATTGACTATGTAAAGGTACAAATCTGCAACCATGAATGTCATTATATTGTATATATTAAATGTATCAATAAAATTAATTTAAAAAAAGAATTAAGATGCATTATTTACATATGCTAACTCCCCATCATGAATGTCATCATGCACCACAAAAACATACTAATAAAAATTTAAAATAAATACATTTTAAAATAAAACACAGTGGATGCACAGATTAATGGAATGATAGAAGTCAGTCTGAGCAGAGTGATGGACTAAATATACACTCAATACATCCTTTCTTGGTCAGTTCCAATAGTACTTTGAGTAAGAGGATGCCAACCATCTTTTTTGGCACCATAGTTCAGGCAAGAAAGGAAAGAACAGCATGAGCTCTGCCTGTGTGGGGAGAAAGTCTGAATGGAAAGTAGAGGAAAAGAACGAATGGCAGATCTCTCCTGTCACAAAATACTGAACTCCGGTAAATAAAAGAATTTGGGTGAGCCATAGTCTCTGATAGAACTTTAAAATAACATTGAACACCAGCTGATATAATACTTACAAAGTTGCTCTATAGAAAACTTGGGGCCATAATGAGTAGTGTATAAGCAGGTCACAGATCTCTGTAAAAGCCAAACGGTCCGTTTGTTACTCCTGGTAGGTTAGCAAGGTATTTTGAAATAAGTCAAAAGGAGTTTTTAATTAGTTTGAGGACTTAAAGCTACAGATACCTCACCAAGCCTATCAACATTTAATTTCATTTTGCAGATCTCTAACCACAGCAACTAGATGAGTGAAAAAAAGTGACACAGATAATTGGAGATGCAATGTAACCAGTTTTGTCTTAAAATTGGAATTATTTTTCCATGTAACCCTTCTCAAAAATGATGCAAATTCTTTCCAGCAGCCTAATTCAACACAGTGAACTGATATCTCTTCTTTAAGACTCTGTATTCTGATTCGTAAAGCTGCTAAAATTTGTACCTCACTCACAGAAAGAAATCATATAGTAAGTGCCCAATGTTAGTGCTCTTGCTGGGTTTTCCTTTATATCACACACTGACTCATCTTACAATGTCCAGATATAGACACTGGTGCTTATAACCTTGTCTTCCTTACAGTTTCAAAATACTGTACGGCAGAAGAAACTCATTTGCTTTTTATTTCTTAATGCATGATTGAAAAGAGGGTATAGGTAAAATTAGTAGCCACTGCATTTTATCCATGAAGAGACTTCTAGTAATTTCCCCCTTTGCCCTCTCAGCATAGTCAGCATTTACTGAGTTCCTCTGACTATAGTTCACCTAAACAGACTGAAGCTCAGGGAGGCCCAAATCATATACCTAACACAGTTACTTGATTTAAATTAATTTAATTGGTATATTTTAGGTATACAATGTGATGACATTCATCATTGGCGATTTGCACCTTTACATATTCAATCTTGACTCTTATCTTTTTCCCATTCCCCTGCCCTCCCTTCAACCCCTCTATATTTGAAAAACCTTTGTTTCCATTTTCTCATGTTAATTCCATTCCCTTCTTTCCTTTGCCCTACTCTGGCCATTTCCCCTTCCCTTTTGCACCTTTTCTTCCTGTTTCACATTATCTATTATACATTTTGATCCTCATTTACACTTTCAGCTTCTCACACCAGAGAAATTATTTGGTACTTATACATGTATGTCCTATTTATTTCACCTAAGAGTGTGGCCTCAATGTGCATCCATTTAGCTATAAATGTCCCTAGTTTCTCACTCTTTATGGCTGAGTAGCACTCCATTTTATTTTTTAAAACCACATGTTCTTTATCCAGTCTCCAGTTGATGGGCAATAGGGCTGTTTCCAAGTTTCACCTGTTACAAATGTGCCACTATGAACATAGGTGTACATAGATAACGGTGGTATGATTCTTTTAATTCTTTTGGAAAGATACCCATCAGAGGAATAGCTGGGTGAAATGGGACCTGTAATCCAAGTTCTTTGAGGTATCGCCATACTGATTTCCACAGTGGTTGCACCAGTCTGCACTCCCACCAACAGTAGAGAAGGACTTCTTTTCCCCCACAATACTGTCAGCATTTATTATTGGTTGATTGCATGATAGCAGCCATTGATTCTGGGGTGAGGTGGAATCTCAGTGTTGTTTTCATTTGCATCTCTTGAATGACCAGTGATGTGGAATATTTTTTTCATCTATTTATTTGCTGCTTTTACTTCTTTGTCTGAGAAATGTCTATTCATTTCAGATGCCCATTTTTGAATTGGATCTTTATATTTGCGGGGTTTGATTTTTTTTTTTTTTTTTTTTTTTTTTATTAGCTCTTTATATTTTAGATAGTAGACCTTTGTCTGAGGAATAGCTGGTAAATTTTTTTTCCCACATTGTAGGATGTATATTAGCTCTGTTGGTGGTTTCTTTTGCAGTGCAGAAGCTTTTTTTTAATTGATTTTACTAGTACATTTAAGGTATACAATATAATGAAATTCATTGTTGGAAATTTGTACCTTTACATAATCAACTTTGGTTCTTATTTTTTCCCCCATTCCCCTGCTCTCCCTGCAACCCCTCCCTCCCTATCTACAAAGCCTTTGTTTCTATTATTTTTCACACAGGTAAAGGAGCCCTTTTTCCTGGAGGATAGCCTAACTGGCTTTGTGGGGCCCAAGACTCATCTGTTTGAAGGAAATGAATGGTGCAAGAGTGTCTTGTAGGTCCCTCTACTACTTGCACATGGTCTTTTTCTGTTCTTGAAACTTCAAAGACCATCAAAAGATTTTAAGTGGCCTTAGGAAACATATTGCCCAACCATGCATTTAAAAATAATGCTTTTCATTTTTTTTGATGTCTGAATACCAGGAATTATACTTTATTTGCATAGTAGAAAGGCCTGACCTGAAATATAAAAGATAATATATGAGGTGTGATTAAAAACTACAGTGTGTGATTACATTTTTAAAAAATTATTATAGGGAAGGACATTGCCATTAGTCTCCGTTCAGATGCTCTCTCCCTTCAAGCACACTTAACCCACGATTCTTGCCACACTCTGAATCAATTCTGGAAGTTCTCTTTTGTAAGTGCCTTTAGTCAGGCTGTCAAGGCTGCCTTTAAGTTCTGAATGGATGCAAAACATGTACCTTTCATGGTTATATTGACTTTGAGGAAGAGTCAGAAGTCACACGGTGCCAAAAAGAGTGAATAAGGTGGGTGAGGACACATCATAATGGTTTTATGAGCCTGCACTTTCATCAGATGACACTTGTCAGTAGGGTTCACCTACTGGCACCTCATGAAGACACGTAAAAAACTGCTTTAGAAAGTGATAATAAGGATACGTGTATTTGCAGTGAGGGGGATACTCCGAGGGGGATTAATACCAGTGTTTCTTCGACGCTATCATTTCTTTCAAACATTCACCATATTTCTATCATCCCGTGTAAGTAAGGAGGAAGTGATTACCAACTTTATTCTCTGTTGCAAAGTCTAATTTAGACATAGAAAAGACTTGACCATGAGCTATCCTTGAAGATAGCACTTCTGCTGCACACTTACTTCTTATATAGTGCCTTTAGCGTTCCCAAAGGCCACAAAGAGCTCAATATTAGTGTGAATCTGCTAGTCCATAACTTCATTCCCAGGTTTACATTTCTGTCTTGCCCTAGATCTTAATCTTTTCAAGACAAAGATTCCTTTAAAATTCTCATGACAATTTGACACCCTTTCAGAAATCATACTTATTTACAAATATAGAATATTGATATCTTTGAATTCCTTTTACTACCTAATATGCACATAAACATATACATACATTCATATAATTAAGGAATATGTAATAAATAGCCCTACAGCCCTGCTAATCAAATCTTATGCCATCAGTACCACAAGGACTATAAGACAGCGTATAAATGTGTTTATATTTCAAAATTCTGGTCCAAAAGAGACAAAATGATTCTTTTAATAGCCAAATCATAGCTGAAAGGAATTGAGAATTAATGAAGAATAAGGGGATCAAAAACCAAAAATAAATACAAAATAATTTAAAGCACAGAAGCTAGTTTGCAAGGCATGGCTGCCTTGCGAGGACACCAGCTCCATCACCTTACCTCTGAATAGTTAAAACTAAACAAACAGAGGCCCAAAGAAATACAATCATCAATATAAGCTGCTTTGAGGGACCAAAAAAGGTGGGTGCCTCTGCCTTGTTTCCTTCTTAGGCTCTATAAAGATGGTTGCTGATAGGTTTCATGTAATCTAATGGCTGAACCTGAGATGGTCATAAAATACATGCAAAAATATTTTATGTATCAACAGTTCAAAGGCAAAGCTATGAACTGAGAGGAGAGCTAGCAAATAAGAGCACAGTCTTAGGGTCCTCCAGAGAAACAGAACTAGGAGGATATACAGATAGATCCATACAGCCTACAGACTACAGCTGTACTTTGAAAGAGGAATTAATCAATCTGCTGAAGGCCATCCATAGAGGAGGAGGAGGCCTAGAAGTCTGGGGATAAAAGGGTGGAAGTGACCTATGTAGCTGAAAACAGGAGAATATTAAGATCAGTGGGGAAAAAATGGATCTTCTTTGTATAAGAATATCTTTGTGATGGTTTACTTTATGTGTCAGCTTGACCGGGATATTACACAAAGTAGAGTTTATAAAACACTATTTCTGAGTGTGCCTTTGATAAAAGATTAGCACTGGAATCAGTTGACTGAGCAGAGCTCAGGCAGAACACAAAGGCCAAGAGTGGTGATTTTTCCTTGTCTCTGAACTGGGACATCCATTTTCTCCTGCTTTGTGGTATCAGGCCTCTTGTGTCTTGGGTCTTTGGACTCTAGAACTTACTTAATAGTCATTCCACAATATTGAATTGAGCTATACTACCAGTTTTCCTGGTTCTCCAGCTTGCAGACAGTATACTATGAGATTCTATATATTAGTGGCACGATATATTTCCTATTTGTCAATATAAATCATACTGTTTCTATTTCTTGGGAGAACCCTTATGAATATATTCCTCATATCATTTCTCTTTGGGCACGGGAAAGAATGCTAAAGAATTTACAGAGTGAAACAATTAGCAAGTGGGAGTGAAACGGAGTAATTTAAAGGGGGGTACTGAGGCATCACTACATATTTGGGGAAATATAAAGATTCGTAGCAACTAGAGGTGACTTAACTCATTTAATGAGAACAGTGCTTTACAAAACTGATTACAAATGCAGGAGGGTGTTCAAACAGTTGAGAGATGAGAGTACTCAGCCTGTAGGCACTTTCTGTGAAGAAAAGCTCAGGGCTGACAAAAGCACCAGGGAGCCAGCTCAAACACAAATGTGTCAAGGTGAAAGGGCCCGAATCTCATACTGGGAATGCTTTCAGAGAGACAGCCATGCATAAAATCATGTGTTCTTTTGCTTAGTGTGAAGACAGAATTTCAGTCCTTCATCTCTTGCTGCTAGAAAGAAAGGGAAACGTAGAGAATCAGAGACTTGGAAAGGCCCTTAGAGAAAATCTAGTCAACCCTTCATTTTATAGTACAGGAAATTGAATGAGGTGAGAGGAGGTGGAATGATTTGTCCAAGGTCACACAGCTGGTTGGTTCAGGATGGATCTGGAATTTAAACCCTCAGGTCACCTTTTCTAGTCTAATTATCTTTGCAAAACATTTTCATTTTTATCTGGACCACATGTTCTTTTAACAACAAGAAAGATAAAAACTTTATCAGCAGAGATAATATAGTACCATAGGTGACACGTTTGTAGGCTGATCTGATCTCCTTAGTGATTTCATGTCTATAAGTTCCAAGAACTAATAAAATCAATTAGTAAGAATACAGGGAAATAGACAGACCATATGTGCATTTGCAGATTAGCTACTTCACTTGCAAATGACTTGTGTTGCAAAATGAGCATTTTTATAATTGTCCAAGTAAGTGAACTAACCAAGGTAAAGATTACCAATATATGTAGAGATGAAACAAACATTATGTATTAGGATATTGACTCAGGGTCATAAGGAAATTCCTAACATGGGATGTTTTACTATTGCCAGCATAATTTTCTCTTTGGACTTTATCTATAATAAAGAGAAACAGACACATTCAAAAGAAACTCAAATGTCCTTTCACATGAAAGCAAATTTTGGTTTCTCATGTTTCTGTAAACCCAGACCACTGAATGTTTCCAAAAAAGTCAAGAACAGAACATAAGATCACAATTTAAACTGTATGCATGACAAATACTATTAAAATCACACTATCAAAAGAATACATCTTGTTTTGTGTTTGTTTACAGGAATTTTGAAAACTAGAATTTATTTTTCCTACATCAGAACACCATTTGGCTAGAAAAATGACAGATAATTCTTCCTTTTGTGTTCACCAAGGCCTGTGATTTAGTAGAAAAAAAAAATCGTTCTATAAGATTTAGAAACATTTTTTTTAAAACAGAGAGAGATCCTCCCAAGGAAATATTTGCAACCTCAGCATCACCATCGCTGTGACATGTACATCCAGACATCAAGGTAAAGGGTATAATTCTTAAATAAGGGGTATAAAGAATAAAAATTAAAAAATAAAAATAAATAAAACAAATAAATAAATAAGAATAAAAATAAAGGATAGTAACACTCAAGAAAAAATTTTTAAAACAACTGTATCTATGAAGAACTCTTGCCAGATAGAAAATAAGCAGGAATGTAGTAAACAATAAAAATAAAAGAAACAATATTTACAATGTATTCTACCTTTGGCTCTTGGTCTACATATCCATTGGTATGATTATTTACAAGGAGGCAAAGGGAACATTCATATAATTACAATTTTAACCATAAATGCAAAATAAATGAGCCTGACATGGTGATGCATGGCTGTAACCCCAGCACGTTGGAAGGCTAAAGTAAGAGGATTGTCAATTTAATGTCAGCCTGGGAAATTTAGGGACAACCTGTTTCAAAAAAAAAAATGAGAAAGAGAGGAATGTAGCTCAGTGTGAAGGATCTGGGTTCAATCCTTAGTACCAAAAGGAAAAAAAAAAAAAGGACTAAATACTTAAAGTAGTTATGAAGTATTTGTTTTGTGGGCCCTCCCATGTTCTCTCCCATAATCTCTTATCTAAGCACTGAAGTATCAAGATATAAAAGGCAGCAAGAGCCATGTATGGTGTTTCACACCTGTAATCTCAGCACTCAAGAGACTGAAGCAGAAAGATCGTAGGCAGTTCAAGATCAGCCTGGGTGAACTAGTGAGATCAGGGGCAGCCTGAAGAGCACAGTGAGACCCTGTCTGAACAAACAAAGCAAAACAAACAAACAAACAAAGATATCCAGGAAGAAGGACATCCTTGGTTTCTATGTATAACTGAACCTCTATATGAATTTCAAGTGGCAGAGGCTTATTATCAGGGACAAATCTCATTTCTCACCCATTTATCCCTCTGATGAGTGCTGTTGCAACTTTATTGACCTACTTACCTGGGAGTCATTAATAATCACCAAATTATCCAATTTGATGAGTTCCTTTCAGCCGGTCCTGCCCAGCCTTCTTTGATAATATCTGATATTACTGATCTTATACTTTTGAAACCATCTTAATGAGGGAGTGACACTATGGCAGCTCCCTACCAGTAACCAAGCCTTCTGTCTCTTCTCCCAAGTACTCTTTCCCAGGCTCCTTCTCTATTGGCATTCTCAAAGAATCTCTTCCTATCTCCTTACTCCAATCCCTTGGCAATCTTATTAGCTCTCCTTTCACACATCCACCTTTAGCTCTCACCATATAATTATGTCTCAAATCTGTCCAGATGCTTACAAAACAAACATAGCCTTTCTTTCCTCAAAAATACTGATCTTTATTTTACAGAAGAGAAAACTGAGGGGCTCAAGTCAGGTACAGTGAGTGACCTACTCAGGGACTCAAATCTAGAAAACTTCAAAGTTTATTAACTTAATGCTGGCACTTAAATCTAGGGTGTGTGTGTGTGTGTGTGTGTGTGTGTGTGTGTGTGTAAATGTCCCATCTTCTTTAAATGTATTAGACAAATAACACTTTACCACCTATTAGAAAACTTTACAGAAATGTCTCCATAACTTAACATATTTTCCAGATGCTATACCTCTCTTTGCATATTATGAAGATATTCTTGGTTATGTATGCTTGAAATCTTAGTTATTTTTCACATATCTACTTGCCACCATCCATTGCCACTTTCTGGTAATTGTGTAGCTTTCAGTGCCTCTTGTGTCTCCCACTCAGCTCCTTTAGTGCACAGTGTTTCTGTATCTCTTCTGCTTATGGGATTCTCTTCTTGAGAAGTCTCGACTACAGTACTATTCTAGTGTTATTGTACCAATATACTATTGACATCTTTATCTCTAATATGTACATCCCTCTTTAATTTCTTGTGTGGATGCTTTCAGTGACTTTTCACTGCCTTTAGGATAAAGGCTAAATGTTCAACTTCCCACATTGAGAGTTCTAGTCTACCTAGAGCTCTACTCATTAATTTTCCCAGTTATTGAATTCTACAATGAACCACCCTAAGGTACTGGATGTTACAATAAAAATATTTTTGATGGTAGGCACTTGCTATGGCTTGAATGTCCCCACCAAAACTCATGTTAAAATTTAATCCTGATTGAGAGGCATTAAAAAGTAAGACACACAAATGCAAGGTCCTGAGTTTGATCTCTGGTACCAAAAAAGTAAGTGGGACAAGGTGTGACTTTTAATGAGTTATCACAGCAGTAGCTTGGTTAGAAAAGTGAGCTCTCTCTGGCTTGTTAGTTCTGTATTGCCAGGTGATGCCCTCCACCATGTCATAATCCAGCAGGTAGCCCTCACCGGGTCATGGCCAGATGCTAGTTCCAGGCTCTTGGACTTTCAAAACCATAAGCTAATGATGACAAACCTTTTAAAACTTTTAATGACCACAAACAGACAGCTGCAGCATATGTGCAAAAGGTTTGCCACCGGTGCAATAAGCTAAATAGACTTCTTTTCTATAGATCATTCCATCTATGCTATTGAGTTATAGAAACATAAAATAGGCTAAGACAGTGCTCAAAAGTATTTACTAGATTAAATCAAGCCTGTAAGACACAAATTCATTTATATCATTATTTCACAGTCATTCCTGTTAGTTAGCAGTCCTTTGGATAAGTGTCCTAGAAATCTCTTCTCTGTTCTTAATTATTTGTATGACCATATTTGCTTTCTTGCACAAATAAGTAACTCAAGAATTTGTAGGCATCTGTTATTATATTTCAGTTAAAATGCTATACTGTATGCCAACCAAAATTATTAAAATTATATAAAATTGGTTAAGTTCTTATTTTTCATGAAAATTTTTACCATAAATATTGAAAATGCATTGTAATTTTTTTTATTTTCACTCAGTGCATAAATGATTCCTTCTTTGCATAATAGCTAAAATGCAGTCCCATAAAACTTTTGATTTCAGGCATTTATAAGCAACAAAAATAATTTTTAAATCTTCTCAGACTAGATACATCCTAATAATTACAAAAATAGAAGATGTGAAAAGGAATAAAGATTCTTATGATACAGATACTAAGATTTCATGGTCACTGAAGAAGGACCATGGTTATTGGAAGAGTGATTCAAATATTAAAACATCAAAGTTAAACCTCTATTTATGTCATAATAGACTCCAAAATGCTCATCTCATCTATGTTATGGTTTATATCTAGATGTCCCCATTCATAGGTGGACTTTTGGGAGGTGGCTGGATCCTGGGCATGTGACACTGGATTAGTCCACTGATTGGTCTAGCATAGTTCTGGATGTGGGTGATGGATTTACCGAAGAAGGAAGACCCACACTGGGTGTGGGTAGCACCAAACAATAGACGTGTAGCCTAAGCAGAAAAAAAGGGGAAATAAAAATATCTCCCTGCCTTGCTTCTTCCCTGCCATGCCATGAACTGTTTCTCTTCTGCCTGACCCTTTTGCCATGTTACCCTACCTTGGAGCCAGCTGGCTATGGACTGAAAACTCTGCAAGCTATGAGCTAAAATAAACTTTTCTTTTTTAACTTATGAGTATTGGTATTAACTTTATCCCAGCAATCAGAAAGTAACTAAGACACTCAAAAAAGTGGCCAAATTTTGCTATGTATGTTATAACTTGTCTGCAGTGTTTTGTTGTTGTTATTGTTGCTGCTGTTTGGCCCAACACACTGGTGGTAAAAGGAAACTGAAGGCAAAAATAGCTGGGTCCCCTTTTCTTGAACAACATACAATAGCAGACATGTTATTCTACCTCATGACTAATAAAAATCCATCTTACTTAACCACAACATTAGGAATATTGACCAGAAAAGAGTAACTCTTTTGTATTTAAAGGTAACATTTGTAAATCCCCCCTACACACACACACACACACACACACACACACACACACACACACACACACTTGGAGGACCCTAAGCCTCCTGGCAAGCATTCCACAATTCCTGCATTCATCCATAGTGAACATGTCTGCCCTGTTTAGAGAGACAGCTCCAGGCTTATTTAGGCAGGATTTTCTTCAGGTTGATGCACCCTGTTATTTTTCCAAGAAGATTCCCTTGGACCCAAACTGATACCTGCAGCCCCAAGACACCTGCAGTTTTCCGGAAGTGCGAGGCAGGCAAGGCAGTGGCTGGCTCTGTCCTTGGCTCACTTCCCTTTCTCCATTCTGAACCTTAGCTCCGATCTCTTGTGTTTTCTTGTATAGCCTCACTGGCTCTTCAAGGGAAAAAATATCCATGCATTAAAGTGAATCAAGGAGTTAGAAACATAGTACCCTATTAGTGTTTCACTTTCCTCTTCCTTAATTGCTAGTCTCACACTCCCCATGATTTTAGTGAGATTCCAGCGAAATAAATTCAGAAACATATATAGAAAAGAGCAAAGTGTTGAGCACAAGTGTTCTCACCTTTCCTCCAGTATCTTTCAGCTTTAAAACACCTTTACTGGTGCTACCGTCCAGATTGTTCACCAAGAATACACAAATTGCAGCTTAGACAGTGATATTCCTAACATCATACAGGCAAGAAAAATCAGTCATGATATTCTGATTTATTTTGTCAGTCTTTGTATTTTCCAAGACTATGACATTCTCTAAATTCCTCTGCCATTGGATTCTTCCATATAGAAAAAGAGGCTTCCTGTTGGGAGTGCAAAGTCTGTGACAGATAAGAGAGGAAGTGCTTTGGAGGGCAAAAAAATGTGCTCTATCAGTTACACAGAGATAAAAGTAGAATCCTGAAATTTCTGTGAAAGTACAAATTAGACTTTAGGGAATGAAACGAGAATTTAAATAAATTATAGAAGAAAGAGATGGATGCTGAAAATTACTGAAGAGCAGTCTCAGATTTAATCACTGACACTTTGGGGAAACAATGAATGTCTTTAGAAGGTCACAAATGACACAATTTTTTTTAAAAAAAAATCTTTCTGTAATATACCTCATCTCATATACTCTTTGCTCCAGCTGCTTTAAAAGCCCAAGAATCCCAGAGTTTGCCCATTTTCTTCCTATCCTTAATGCTGCCCACGAGTTAACTCATCTGCCTGGATTGCTAGTGAAAACTGTGAAGTCATAGGAAGTCCATATTTGGACAAAAGTAGTTGTACTCAAATTTGGATGTTAGGTAACAATACCTCCATCCTCTAGCAGGAGGTATATCCCGAGAGAGTAAAACCAGTTATGAACACTTGGTCCAGCACGCACACCCATGTTGTATAACCAAAAGCTAGGAAGTCGTTGGGAGAATAACCAAGACATATTTATTAAAAATTATTTATTGACCTGCAGATAAGAATCTAAGACATTTTCCATCCCTTGTTCTTTCTGGTTTGGAGGTAATCAAAAAGAGCTCAAAAGCAACACTCAGACATACTGCTTTCCTGCCCTTGGCTGAAGGTGTGTGTGGAGGACCCAGGCTACTCATTGCCGTGGCTATTGAAGGAGAGTGAGGGCAAGGCCTTTGAAGCAAATCTCCTTTCCCAAGTTCAAAGCAAGGCAGAAATGCAAATATTTCCTGTGGCCCAAGTAACATCATAGAAGTCAAAGAGCTTAAATCGTCTAAGAACATGCTCATGTGCAAAGATAGGTGCTTTCTGCCTGGATCCCTAATGATTCCTCTGCCTTGAAGATGGGTCTCCTGCTCTTCCCCTCACCTCCTTTGAAGTCCACCTTCTTGGAGAAACTGCTTTATAATCTCATAAACAACTAGTACTTTATCTTTTGAATTCACTGCACTGTCGTTTGCACCTATCACAAACAGTGAATCTGGGGTTCATCATGCCTGAAGTATATAGTTTGGAAGGTCTTTTACATATGCAAAGGTTCATAATGGTCTCACATCACAAAATAAATATTTCTTGAGGATGAGATAATAAATAAAATATTACAAATTTTAAAAAGCAAGCATGCCACAAGCACCAAAAGTCCAGAAAGTTATATAATCTGTTTTTATTAATGAACTCTGATTCACTTCTATTATAACTTTTCCCCTAAAAGTTTTTGTCACATATTTTAGTATGGTTAAATTAATCTTAAATTTTGTGAATAGCTTAGAAAGTTTTCTTTTCTGCTTCAACTGTTATTGTGGTAATGACATGTACATTTCAGAAATGTTGTCAAATTTGGGAACCCGAACAGTTTCTTTCATACCTGATCAGTAATATTTGGAGGAATTTTTCACAGATCAGCTCCGAGTCTCCTGTTTCTAATCACATTTCTTCTTCATTACCTACATGCTTGTGAGGCCAGCTGCTATTAGAACACCTATGTCCATAAAACCTCTGTTTCTGCCTTTCTCATCACAATGAGTGATAGGAATCTTTGTGAAAGCCATTTCACAGTTGGATGGAGAGCAAAATCCTGTCACTGAGCCACACAGATATATCTCACCAAACACTAACTAAATGAATCCCCCAATCAACTCCTCCTTAACCAGCTTCCCAAACTTCCCTACTAATACTCCTACTTCAACAGACACAAGGGGTTGTATTTCAGAGAGGAAAATAAAAAAGGAGAGAGACTTCAATCTCAATTGACTATTACAATAAACTCATCCACACCAATTCTACACACCCACTTGATCATGAGAATACATAGCTGAAGACCTTCCTGGGGCCTTGGTAGGAGCTTGTGAGAGCGAAAGGCCTGCAGCTGGACATCATTAGCTTCAGGGTAAATCTGCTCCCTTCATGTGGGTTGAATAATTGGCATAGAAACTGAGGAAGAGTCCTAGGATGTGAGACAGGGAATGCTAGCACATATCGGCAAATTGTCAGTTGCCAAGGTCCAGAGGCCTTCAAAGCTTCCACCAGGGCACTCGGAGAAAGAGAAGTTGGATGTCTGCTGCTACAGAGAGCTTTAACAGCCAAGAAAAACGGCACTAGCAAAGTAAAAGGCAAGTCTGTTCCTCTTGTCCATCCAACTCCATTCCCAACCTTGAAGCAGCCAGCACAGTGAAGAGGAAAAAGCAAGAGTCCGAAGAAGAATTAGAACAACAGACTGAGCTGAGTGTAGGGTGAGGCAAATGAGGGCACAAAATTGGAAAGGCATCACCATGTTTCTGGCCCAGAGTTGCGCCTAAGCCCATACTTTCTTCAGTTCCCACATCAGGATTTAGCTCTGGAGAAAATGTCCTTCCCTGACTAAGAAATGGGATTTTCACTCATACCATACTGGAATTTCTTATAAGTTTCTAATCACACCTAACCAAAAGTAGCAAAAAGCTACAAAACCTTCCTAGTATATAGAAAAAAGAATAGATTTGGAGGATAATAGCGTTATGAAAACTACTTCCAGCTTGCACACAAATGAGTGCTTTCTCTTCAGTGAATTGACTAGGAAACAATTACACTTGTTACATTTAGGATGAAGGCCAAACACCCTAACTTGGCTACAAATTCTGATTTTCTTATCCTGTACCATCACCCCTAGGGTAGCCACTACTATTGTGGGACCTAAATTACAAGCCCTTGCTAAATGACAAAGGGCCTAGGAGACAGTGTCCTGAACCC
>NW_022900948.1:6486369-6492019 GCF_012274545.1 Fukomys damarensis | reverse complement strand
AGAGGAATCCCCATCTGCCTTCCTGGAACGTTTGCTGGAGGCATATCGTACGTATACTCCCATTGATCCAGACGCCCCAGCAAACAGGCAGGCAATTAATCTGGCTTTTGCAGCTCAGTCGGCCCCAGATATTCGGAGAAAGTTACAGAGGTTGGAAGGTTTTGAGGGAGAAAATAGAGAAAAACTGATGAGCATAGCAATGAAGGTGTTCACGAATAGAGACCCACTTGAGGATAGAATGACTAAAAAGAAGGGAAAAGCAAGTGTTATGGCATTGAGGGGAGAAGAATGTATGCAGAAGGAGAGAGAAAGATGGGAAAATAAGGGAAAGAGGTGGCCGCGGGTAGATAGAGATCAATGCGTGTACTGCAAAGAGAGAGGACATTATAAGAAGGAATGTAAGAAATGGAAACAGAAAAAGGAACAGGAAAAGAAAAAGGAAGGAATCTTGTTTGCAGGAGAAGAAGAAGACTGACGGGGCCAAGGCTCATGGCCGCTTAACCCCGATGAGCCTATGGTAACGTTGGAAATAGGGGGAACAGATGTTGAATTTCTTGTAGACACTGGAGCGGCCCATTCAGTCCTCAAAGCTCCCCTCGGGGCACTTTCTTCCATGAAATCCACTATTACTGGGGCCACCGGACAGCCTGCCTCTTATCCTTGGACAACATCACGAACCGTAAACCTGGGAAAAGGTACTGTGACCCACTCTTTTTTGGTTATTCCTGAGTGCCCCTATCCTTTGCTGGGAAGAGATCTGCTGAGAAAATTAGGAGCTGTCATTTCTTTCAATCATGAAGAGAAAAATTTAGAACTCAAATCGCCACCCACTATCATGATAACAGTCCCTTTAGAGGAAAAATTCAAACTAATTAGAAAAGAGGGAAAATCTCCAGAACAAAAATGGAACTATCTGCGGGAAAAGTTTCCCCAGGTGTGGGCTGAAACAAACTTGCCAGGGCTAACAAAGCACCAAGTCCCGATAGTAGTTCAAGTGAGGGCAACTGCCTCCCCTGTGCGAGTGCGACAATACCCTCTCCGTCTGGAGGCTAAGATAAAGATATCCCAACACATACACCGACTTCTGAAAGCTGGGATATTAATTCCATGTCAGTCAGCCTGGAACACACCGTTACTACCTGTAAAAAAGCCTAGAACTTCAGACTACAGGCCGGTACAGGACTTGCGGGAGGTAAACAGCCGGGTAGAAACCATTCACCCAACGATACCTAACCCTTACACCCTGTTGAGCCTCATCCCGCCTGTGCATATATGGTACTCAGTCCTCGATCTCAAAGATGCATTTTGCAGCCTGCCCCTGGCTCCAGTGAGCCAACCACTCTTTGCCTTTGAGTGGACCGACCCGGACACTGGGACTACTGGACAATTGACATGGACTCGGTTGCCACAAGGCTTCAAAAACTCCCCTACACTGTTTGGGAAAGCTCTGAGCAAGGACCTACAAGAGATAAGAGAGGCTTTTCCCTTTGCAACTATTCTCCAATATATAGATGACCTCTTGATGGCGACCTCAACCGAGAAAAAATGTCTCACGGCCACTGAAGGCCTCTTAGAAGCTCTACAAGATCTGGGATATCGAATATCCTGAAAGAAAGCCCAGCTCTGCCAGACCAAGATAACTTACTTAGGTTATATTCTTGAAAAAGGAGAACGAAAGTTAGCTAAATCCAGGGTGTCAGCGATCCTTCAGATTCCCGTGCCCTGCTCAAAGAAGCAGGTGCGCGAGTTCCTGGGGGCCATAGGATATTACAAAATCTGGATACCTAGCTTTGCTAAAATTGCCAGACCCCTGCATGAGGCTACGGCAGGGGGAAATACACCCCTCCAGTGGACAGAGACTTGCCAGCAGGCATTCCAAACACTCAAGACTGCGCTCACCACAGCGCCAGCTTTAGCCCTGCCTGACTTAACTAAACCTTTCACCTTATATGTGACAGAGAAAAACGGGGTGACAAAAGGAGTGGTCACGCAACCTTTGGGGCCCTAGAAACGGCCTATAGCTTATCTGTCCAAAAGACTCGACACAGTGGCCAGAGGGTGGCCATCATGCTTAAGGATGATAGCCGCGGCTGCCACCTTAACTCGAGAAGCTGATAAATTGACTTTTGACCAAGATCTAACACTGATTACTCCACATGCCATTGAGCCCCTGTTGCACAGCTCGCCTAGTAGATGGCTGTCCAATGCTAGGCTGTTACAATACCAGGGACTTTTAATAGAACAGCCACATATTAAATTTACCACAACATCTAATCTAAATCCTACTAATCTGCTCCCTGAGTCAGATGACCAACTGCCCATTCATGACTGCCTTGAGACTCTAAAGAATTTGCGGGGAGGCCGTCCAGATCTGACAGACCTGGCCCTGCCCCAGCCTGAGGCAACCTACTACACGGATGGGTACAATTTCATACGTAAAAGAATACGATATGCCGGAACAGCGATAATAGATCAAAATCAACAGATGATATGGGAACAGGGGCTACCTCAAGGAACATCAGCTCAGAAGGCTGAACTGATTGCTTTAACTAAGGCTCTAGAATTAGGAAAAAAAAAACAAATAAATATTTTTACTGATAGCCGTTATACTTTTACTACTGCCCATGTGCATGGACAGATTTACCAGAATAGAGGACTCTTAACATCCAGTGGAAAAGAGATTAAAAACAAAACTAAAATACTGGCCCTATTACAAGCCATCTGGCTGCCGAGAGAGGTTACTATCATCCATTGTCCAGGACATCAAAGAAATTCCAGTCCCGAAACAATCGGGAACAATGCGGCTGACCGAACAGCAAAACAAGCCGCCCAAAAATCAGTGGAAAAAGAACTGGTGCTGCTGCCTACGCCTGTGCTCCCAGAAAGACCCAAATACACACAAAAAAAAATAACAGAAATGAACAAGAACCACTGGACAAGAGGGAAGCACGGATGGTGGACAACGAAAGAAAAGAAAATTGTCTTGCCAGCAGCAATAACCGACACTTTGCTAAACAAACTCCATACAGCCACACATCTGGGAGACAAAAAGATGATGGCCCTCCTGCAGCCCCACTTTGTCAACAGAAGACTAGCCCAAAAGGCCCGAGACAGGGTGAGACGATGCCCCACCTGCCTCAAGATAAACACGAATCGGATAACAGGGCCCCCGGAGATCCGATATAGAGGGCTGACTCCAAGAAAACATTGGAAATTAAACTTTACTGAAATAAAATTAGACATATATGACTATAAATATCTTCTAATATTTATAGATACATTTTCAAGATAGATAAAAACTTACCCCACTAAAAAAGAAACAACTGAGATAACAATAAAAAAACTCTTGACTAAAATAATTCCTCGATTTGGCCTACCCTTAGCCCTGGGGTCCAACAATGGCCCAGCCTTCACGACTAAAGTTTCTAAACTAATTAGCCATAGTGTTAAAATTAAATAAAAATTACATTATACTTATAGGCCTCAAAATTCAAGACAGATAAAAAGAACTAACCAAACACTAAAAGAGATTTTAACCAAATTGAGCCTGAAGACTAAATTAAATTGGGTCAAGCTTCTCCCTTTCACTCTGTTACATATTCGATATACTCCCAAGCCTCCTCTGAACATGACACCCTTCCAAATCATCTATGGACATCCTCCTCCACTGGTTCCCCATATAGATATAAAATTAAAAAAAAAATTTTCCCATCTGAGGCTGCTTAAGTCCCTGAGGGCTCTGCATGAAATACAGTCTCAGTTACAAAAACAAATCAGGAAATCTGTGACACTCCCATCTGAGAAACTTCTACAGCCACTGCCCTATAAGCCGGGAGAATTGATTTATATTCACAGGTTCAATTCCAAGACATTAAAACCACGATGGAAGGGGCCTTTTCCAGTCATCCTGTCTACCCCCTTGGCTGTGAAGGTCACTGGACACCCGACGTGGATACACCGAAGCCACCTCAAGCCCGGGACAAACGACAACCCAGAGACGCCCAAAAGATGGAGAGTTATCAGCAAGCCCGGAGAACTAAAAATAAAACTTCAATCAGCTGGACCTGCCTCATCATCATCTGGGTAATTTTCCCTGAACCTATAACGACATTGCCCAAAAGACACTTAGGCCATACTAAAAATATTTGGATACAATTAACTAAATCCTTAAATTTGACTAAAATCTGTTTAAATGCTGATATAAACTTCCACTATATACTTGAGAACTGCTTAATTCCAGTATATGCCCCACTAGAAGATATAAGGCCATATACTATATTTAAAGACATCCCAAAAAAGAAACTTAGTTATACTGATAGTTTTCAATAGGGACAGACAACCTGCCATAAACCAAAAAATGCTATCACACTATATACTCCCAGACTAGTTATGTCCAACAAAACCCAATATACTAGATACGAAAACTATACTTCCCAATGTCTAAAACTTAAACGGACAAATGGGATAAAATGTCCCAGAGAGCAAAAGGTCACTTATAACAATTATAGTGTCTTGTGTGTTGAGTGTTAAACTAAATTTGTTCCTAGGGTCAAGATGGGAGGATCCAGTTCCAAGAACACCCCACTGGACTGTTTTCTCACTAATTTTAAATTGGCTTTCTCTCCTGAGCAGGAAGATGAATATGGAAGAAAGTTTTCTCCAAGGAAGCTCCGGGCCCTCTGCAAGCTGGAATGGCCAGCCTTCGGAGTAGGCTGGCCAGCTGAAGGTTCTTTTGAACCGAGACTTTGTCGGGCGGTATGGGAGAAAGTCACCGGGCACCCTAGCCACCCCGACCAATTCCCTTATATAGACATCTGGGCCAGGGCCTGCGACAGGCCTCCGGCATGGTTGCAATGCTGCTCCTTGCGCACCAGTTCTCGTATTCTGGTGATGGCACCGAGTGAAATAAAGACCTTAAGGCAGCAGGCACCCAGGCCGGTCCTCTCGCAGGAGCCAGACCCCTTAGAGCCTAGTGACCCCGGGATGAGACCCCCTTCCTATGCGGAATCACCCTCTGGGGAGAAGGGAATCAAGTCTATCTACCCGTCCCCTCCAAGGGAGGGAGAAGTTCCAGATTCCACGACCTCTCCCTCCCGCACCCGAGGGGGCTCTGCGTATGGACCCCCGGAGGCACCCCTGGGGGAACGGGACCTGGTCCCTATGTTTCCATTGAGGGAGGTAGAACAGGGTCACTATGTGTACATTCCTTTCTCTATGAGTGACTTGTATAACTGGAAACATCAGAATCCCCCATTCTCCGAAAAGCCGCAGGCCCTAATTTCCCTTCTCGAGTCTGTGTTTAATACTCATGACCCCACCTGGGATGATTGTCAGCAACTTTTGCAGGCCCTGTTCACATCTGAGGAGCGAGAAAGGATCAGAGGACATGCTGTTCGGTCGGTGCTGGGGGGTGCCGAGGGCCCCATTGATGGCCAGCAACAGGCCCGAATTGACGCTCAACTCCCCTCCACCCGTCCTCAGTGGCAATCGAACTCCACGGGAGGTAGGGAAGCTCTTCACAATTACCGTCAGCATCTCCTGGCCGGCCTTAGGGGAGCCGCTCGCAAGCCTACCAATTTAAGTAAGGTAAGCGAGGTCCTTCAAGGGCCAGAGGAATCCCCATCTGCCTTCCTGGAACGTTTGCTGGAGG
>NW_022900948.1:6462942-6482540 GCF_012274545.1 Fukomys damarensis | reverse complement strand
GCATGGTTGCAATGCTGCTCCTTGCGCACCAGTTCTCGTATTCTGGTGATGGCACCGAGTGAAATAAAGACCTTAAGGCAGCAGGCACCCAGGCCGGTCCTCTCGCAGGAGCCAGACCCCTTAGAGCCTAGTGACCCCGGGATGAGACCCCCTTCCTATGCGGAATCACCCTCTGGGGAGAAGGGAATCAAGTCTATCTACCCGTCCCCTCCAAGGGAGGGAGAAGTTCCAGATTCCACGACCTCTCCCTCCCGCACCCGAGGGGGCTCTGCGTATGGACCCCCGGAGGCACCCCTGGGGGAACGGGACCTGGTCCCTATGTTTCCATTGAGGGAGGTAGAACAGGGTCACTATGTGTACATTCCTTTCTCTATGAGTGACTTGTATAACTGGAAACATCAGAATCCCCCATTCTCCGAAAAGCCGCAGGCCCTAATTTCCCTTCTCGAGTCTGTGTTTAATACTCATGACCCCACCTGGGATGATTGTCAGCAACTTTTGCAGGCCCTGTTCACATCTGAGGAGCGAGAAAGGATCAGAGGACATGCTGTTCGGTCGGTGCTGGGGGGTGCCGAGGGCCCCATTGATGGCCAGCAGCAGGCCCGAATTGACGCTCAACTCCCCTCCACCCGTCCTCAGTGGCAATCGAACTCCACGGGAGGTAGGGAAGCTCTTCACAATTACCGTCAGCATCTCCTGGCCGGCCTTAGGGGAGCCGCTCGCAAGCCTACCAATTTGAGTAAGGTAAGCGAGGTCCTTCAAGGGCCAGAGGAATCCCCATCTGCCTTCCTGGAACGTTTGCTGGAGGCATATCGTACGTACACTCCCATTGATCCAGACGCCCCAGCAAACAGGCAGGCAATTAATCTGGCTTTTGCAGCTCAGTCGGCCCCAGATATTCGGAGAAAGTTACAGAGGTTGGAAGGTTTTGAGGGAGAAAATAGAGAAAAACTGATGAGCATAGCAATGAAGGTGTTCACGAATAGAGACCCACTTGAGGATAGAATGACTAAAAAGAAGGGAAAAGCAAGTGTTATGGCATTGAGGGGAGAAGAATGTATGCAGAAGGAGAGAGAAAGATGGGAAAATAAGGGAAAGAGGTGGCCGCGGGTAGATAGAGATCAATGCGTGTACTGCAAAGAGAGAGGACATTATAAGAAGGAATGTAAGAAATGGAAACAGAAAAAGGAACAGGAAAAGAAAAAGGAAGGAATCTTGTTTGCAGGAGAAGAAGAAGACTGACGGGGCCAAGGCTCATGGCCGCTTAACCCCGATGAGCCTATGGTAACGTTGGAAATAGGGGGAACAGATGTTGAATTTCTTGTAGACACTGGAGCGGCCCATTCAGTCCTCAAAGCTCCCCTCGGGGCACTTTCTTCCATGAAATCCACTATTACTGGGGCCACCGGACAGCCTGCCTCTTATCCTTGGACAACATCACGAACCGTAAACCTGGGAAAAGGTACTGTGACCCACTCTTTTTTGGTTATTCCTGAGTGCCCCTATCCTTTGCTGGGAAGAGATCTGCTGAGAAAATTAGGAGCTGTCATTTCTTTCAATCATGAAGAGGGAAATTTAGAACTCAAGTCGCCACCCACTATCATGGTAACAGTCCCTTTAGAGGAAGAATTCAAACTAATTGGAGAAGAGGGAAAATCTCCAGAACAAAAATGGAACTATCTGCGGGAAAAGTTTCCCCAGGTGTGGGCTGAAACAAACTTGCCAGGGCTAGCAAAGCACCAAGTCCCGATAGTAGTTCAAGTGAGGGCAACTGCCTCCCCTGTGCGAGTGCGACAATACCCTCTCCGTCTGGAGGCTAAGATAAAGATATCCCAACACATACACTGACTTCTGAAAGCTGGGATATTGATTCCATGTCAGTCAGCCTGGAACACACCGTTACTGCCTGTAAGAAAGCCTGGAACTTCAGACTACAGGCCGGTACAGGACTTGCGGGAGGTAAACAGCCGGGTAGAGACCATTCACCCAACGGTACCTAACCCTTACACCCTGTTGAGCCTCATCCCGCCTGTGCATATATGGTACTCAGTCCTCGATCTCAAAGATGCATTTTTCAGCCTGCCCCTGGCTCCAGTGAGCCAACCACTCTTTGCCTTTGAGTGGACCGACCCGGACACTGGGACTACTGGACAATTGACATGGACTCGGTTGCCACAAGGCTTCAAGAACTCCCCTACACTGTTTGGGGAAGCTCTGAGCAAGGACCTACAAGAGGTAAGAGAGGCTTTTCCCTTTGCAACTATTCTCCAGTATGTAGATGACCTCTTGGTGGCGACCTCAACCGAGAAAGAATGTCTCACGGACACTGAAGGCCTCTTGGAAGCTCTACAAGATCTGGGATATCGAGTGTCCTGGAAGAAAGCCCAGCTCTGCCAGACCAAGGTAACTTACTTGGGTTATATTCTTGAAAAAGGAGAACGAAAGTTAGCTGAATCCAGGGTGTCAGCGATCCTTCAGATTCCCGTGCCCTGCTCAAAGAAGCAGGTGCGCGAGTTCCTGGGGGCCATAGGATATTGCAGAATCTGGATACCTAGCTTTGCTGAAATTGCCAGACCCCTGCATGAGGCTACAGCAGGGGGAAATACACCCCTCCAGTGGACAGAGGCTTGCCAGCAGGCATTCCAAACACTCAAGACTGCGCTCACCACAGCGCCAGCTTTAGCCCTGCCTGACTTAACTAAACCTTTCACCTTATATGTGGCAGAGAAAAACGGGGTGGCAAAAGGAGTGGTCACGCAACCTTTGGGGCCCTGGAAACGGCCTATAGCTTATCTGTCCAAAAGACTCGACACAGTGGCCAGAGGGTGGCCATCGTGCTTAAGGATGATAGCCGCGGCTGCCACCTTAACTCGGGAAGCTGATAAATTGACTTTTGGCCAGGATCTAACACTGATTACTCCGCATGCCATTGAGCCCCTGTTGCACAGCTCGCCTAGTAGATGGCTGTCCAATGCTAGACTGTTGCAGTACCAGGGACTTTTAATAGAACAGCCACGTATTAAATTTGCCACAACATCTAATCTAAATCCTGCTAGTCTGCTCCCTGAGTCAGATGACCAACTGCCCATTCACGACTGCCTTGAGACTCTAGAGAATTTGCGGGGAGGCCGTCCAGATCTGACAGACCTGGCCCTGCCCCAGCCTGAGGCAACCTACTACACGGATGGGTGCAGTTTCGTACGTGAAGGAGTACGATATGCCGGAGCAGCGATAGTGGATCAAAATCAGCAGATGGTATGGGAACAGGGGCTACCTCAAGGGACATCAGCTCAGAAGGCTGAACTGATTGCTTTAACTAAGGCTCTGGAATTAGGAAAAGGAAAAAGAATAAATATTTTTACTGATAGCCGTTATGCTTTTGCTACTGCCCATGTGCATGGACAGATTTACCAGAATAGAGGGCTCTTAACATCCAGTGGAAAAGAGATTAAAAACAAAACTGAAATACTGGCCCTATTGCAAGCCATCTGGCTGCCGAGGGAGGTTGCTATCATCCATTGTCCAGGACATCAAAGGAATTCCAGTCCCGAAGCAATCGGGAACAATGCGGCTGACCGAGCAGCAAAGCAAGCCGCCCAAAAATCAGTGGGGAAAGAACTGGTGCTGCTGCCTACGCCTGTGCTCCCAGAAAGACCCGAGTACACAGAAGAAGAAATAACAGAAATGAACAAGAACCACTGGACAAGAGGGAAGCACGGATGGTGGACAACGAAAGAAGGGAAAGTTGTCTTGCCAGCAGCAATAGCCGACACTTTGCTGAACGAGCTCCATGCAGCCACACATCTGGGAGACAAAAGAATGATGGCCCTCCTGCAGCCCCACTTTGTCAGCAGAGGACTAGCCCAGAAGGCCCGAGACAGGGTGAGACGATGCCCCACCTGCCTCAAGGTAAACGCGAATCGGGTAACAGGGCCCCCAGGGGTCCGATATAGAGGGCTGACTCCAGGAGAACATTGGGAATTGGACTTTACTGAAATGAAATTAGGCATGTATGGCTATAAATATCTTCTAGTATTTATAGATACATTTTCAGGATGGGTAGAAGCTTACCCCACTAAAAAGGAGACAGCTGAGGTAACAGTAAAGAAACTCTTGACTGAAATAGTTCCTCGATTTGGCCTGCCCTTAGCCCTGGGGTCCGACAATGGCCCAGCCTTCACGGCTAAAGTTTCTAAACTAATTAGCCGTAGTGTTGGAATTGAATGGAAATTACATTGTGCTTATAGGCCTCAGAGTTCAGGACAGGTAGAAAGGGCTAACCGAACACTAAAGGAGATTTTAACCAAATTGAGCCTGGAGACTGAATTAAATTGGGTCGAGCTTCTCCCTTTCGCTCTGTTGCGTGTTCGATGTACTCCCAAGCCTCCTCTGAACATGACACCCTTCCAAATCATCTATGGGCGTCCTCCTCCACTGGTTCCCCATATAGATATAGAATTGAAAGAAAAATTTTCCCATCTGAGGCTGCTTAAGTCCCTGAGGGCTCTGCATGAAATACAGTCTCAGTTGCAAGAACGAGTCAGGGAGTCTGTGACGCTCCCATCTGAGAAACTTCTACAGCCACTGCCCTATAAGCCGGGAGAATTGGTTTATATTCGCAGGTTCGATTCCAAGACATTAGAGCCACGATGGAAGGGGCCTTTTCCAGTCATCCTGTCTACCCCCTTGGCTGTGAAGGTCGCTGGACACCCGACGTGGATACACCGAAGCCACCTCAAGCCCGGGACGAACGACAACCCAGAGACGCCCGAAAGATGGAGAGTTATCAGCAAGCCCAGAGAACTGAAAGTAAAACTTCAATCAGCTGGACCTGCCTCATCATCATCTGGGTGATTTTCCCTGGGACTATAACAGCTTTGCCCAAGGGAAACTTAGGCCATACTAAAAATGTTTGGGTGCAGTTAGCTGAATCCTTAAATTTGACTGAAATCTGTTTAAATGCTGATGTGAACTTCCACTATGTACTTGGGAACTGCTTAATTCCAGTGTGTGCCCCACTAGAAGGTATAAGGCCATATACTATATTTAAAGACATCCCAGAAAAGAAACTTAGTTATGCTGATAGTTTTCAATGGGGACAGACAACCTGCCGTAAACCAAAAAATGCTATCACACTATATACTCCCAGACTAGTTATGTCCAACAAAACCCAGTGTGCTAGATACGAAAACTGTACTTCCCAATGTCTAAAACTTAAACGGACAAATGGGATGAAATGTCCCAGAGAGCAAAAGGTCACTTATAACAAATGTCACATTACCTTGCCACTGGGATGGTTTTATACTTGTGAAGGAATAACTTATAATTACATACCAGCTAATTTGACCAAGACCCGCTGTTGTCTCAGTAGATTAACAGCTGTGCTACCTGAAAGGGGAGATCTCCTTACTCCAAACAGAATGAAGCGGTGGTCCCCCTATACTTCACCAGGGTGTGACGATGATATAGGATTTTTAACAGATGCTGAAGTTATTCCTATGATTATTTCTGTAATAGGTCAGCCTGCAATTGGAATTCATGCTGAAAAGGCAGTTAGAAAACTGGCTTGCAAGGTAGTCAAGGGACTAAACACCACCTCTGCAGCCCTGGCACTAATTAACCAAGAACTCCAGGAGCAGAGACAGGCAATCCTAGACAATAGAGCAGCAATAGACTATTTGCTATTATTTCACCATCAGGGTTGTGAAAGAATTAAAAATATGTGCTGCTTCAATCTGACGAATAATGGGCCAGCTATAGAGCAAGACATAAAAGCACTCAAAGACTTAGCTACAAAGGTTCATAATGAACAGATAGGCTGGGACTTGTTTAAATGGCTAACAAGTTGGTTACCTGACATTACCTGGTTAAAGCAGCTGATACTTTGTATAATGGCATTAGGAATTTGTATTGTGATAACCTGTTGCTTTTTACAGTGTATCCCTTTCTCAAGAATTAGGACTAGATATAAATAAATCAATGATTTGATTTAGGCCCAAAAATCAGTGGGGAATGTGGGACCTAAATTACAAGCCCTTGCTAAATGGCAAAGGGCCTAGGAGACAGTGTCCTGAACCCCTCCCATTGTAGCCACAGCCCCGACCTTTGTTCCTGCCCGGGCCTAAGAATGTAAGTCACTCTTGTATTGTTTGAAGTCCGGATCTGAATCTACCTGTAAATTAGAGACTCCAGACACGGAGCCCAAGCTAATTGACAAACTGTTTGCTCTTCCGGAGTGTCTTAGTGACCTTTGAGACATCCTATAGGTGGTACCTGTTACTCATCAATATGTGACTGCTGACCTCCAGCTCAAGCCAGCAGACCTTTGTCCCCTGTCTGTGAGCCCAAAATGTTAACCCCCTCCTTTTACTCCCTATAAGAGGACCTCGGCCCCTGAGCAAGGCGCCTCTCTGAGCTAGCCACTTGGTTCTGAGAGTGCCGTCTGGCCAGACTAATAAAGGTCTTTTACCATCTAGCCTGGTGTGTTCCTTCCTGGGTTTCTCGTTCTCCGTCGAGCTCCCGGAGCCTCGCTGGGTGTTAGGGCCCAGCTTCGTGGGGGCCTTTTTGGCTGTTCATGCTCCGTGGAGTGGAAGTGAGATTTTAGGTCTTACACTATCACCACTGTAATGCTGCTCAGCAGGTCCTCTCAGCACACTCTCCCTGGAGTCTGACGCTTCCTCTGACTTGAAGATCCTTCCTCTCTTCTCCCTCCTTCCTCCTTTAAGCTCCACCTCCTTCAAGAGCTTAGACAGGCAGTAATGGAAAACCACTTTATGATCTCAGACAAAATTAGTACTTTATCTTCTGAGCTCTACTGTGCCTTTTCTCTTTCCACTCTTCTTAGGACAGTTAATGCACTGCAGTGTGTTTTATTTGTTTCTAGTTCTGACTTCTCCTCCAGGCTGCAATTTGTTGCTAGGTAAGAAGTAGGATTTTTTCAGCCTTGTACTACAGTGTTTTTAGCACAGATCCTCGCCCTTATTGTTTGGTTCGATAAATGTTAGTCATATCAATGGATGCTTTCCCTTATGAAGAACTGTGTAGTGCGGCTGCTGCTCCATCTCTGGGTCTTCCATTGCTCAGTGAATGCAGTCACCAGTTTAATATTTCCCTCAAGATGCTCCTGTTAGCCATTTCCAAAGTTACCACACTCTAAGGTGGAACCTGAAATTCACGCTTCCATTTGTGATTATTATATAAGTAAGTTCAGCTAAGAAATGTTATGAATTGAGCACAGATAACAAGAAATCCTTTCAGGTAAAATGCTAAATATTTAGATGCCTTTACCAAGGATAATTTCATGAGAGAAAAGTAATCTTAGATTCAAAGATTTTGGACTCCTAGCTACTAATAACAAATTTATTAGCTAAGTACAATTTCCCTCAGATAAATCTCTCTAAATGTGTTCTTTCTCTTTTCCCTCCTGGAAGGCAGCCAACTTCTCTGAAATGCCAGCTCTCCATCTTAACGAACTGATAACCCAATTTAGTTTTAATCAAAGTATTACAATCAGGCAAATTGAGAAATCATACAGTAAGATTTGCTTGAGGTGGAGTTAAATTGTTACAGATACTCTATTTATTGTACAATTCCATTGATTTCAATCCCTTGATGTCTTGTATCTGTCTTGGGTCTTAAAAAATTTGAGCTCATACTGAGAGTTCAAAAACCTCTGCCTTAATCAAGCTTCTGAACAAATTTAGTTATATGCCAGGCGTCATTTGTTATTCCTTTTGTGAATTTGTCTTAAGCACAGGGAAGTTTTCATGGAACATGTATTACAACTGCATACCAGACTAGAATAAGATTGTAAAATTTTCTTTTTCTGAATTTGAGAGTCATAACTGGAGAGTTAGCACAATCCAAGATCCCTGATTTTGACCTCTATCACTTACCCACATTATCAAACTCAAGCTACATGCCAACAAAATGTGGTAAGGTTTCAATTAAAGTCTTTAATGAGTATAATGAGGAAAAAATATTAAAACACAGTTTTTCTTAAAAGCCTTCCCTTACTTTTCAAAACTGATCTCTATGTTCTTCCCCCTTTTCTATAGTAGTCTATACATACCTTTGAAGAGCATTTTTCATGTGGATATTATAATGAAACTTGATTTTATTTCTGTCTCACTTTTGACTATGAATTACTTAAGACTAAAACTCTTACCTCTTCAATGTTGTGTCCCCAAGATCCACCAGAGTGCCAGACAGAGAAAGTAGTCAATAAATGTGTGTTAAATTCATAAGTTAAAAAGAATAGAGCATTCTCTAGATCCAAGGAACCTCCCATATCCCTCTCTAACACAGCTCTGGCAAGAAAGGTACCTCCTAACCTCTCCTCCACCCTTTACCTCTACCATGTCCTAAGGCTTCTCTCTTCTCATGGCCAAGGTGCTTCTCTTAAGGCTTTTCCCTGATGAGCAGATCCTGCTGTTCCCACCTCCATATACCTCCATATTCCCCTCTGTAAATGGCAATATTTAGCAAAATTCAGGATTGTATCCAGTGGCGGCAAACCTACAGCGTGTGTTTGGTAGAGGGCCGTTTGTTATCACTGAAAGATCTAAAAGGTTCACCATCAGTGAACTGTGAGTTTTTCATTTGCTATTAAATATAAGCCCCCAATTCAAGAATGGTTAGAACAGGCCTAGAAAATAACATGAAGGATTTGCCCTTTCTGCAAGTTATAGTTTACAAAAAGTATTTGAGGTACCTCACACTTAAGTATGAGCATATGTTCACAAAGTAAATTGAATGAATTTAAGAAATTCAGAACATACAGGAACCAAGGGATTCCACTGAATTTTAGAAAGCAAATAATAAAATATGAAAGAGAAATTCAGGATTGCTGAAAAAAACAATATCATGTTAACAAAAAGAACTTCCTCTTTAATTTTTAGTTAGAAGACCTGGAAAAGATAGTTTGTTGGATTTACATTATACTATTTAAAAATTAATGCTTACATCATAGCTATAGTTAACTATGTCAACATTAGTCATTAGTAAAGTTATATTTTAAAGAAACACAAAACACTCCTTGCCTTGCCCCTCATTCTCCAGCAAAAAATGGTTCTCCCAATTTTTCACTCCTCTTAATTTGGGCCACAGCTTTGGATAGTACAAGGATGATAAGATTTTACAGAACTCTCAGGCAAGGCAATAGAAGAAGATCATATTTTGGAAAATGAGAGGTCAGTCACACTGAAATCTTTCTCATAGTCACTGTCTCAAGAGCAGGGTAATTATTAGGAACACTGAAATGGATCATTGGAGAGGTAATATCTTGAGAGGCAGGAAATGAGAGGGCACTGGAAACATGAAATGTGTGCCTTTGAGCCAATGCATTAGCAAATCTCTGACCACAGAGGTTCATCTGCTGCCAACCTGGAAAGAGCAATGAGGAAAAGAACAGAAGCCCTGATTACTGACTGACTAAAGTTTCCAGGGCAGAGCAGTAGAATTATTTCAAGGTACCTCAAGTGGGATTTGATTACATATCCTCATATAAGTGCCAGAATGAATGATTCACATTTGGTGGTGGCCAGCGCAGTTGCAGAGCTGACCAGTAATTTGTTGTCTCAGAGGTTTTAACATTTCTGAATGCAAATCAGTACAACCTGGTGAGTCTGAAGTCCTACATCTGATGAGTCCTGTAATTAAAGACCCACATCAACTTTGAGCAGCCACTTCAGGTCTGCTGGCATTTTGTACTCAATTTGCTTTTTTACTTGAGATGAAAAATCTAATTATATGAACAACAAACAGTGTTATTCCCCACCCCTCCTGGCAAAAGCCCTGTGTAAGTGTCACCAATTACTTAGCTAATCATAACTTCATGCATGGCATTGCTAATCCCTTAACAACATCATCTACTCTGGGTCAGGAGCTTACTCTCCCTTAGCTGCTAATGAATTCTTTTCCTGGATTCATTAAGTATGGACTTAGCAGCATATCAAGGAGTTACCTTAGCATTAAAATGGTCATCTGGGTAGACTGTGTGCTGTGCCAGATAGAAGGAAGAAACTTCAAATTAGCTTCAAATTCATGAGGTTCATTCATATAAAAATTTTGCAAATATTTATGGAGAAACTACTATGTACCCAGTGCCACCATTTACTAATTATATGAGAATCATTTCTTAATTTTACAAACCTTGTTGTTTTTTTTTTTAAGTAGGAAATTGACATAAGTGTACCTAAGGTATATGGTTATTTTAAAATAAGATGCCATGATTATAACTGCTACAAGGTAGTTATACACTGAGGGTAAATGTATTTAGTGTATTTAGTGCTATTTGGTGTTAAACATAATACCATTATACTACACATATCATTACAGTACTTGGTTCATGGTAGCTACTCAACAATACTCATTTCTTTGTTCTATGAGCTCTCTGAATAATCTCTCACATGACACTGGTATTGTTTACCTCCCATTTTTCAGAAAACCTTATGTTGCTCAGCCTCTTTGAGACAAAAAATCTAATTCACTATTAGCATGGGAGGTAAAAAGCCCATTAAGAAGACATAAATGTTATGGTTTGTGTATACTCGAAGAGTGGGATGACTTCAAAATAACAATTCTAACTCCTTTTTCCGCAGTCTACTTATAAAATAAACAGGCAATAGTTGCTTCCACTGTGAAGCTTGAAATCCATCAAATAAAAAGAATAAAAGAAGAAATGAGGAAAAAATATCGAACCTATCCTTCAGTTCATTTCTGTGCTACTTCTTGGTTTTCTCCAGAGGAGTCCTCAGGGCTCACATTTCCCAGCAGGCAATCCCTCTGTCACATAATCAGGTTATTTTAGAGATTTTCCCCTAAAGTTCCTCTTGTTTCCCTATATTTTTCTAAATGCTAGGTGTCATCAAAGAACAACTCACAAAGAAATACGCAGGAGGAGATTGTGCTGGCCAGATTCAATTTTAGCCTGTTTTTCTATAGCTCATGAGCTAAGAATTTTTTAAAGTTTTAAGTGATTAAAAATAAGTCAAAAAAGAATACTCCACATCACACTGAATATTATATAAAAATCAAATCCCAATATCAATAAGTAAAATTTCATTGAAAAACATCTATGCTTACTCATTTTTATATCCTATGGCTACTTTTGACAGGGGATCTGTGTAGCTGCAATAAAAAAAATCACATGATCTGTAAAGCTTAAAATATTTACTTCCTGGATATTACAAAATAAGTTCATCCATCCCTGATTTAGAGCATTAGTAAAATTAACTCCTAGGTGAGAGGGACCAAGAATGCATATCTCGGTCATCTCACTGAACGAAGTTTCAGAAGCCAATGCTATAGAAGGTCTGAAAACAGTCCTTTAGTACAGTTGACTGAATGAAACCCACCAAGAAGGTCAGGTTGCCCTAGATGGAATTACAGAGGAGGAAAATTGCCATTACTGGCGAGATTTCTAAGAAATACCTGCTATTTCAGGAGTGTGATACATGTGCCTCTAACATACGGCTGCCGGTGACCTACCCGAGGCTCTTAAGTTAGGTTTTCACCATCCCCTTAGGGTTATTCAGTTTCCCATTAAATCGACCTCAGTTCCCAGATGAACTGCAATGATGGACTGTGGGAACTTTATCTTCTTTCCAACTCTGTGTCATGAACAGGTTAACAAAGACTCTAAGGACAAAATTATCAGAAACACTTGGAAACCAGTTTGTGCACACTTTTCTCTTCATCTTAGACCTAACAAAGAGAATGATTCTCATGGATAACACAATTTATATAATCAAGAGAACACTTCCCTTACCTAATGATGATTTCAACTTTTCTTGAAATGTAGTGCATCCAGGAGTTATGAATATTTGATGTGTGAACTTTCACAGATAAGAACGGACCTTTATGTGAACAAATTGCAGAAATAGCTCATGTGCCTGCTGGACATTGTCACAGTAGTGCTTCTGAGTGCTTACTGTGCAGTGCCATAGTGTACAGTAGTACAGTACAGTCAAGGGGACTGCTGTATTTTTTATGTGTGTTTGGCTTTTTATGCTATACATTGTTTATTTGTGTCAGAGGCATATAAGGCTAACTTTGTTGGACTTACAAGTCAAACTTAGTAACAAATTAAACTTATGAACATTCTCCTGGAACCACACTGGTTTGTAAGTTCGGTATTTACTGTATTTACTTAGACACAAAAATATGTTTTGGTCACTGTGCATACTTATCTATGACTGACCAGTAAATAGTTAATGGAAAATGTACTGTCTGAGATTTTTTGCTCATCAGTTGGACTAAATTGTGAATTGCTTCATTTGCTCTCTGGGACTTAGGCCTAAGCTGTGGAGTGTGAATTCCAGTTTGTGATTTTCTAAACAGGGAAGAAATCTTCACACAATCATTGATATCTGGGGTCTCTCAGTGGTACCCTGATAAACTGTTTTCAGTCTTACACTAAATCACCACTAACTGTACAAGGCAACACAGCCATAACCAAAGTACAGGCATATCTTGTTTCAGTAAGTATAGAAGGACCATCTGAACACACAGGTATGCACACCTTCCAGCATACATTTTGAGGGAATATGAAATTACTTATAATTACTTGCCATTCATTACTTTCAGGCCATAATGGGTTTGGCTATGGAAAAGGACAAATTGATAAAATCAAATAGATCTCATAATGATTTCTCCATAGCTTCATGAAAAATAATTGAACCATAATTATTAATTATTATTTGCATCATTAATCCTATGTACATTGCTATCATTACCCTCAAATTGTCTTTGGACCTGTGTAAAATAATAATAATAGCAATTAATTATTTCAGTTGATCATATCCCTGCACTGACTATAGAAAGGGATATGGCTCGAATTATGGTTACTGGATCCTTGTAATAGGAATCTGGGGCCAGATATCAAACCCAGTAGTTGGAAGATTGGTGGCCACCATTGCAACCATTTCAAAATGGTATAGTTAGGGATCTGGAAGAATTTAAGTGAGAGAAGTCAACTGAAAAATAATTTTTAAAAAACATAAATAGCTAAACAGCCTCAAGTCTTATATGGGCAAGAATAGTCATTTTTTACTCTGAAATAGAAATCAGGGAAAAAATAAATTGTTGATCAAGTCTAATACTACTATCCCCTTAGCTCTTCACAAGCTGAATATTACTGAACATAACTTAAGAACATCCATTAATTAACTCACAGTGAAATTTTTCTTCCCTTGAATTATAACTTCAGTTAAGGGTCTGAAATTTACATAAAGAGTCACAACATTTAATGTATAAGGAGTTAAATTCCTTTTTTTGTCTAGAAATTCTTGGGTTTTCTTATCTTAAGTTTAGAGAAGTACTTTTCATATTTGATAAGCCAATCTGAATAGGAGCTCCTATAAATTTATAAGCCTAAAAATAATTTACAAGCCTACATAATATAATTTACTAAATTCCAAAATGGGTAAATGTATTTCAACTATTTGCTCAGCAAGTTGTATACACTTTCACTACACAGTGAAGAATCTCTCGAATGAGGCAGGGAAATTTGAGGGTAGGTAGATGTTCTCTGTAGTACTGAGCCATTTTCATTGGTCCTGAATCTTGGGCAGACTTAGGTAAAACTAAGGTAAGATTCCTTACCTTAGTGCAGGAACAGTCCAAGCTGTTTTCTCTAACAATTGACCAGTGGGATTAAGATAGGGACTTATTTGTAAGATTATTTGTTTGTTTGTTTGTTAGTCATTCAAAGGTTTACCTTACATTTTGGTTTAACTCATTTGGTTTATATAAAACTGTTTGGTTTTTTTTTAACTTCCAAGATAGTTGAGGGGAAAAATCTATGGACTCAGAATACTTTAGATGTTTAAGTCCTCATGAGGGGACAAGAAACTGAATAAATCAGAAGTTAGAATTCCCATTACATCTGCATTTCCATTCAAACACATTCGTGCTTTTTTACTCAAGATTTATAAAAAACAAACCTTACTTAGCATTCAAGTAGGTCTCCCTGCTTTCTAACCCATGAAAACTAGATTGATGTTTTCAATCTCTGTATACATATCTGCTCCTTAAAAGGTAGCTCTTTCTGAATAAGGTATCCCTGAAGTACACCTAAATGATGACAAATTATTAGGAGTAACTAATTTCTGAAAGGTCCAGGAAGAGAGAAAAGAGAGAGAATCTTTTCAAAAGAAAGGCTATAAATACACACAATTGAACAAAGCTTCTTTGAAATAGAGGAAAAAAAGACTTCATTTGTTACACAGATAAAACTGATAGTGTCAGTTTAACATTTGTAACAAAAGGAAATATAGACACCTATACCCTCATTATTTTAGCCTTTAAACATTTCATAGATTTTCATATATAAACTTGGTATGGCAGCTGAAATTCCGTGTGTAGGATCACAGAACACACCCAGACAAGATAGGTGGCACAGAAGATGATACCAACAATGGAAAGCAAATGGTCCACGAAGTAGGAAGTGACCCAACTTCCTACCTCTGTGACTGAGACCACCAGCCAGTGATCAAAAGAACAAATGGAGTCAGTGTCACGAGATGGGTGCCTCAGATGTCAAGAGAGACGGAATCAAAACAGACGCCCGAGGATCCAGAGGTAAGAGGTGGTCAGCTTTCCTGACTCTTGTCACTTAACAGAAACCAGTCTTTCTATTGTGGGGTCACTCAGCGGATCAGAGTCAAACAATAATTTCCCATATTAATGCCATGAGCAAAAGGAGTTACTTCAAAAATTAGACCCAAGACCAAAGTAAATGAGGCCAGGAATCAGATGCAATGCATCTACCCTCAGACTTATCAGCTGAATGGAGCAATTGAAAGTACCCACTTATGAGTTTATACTTGAGTTCTATGTTCCCCTTGGCTTTGATGAATGAATTTAGATGCACAGAACACACCAGAGCTTCCATGAATACAGATTTAAGATTTCATGTTGTTTACTGGACAAAAGCAAAAGCAGAAAAGGCCACAAAAGCAGAATTAGGGCCACAGATTTTATAAATTGTTCCTCTTCTGTTCGCATTTACATTGAATTTCAACTTTTTACCCAGAATCACTTTGTGAATAGATAGCAACCCATGCCATCCAGTGTTTTAAGGTTCACATAAATCTTTTGCTTCAAAATTACTTTCTAAAAGTAAGGTTTTAAAAACTGTACAATATTTTACAATATTAATATTCATATTTTTTATCTACCAGTTTGACTTTTACAATCTACCCTATGAAATAACTGGAACATTGAAATAATTTAGTTCCCCCCAAAATTTAATACATCATGTCTTAAGATAGTGAGAAATCTAGCCCAGCATGGTGGCTCATGCCTGTTATCCCAGCACTCGGCAGGCTGAGGCTGGAGGATCACTATGAGCTCGAGACCACTCTGGGCTACATAGTGAGTTCCAGGTCATACTCAACTACATAGTGAGACCCTGTCTCAAAAAACCAAAAAAAAAAAAAAAAAAAACACAAGATATTGAGAAATCAGAATTTAATATCATTTGAATAATTTAATTCATACTATATAACCACTTGGGAGCATTATGCAGCAGCTAAAATGAGTTTATACATAGTTTAATATCATAGAGGAACATGTAATTATTATAAATGACAATATAAGCAGCATGTAAGAAAGAATATGGAGTATTGTTCCAAGTATACATATATGATGGTATATAAAAAATAAATTTGAAAAGTACCTCAAATAATAGTGGTTGTCTCTTTGGTCATGGGAATGCTATTTTCTGTTTTCCAATTTTTCTTTTTCAAAACATCCCATAACGAATATAAATTTAATTGAATATTCATTTTCTATTATAATAGAACATTCAAAATATATTTTAAACACACCACAAATACTGTTAATAACTTCTGAAAAGTCACTAAAGTTTCTATTGAGAATCTCTGCAAGCCTTGATCTTTCTCTACTTGGCGTTTCTTAATTCTGTAAGTTCTTCGAAAGCTCTTCAGCATTTTGCCTGTGTGTGTATCCTTGCACCTGCTCATCCTGCATGACATTTGGTCAGGATTGCATCTCAGTCATTCTCCTCCTGCTCTGAATGTGTGCACTATAACTCCAGGATCACAGTTTTCTGAGCACAGCAGCACCCAGAGAAGCCTACAGAGCTGCACATGGAGACCCTCAGAGAACTTCTTTTACAATTGCAAGTTTGAAGGCAGAGTGTATAAGGCAATGTAGACTATACTGAAGAAGCGTGCCGGGTATGGTGGTGCACGCCTATAATCGCAGCACTTGGGAAGCTGAGGGAAGAGGATCACCTTGAGTTTGAGGCCATCCTGGGCTACGTAGTGAGTTGAAGCCAGCCTGCACTATAAAGCGAGACCCTGTCTCAAAAATAAAAATAAAAATAAAAAAATAAATTTTTAAAAAAGCAGCACCTGGTGAAAGTTGTTAGGCAAGACACAGGACAATATAAGGGAGGAAGGCAACATGCACACACAACTCAGTGCTGCTTTTACTACTACTGAGAAAGAAAGGTGGTCATTCTGTAAAATTCTATCAATCATGAATTGCTTTGCTCTTTTTTCTGCTTTTAAACATTAAATGATCTTCTTTAATTGATATCATTTTGACAACATGAGTTCTCCATTGAGGTTAAAGACTTTTATCCAAAGAAATGAGCCCCAATTGCCTTCCAAAAACTTCTGTGTTAATGGTAAGTGGCTACGCGAAACGTTACCGTCATATTCCACTCATTTTCCTCCCCATACCCTTCTGCCTACATGACTTTTATCAATTTTAAGTCTCAGGCAAAATTTTGAGAGTGTAAATTAGGACTAAAAGGTACAATAGATAATGTGAAATAGGAAGAAAAGGAACAAAGAGGAGGGGAAATGGAAGGGGTGGGGGAAAGGAAAGAAGGGAATGGAATTGATATGAGAAAATGAAAAATAATGGAAACAAAGTCTTTGCAGATAGGGAGGGAGGGGTTGAAGGGAGGACAGGAGAATGGGGAAAATATAAGAACCAAGATTGATTATGTAAAGGTACAAATTTCCAACAATGACTGTGATTTTATTGTATACATTAAATGTAACAAAAGGATTAATTTTTTTAAACCCCCATTTTTAAAACAAGTTTTTACTGACCCTATCTCTTCAAAATACATTTTACATTTATAATCACAATTTCATTTTTTAATTTTCCTGTCTTTTGGTTGTTTAGTTGTTGTTTGGTCGTGGTGATTTAACTCACAGCCTCACACAGGCAGGCAAGTATTTTCCTACTGAGCTTTGTCCCCTACTCTTTTTTTTTTTAAGACAGTGCCTTGCTAAATTGCCCAGGCTTGGTTCAAACTTTCGATCCTCCCACTTTAGCCTCCCAA
This sequence comes from Fukomys damarensis, assembly GCF_012274545.1. NCBI lineage: Eukaryota > Metazoa > Chordata > Mammalia > Rodentia > Bathyergidae > Fukomys > Fukomys damarensis. The sequence continues at coordinate 6,465,211 of NW_022900948.1, read as the reverse complement.
GCACCTGGGGTTACAAGTATACACTTACGAGGCCTGACTCAATTTTTTAAAAATAAATTTCACTGTTTAGAGCTAAGGCATACAACATGATATTATAGGGTGCATATAGAGAGTGAAAAGATAAATACAGTGAAACAAATGAACACAGGAAGGACATGAGGCTATTTAGGAATGTAAACCAGCCATCTGGGGACAAAATTTGAGTTTAAAAAAGACCAAAACTGTCCACTTTGGATAATTCTCTGGTTTGACACCATTTGTTCCTTTTTTGTAATAATAACAACATAATTTTCCTCCTGACCATGCTACAATGTTGGTTCTATTAGTTCCCTCAATTTTTATTTATGTTATTGGTACATTTTATATATAATGGTCACATTCATCATAGGGCATCTGTACCTTGCTGCTTCTTTTATTCCCATTCCTTTCCCCTCCCTTGTTTACAAAAGCTTTGTTTTCATATACTTCCCTCAGTTTTAAGATGACAACACTGGGTTTGGAGCGCTCTTTCACTTGCCCAGGGCACAGTTATGAAGAGTGAAATTTGGGCTTCAACCTCGTGGCTGTCTGACCCAAATGTTACTTTTAACCAGTACACTTGATAAGTACTGTTTTTGTTTTTATTCTTCTCTAGTAATAAAAATAGTACTGTTGTTTAGATATTTTAAATTACATGCTGAGAAAAATCAAAAAGGAGGTTTTGTCCACAGCGGGTAAAGAGTGCTAGAGAGGGAAACTGAATTAGCTGAGTCTTTTGTTTCCTGAATTGTGATGCTCTGGCATCTGGGCTCTTGCTGACTCTCCTAGGGTAAGTAAATTGCTAGTGATAGCAGACAACAGCGCAAAACCTAGCTTTCAAATGCAAACCAACCAATCCAGAGCCAGGCTCTCTTGCTTCTAGCTGCAATCCACCTAGTTTGTTCGCCCCAGGGCTGGTACCAGACAACTAGGGGCAGTTCCTATACCTCAGAGCCCACTGAAGTTATTCAACCCGGCTACCCTGCCTTGCCTGTCCCTCCCCACATAATAAAGGACCTTGCCCACATCCCCCATCTTCCCACACCACCCACCTCCTGACTGGCCTTTAAGGTTCTCTGTAGTGTGGCATTCGTCTTCTCTAGGGATTTGTAAGTATCACAAATATTTTTATCAGTAACGGTCACCTCCTTATCTGTGCCTTTTCAAGCCTAAATTATAACAAAATCCATATTTCATAAGAGACTCCTTAGTGTTCAAATGGAAAGGAGGGTACAGATGAACAGTGGACACCAGAGAGTCCCAGATACACAAGACACCTCAATCTAAGTCTCCAATTCTGGGAAATCTAGGTTTGCCTTCTCCTACTCTTCTTGTTTTATAGTGGAGATTTAATTAAATTGAAAAATTGGGAGAAAATTCCTGGAAGATAAAGGTTGGAAGAGGAATTTTCTCTTCCACTTCCAACTCCATTTTATTTTCTAAGATTCCTTGAGTTAGGCAGGCAGTGGAGCCTGCAGAAGAGCTCTGCTCTGCCAGTCCTGACAGAGCTGGAGGGGTTTCTCCTCATTTGCTAGAGAAGGGCTTCAGATGAAGGGAAAAGACAGCCATTAGGGAAGTACCTGATCATCTTATTTTCAAGGGGCAAGGACAGAGGTAAACAGAGCACTGAGTCCCCCTTAATGCTGATTCTGGGAAGGATAAATTAGAAGTGTTTTTCTTAGTGCTTTGACATAGGACTAAACCTCCGTTGCTATACTGCCAGGCCATTTGAGGAACAACTGCCTTTACCTGCTACTACAGGACTCCCTTAGGTGGACATGATCTTGGAGTAAAGAAAAGTCACAACAAAGGACTTAATGAGCGTATATACAGAGGATGAAGAGGTCAGACACTATGACTGGGGCCCTCTAACCAAAATGCTGACTTACAGACAGAAATGCAATGTAAGAAGAAAGAGAAGAAGGGAAGAAGAAACACAAAGAAGGAAAAAGACAAATAAAGGTTCAAGTTCAAAGTCAAAGTACGTTAGTGAACTTAAAAGAATACCATAGACATCAATAGTGAATGCATCTCATGGTTAAGGCCTTAATTGTAGCCTGAGAGAACAGGAGGAAAAAAAGTCTGAAGTACAGAGAAAAATAAATTATTTATATCATGAGAAAAATAGTAAGACACTTGACACATAGATCTACAGACCTTACATTTGTGTGTTATGAGTTCTTTTCTCTCTCTCTCTTTTTTTGGGGGGGGGTTTTTTTTTTTTTTTTTGTTTTTTTGTGAGGGTTTCCCT
>NW_022900948.1:6457236-6462898 GCF_012274545.1 Fukomys damarensis | reverse complement strand
GAGACAGGGTCTCCCTATGTAGTTGAGACTGCCCTGGAACTCACTATGTAGCCCAGGTTGGTCTCAAACTCACAGTGATCCTCCTACCTCAGCCTCCCAAGTGCTAGGATTACAGGCATGCACCACCACACCTGGCAAATATGAGTTCTTAAAAGAAAAAAAAAACATGAATGAGAACTGTAATCAACCAAATAATAGAACAGAATTTCTAGGAGCACAAGAAATATTTTAGTCTCAGATGTAAATGGCTATGCAGTTTCCAAAAATAATTGATAATAAAGATATACGCTGAGCACAGAAAAATTCATGATCTCAAAGAATAAAGTGAAAATCTTAAAAGCTTTCAGATGAAAGAGTAATTTATTTACACAGTAGAAGGAATCAGGTTGCAATCAGAGTTTACCTCGGTGACACTTGGATAAGGATTAACACCTAGAAATGCTAAGAGAAGAGGGATGGAACTCAAGGCCCCACACATAAACAAATACTAAGTCAGGGACCACAGTACCAAGTACTTATTCTAAGGAAAACTGAGAAAAAAGCATCCCCCAAAGGATATTAGGACAAGAATCTCAAGACAGGGGAAGATGAAAAATTAGGAATCAGTCATAAGCGGCAAACATAGAAAGCATAGTTAAATCCAATGGATAATGATAGATTGCTAAGTAATATAATTGCACTATTACTGCTAAACATATTTATTATTGTTTTTATCTTAGAGTTTCTACTAAATGCTACACGAAAATGAATCAGTTGATATAGATATTGAAAGTATTTTTTTAACTAATTATTTCACTCAATCAAAATGAAATCAAGAAACTCCAGTTTTTTAAAAAAGAAAGCACTGGCTAGGTATGGTGGCACATGCCTATAATCTTAGTACTCAAAAAGGCTGAGGCAAAAGGCCCTAGCTTTAATTCACAGTGTCATGAGAAAATTAAAAATAAATGAAAATAAAATTTAAAAAGAAAGCATTATAAACAAGAGAATTTGGTAAGATGGTAGAAAAACTGTAAACTTAATTTAAATATAAAATAAGCATGTCTTTATATTAATAAGAAGTCAATATAAATGAAAATCTACTTATTAACATTAATTTTGAGATTTTTTTTAAAAATTAAATGGGTGTATACACACCAACCAACCACCCTAAACACAAAATTTCTATTATGCAAAATGTTTGCTTGAGGTGGTAGATTTTGCAAGGGTTACGTTTTATTTCTTCCTTACAAAAATGTGTCTTACTAAAATGTTTTGCAATTAGCATGTGTTATTTAAAATTAAATGTCTCTCTCCAAAATAAACTGCCAGGAGAGGGAAGGACAATAGCAGATACACAGTGATGATCGGGGTGGTATGAAATGGGACAAATTAATTCATCAGAGTGAAGAGAGGAAAAGAGTCTTTGGTATTTAGAACTTCCTGTTTTTATGTTAGAGAAACATGTGTCATTCACAGCAAATTTCCTTTGTGGGAGTTCAATGGGCAGAAAGAGGCACCAGTGAGCAGAATTCTCAACCTATTTGTTCACTTTTTTGCATATTGGCTTGCTTTATCCTTCATGTCTTACATTAAATTGATTTACTGATTAAGCTGTTTCAAATGACAAGAAAAAAATAATACTTTGTGATGAGGTGGTGAGTAACCATAACAAGGGTTAAGGTTTGTTTTTTTGTTTTTTTTTTAAATCACACAAATACTCATCTAGCAAAGTTTTTTTTAATGTGGTAGGACTCAAAGAATTATATACTTTTCATGTCCCAGAATATAACATAAAATCAAATATCCTAAATTGATATTTTCTGTGATATAAACTGCTAGTCCATGTTTTGTTACCTAGCAACTACTGAAAATAAACAAGACATTATCTGTTCCTTCAAGGTAAATGGAACTTGAACATTGATTGAGAAAGTAACTGTTTTTAGAAAGAAATTTGTAAAATAGATAACATTTAATTTGTTTGTAGGAACATCAATGATGTAGGGCTGACATCAAAGAAGGTGGGAATTTATAAGCAAAATTTCAATGAAAACCTTTGCATAACAGGTTGGTGGAAGTATCTGGAAGTAATTCTTACCTAGTACCTCACTAGCTTACACAAAAAACAAGATATTTAGTAAATATTTGTTAAAGAAATGAATAGGCAAGCATACAAAATCATAGCTCTTCTGTATTTCCCATAAGTTCTCAGTCCTGCACTTTATTCACTTTAGGTATTCAATAAACTGTTAAGAGTTAGGCAAGCAAAGGTTTGTCAGAATTGAATGGATTGTTTTCAATGAAATTCAATGACTTTTCTAAGAGCATAATTTTTTTCATCTACATCTCACGGAAGAGCTGAGGAGTTTGGCTGTTGGTACCAAAATACTGTACATAAACATATTACAGTCTCTGTTACTCCTTGGAGTGACAATTTGATGTTCCCCCAAAGCATGGGCTTCGGCATCAAATGTCATGCTCTGGAGTCTAGTCCTAACCTTATCAGTTACCAGTTCTGCACAACTCCGGCAGGTCATTTATCTGAGGAGCCTCAGTTTCCCCAACCAAGGAAAGTTGAAACTGTTGTTGCTCTCACAGGTATGTGCGCCATTTGTGCCCTGCCGATAAAAACATAAATTTAGGTTTGGGTTTTTATTATTCCCCAGTTGCCCGCTTCTCTGACTACTACACAGATTTTACTCTGAGAAACTGGCAGCCCAAGGTAGACGGTACTAATTGGGTTCCCTGTAGGGAGCCTAAACTTGCCTACAGCATTTCAGATTCCTTCTCTTGGTTCCATTTATCTTTCAGCTGTGAGTGGATTTTCTTCTCTTAATATTAGTTTGGCTATTTTACAGTGGACAAATCCCCCTGGCTATGTCTGTGTATATAACCTAGTCTCTCAAAGGAAAAGCAGTGCCCGTCATGAACTAGAAAAATACATACTTTGAGAGCAGCTCTAAACCATCAGTGTTATCACTTCCTATATTGTTTGTTCCATGGCAGATTCTTAGGTGCCTCATTTTTATTTTTGTTCAGTCCTTCATCTCCCACCCTGAAAGAGTTTGCCAACACCTCCTGCTTCATCAAAATTGCTTTCTGATCCTGAAACAGCATTTACTCTATAGTATTTCTTCAGCCATCACATTTTTCTGAACACATAATTCTCTCTGTTGCTTTTCAATTTAAGAGAATATCTTCAGTTAATCTCGGCAAGCTGTATATCTTTTCATTTGCAAATACTCTCATTTCAAAAGAAAATGTAGATGGTTATGGAGCATGTGCACTTGGAGTTTGGAGATGAACATAATACAGTCCCTCCCAGCAAAGGATTCACAGACTAGTCCAATACAGGAAGAATCACAGAGCACGGCAAAACCTGCCTCAGTAGGGAGGTGGGTCTAACTTTTAGCCAGAGGCTTTTTTATTCAATTATTTCTGACCTGCCTTGTTTCAGAAAGGATTCATAGTTTTTCAAGTCAATGTTAACTTATGTATGCCTCCTCAACATTTTATGTATTTCAGAGTTCATTAACAACATTTTAGACCATCTCTTGGATCATCTTTGCACATGTTTTGCCAAGGTAGACTGAATCTTGAGCCACAGCCTCAGAAAAGAGCCTGTTCTAAGAGAAAACATTGCAGATATGGGAAGAATCCAGAAGTAAGCAACCCAGGCTACTGAGAGAACCTGGCAATATGGTGACCATATTGGTTTAGACTGAGGGAGATAATTGTATAAGGTTATATGGTAGCTGGTATTTTTTCAAGTTCCTCTTGCTGCACATTAAATTGCCATAAATTTAGCAGCTTAAAACAATAGCTTTCCTTTCACACAGTTGTATAGAAGTCAATATTGGTGAAGCTGGCTCTTTTACTCAGGGTCTTATACTCAAGATGTCAGGCCGGTTCCTTTCTCTGGTAGAGGATCTGGGGAAGAATCCACTTTCACACCCATTCAAATTGTTGGTAGCATTAATTTCCTTGAAGCAGTAGGCCTGAGGGCCTAGTTTCTGGCTGCATGAGAACTCACAGAAGCTGTTAGTAAGGTTTTACAAATTGATTCTCTCCATAATTCAAAGCCAACAACAGACTATGTCCTTCATAGCAAATATGTCTCTTGCTTCAAATTTCTAACCTCAGGAGGAGTCAAGTCCTTTTCAAGGTTTTACCTTATTAGGCCGGAGCCCTGAAGGGTAATCTTCCTTTCTTAAAATCAATGTGTCATTGAATATAACGCAGTTGTGGAAGTGCTATATCATCATATCCACAATCATTCCCACTATCAAGGGGGAGGTATTAAGTAGTAAGGTATCAAGGACAGGGAAACTGGGAGCCACTTTAGCATTCAACAGCCATGTCTGAGTTCCTCTTTTGTGTGTGCAGAGTTCCCTGAGTCCTAAGGACTTTAGGAGAAGAAATGTAGATAATCATGAACAAAGGACCAATAGGGCTACAGGCTGAGAGACAGGAAGACAAACCAGATAAGGATTACAAAGGAAATTACTATATAGTCCACAATCTCTCCTCACATAAGAGGTGCTATTCATTTCAAGCAAACATTTTTTGAGAGGTTGCAGGTCATTTGGCAAGGCAAAATCAAGAAAGATTTGGGTATCCCCATTCTAACAATCCATACATCGTAACAATAAAAACGTTCATATAAAATGCTGCTTTCAATTTGAAGTTGGAACTAAAAGTATTTGTAGCCTGGCCATCTAATCTAAATTGTACAAATTTCAATCAGATAAAACAATTTCGGTACACTTTTCCATACTCCTGGCTAGGAGAGAACACTAAGCAAAGGGTATTTTTTATTTATTTTAAATTGAATTTATTGGTACATTTTGCTAGACAGTACAGTTACATTCATTACTGAGATCTTGTACCTTTACATGCCCGGTCTTGGTTCGCATTTTTTCCCCTTGTCCCTACCCTCCCTTCACCCCCTCCTCCTCTCCCCACCTTCAAACACTTTAATTCCATTTTTACATTTTCTCATATTTTTTTTCCTTTTTCCCTTATTGCCCTTTCCCTATCCTTCTCACTGTCCCTATACCTTTGGTCTTTTTCTTCCTATTTCATGTTTCTGATTGTCCCATTAGGATCTTGAGTACTATTTTAGTTTTTCACGCCATAGAAACTATTTGGTATTTGCATATGTGTGACTTATTTATTTCACTTAGGAGTATATCTTAAAAATGTACCCATTCACCTATGAATGAATCTACTTTCTCATTCTTTATGGCTGAGTAGTATTCCATTTTATAGAAAAACCACATCTTCTTTATCCAGTTTCCAACAGATGGGCAGATGGGCTGTTTCCAAGTTTTAGCTATTACAAACTGTGGTGCTATAAACATGGATATGCATATATCACTGTGTGTGGGAGCCCCGGCTGTGGCCCTCTAGGAGTTTGACATTTAAAAGGAAACTTCTTCACCTCTACACTCAAGGCATTGATACAATCTGTAACATTCTAGGACTCTGCTTGTTAAACTTGTTGCTGCAACGGAAGAAACTCCAAGAGACAGCCATAGATCTGATGTTATCAGTAAGAGTCAGCAAATTCGGTCTTTGAAAAACAATGATTTGGTGTTGTGTGCCCTTAAAAGCTTCCTGTTGCTGTGAACCTATAAAAGGAGCTGTTTCTGTGAAATAAATCAGACTTCTCTTCGTCTCC
>NW_022900948.1:6453817-6455838 GCF_012274545.1 Fukomys damarensis | reverse complement strand
AGCTTTACAAGGAAAAACTGTAAAAGAGGTCTTATTTCAACAACATAGAAGTGGCCCTCCAAAAAAGGGGAATAATGGAAATTGCTTTGGCTGTGGTCAGGCAGGACATTTAATACGAGACTGCCCACAACATAAAGAAAATAGACCTTTTTCAAAGCCTCCTAAGGAACCTGGTTTATGTCCTAGATGTAAAAGAGGAAATCACTGGGCCAATGAATGTAGATCTAAAAGGGATGTTGTGGGCAATCCTATCCAGTCGGGAAACGGGCGAAGGGGCCAGCCTCAGGCCCCGTATCAAACTTTTGGGGTATTTCAGGATCCAACCCCTCGGATCCTCCCTCAGTCAAAAAATCCGTTCAGGACTTAATCCGAGCCACCCCAGGCAGTGCGGGATTGGACCTCAGTTCCCCCTCCTATGCAGTACTAACCCCTGAAATGGGAATGCAAGCATTATCCACCGGAGTTTTTGGGCCATTACCCAGGGGTACCCTAGGTCTTTTATTGGGTAGAAGTTCCTCCACCATGAAAGGACTCATAATTTCCCCAGGAATTATTGATGAGGATTGTACTGGAGAAATTAAAATTATGGTTTGTTCTCCTTCTCAAATTTCTGTTATTCAGCCTGGACAGCGTATAGCTCAATTGGTTCTTTTACCCAGGATAGTTACTTCAGGAAAATACAAAAAGGCCATTAGAGGGAATAAAGGCTTTGGATCCTCAGATGTTTATTGGGTGCAATCTATTGGAGCCAATAGGCCAGAGATAAAACTATTAATTCAAGGAAAATCTTTTACTGGATTATTAGATACTGGTGCTGATGTCTCTGTTATAACTGCTGACCAGTGGCCTTCCACATGGCCTTTGCAGGAAACTGTCTCTCAATTACAAGGCTTTGGTCAAAGTAGAAATCCTAAACAAAGTACTGATACATTAAATTGGAGTGATTTAGAAGGACATTGTGGGACTTTTCAACCATATGTTATTCCTGGCCTCCCGGTTAATCTATGGGGAAGGGATGTCATGCAACAAATGGGAGTTTATTTATATAGCCCTAATCAAAAGGTCTCTAATCAAATGTTTGATCAAGGATTTTTGCCTAATGTTGGTTTAGGAAAGGAAGGTCAAGGAATTCAATTTCCTGTGACTCCATCAGCTCATCCTCCTAAACAGGCCTAGGATATTTTCCCTTGGGGTCATTGACATGCCTGCACCCCATGCAGATCCAATAGTCTGGAAAGATGAAAAACCTGTTTGGGTTGACCAATGGCCCTTAACTAGTGAGAAATTAACAGCTGCCCAACAGTTAGTGCAGGAACAATTAGATAAAGGCCACATTGAACCGTTTGTCTCTCCTTGGAATTCACCAATTTTTGTTATAAAGAAAAAATCTGGTAAATGGAGATTATTGAAAGATTTAAGAAAGATTAATGAAACTATGGAAATCATGGGAGCATTACAACCTGGTCTTCCCCTTGCCTCTGCAATACCTAGAAATACTTTTAAAATAGTTATTGATTTAAAGGATTGTTTTTATACTATACCTCTAGCCCCTACAGATTGTAAACGATTTGCTTTTAGTGTCCCTTCTATTAATTTCCAGGAACCTATGCAAAGGTACCAATGGAGAGTTTTGCCTCAAGGTATGGCAAATAGCCCTACCTTGTGTCAAAAGTTTGTAGCACAGGCACTTTCCTGTGTTAGACAAAGTTATCCTTCTGTTTATATGATACATTATATGGATGATATTCTTTTAGCAAATGAAGATGAATCATTATTGCTTACTGTATTTGTTTATTTACAAAAGGTTTTAAATGCTTATGGATTAGTTATTGCTCCTGAAAAAATTCACCGGGAGTCTCCTTTTTCATATTTGGAATATCAACTTTATCCTCGAAAAATATTTACCCAAAAGTTACAGATTCGAAAAGATAATTTGAAAACTTTGAATGATTTTCAAAAATTGTTAGGAGATATTAATTGGATAAGGCCTTATTTAAAATTAACTACTGGAGAATTAAAAC
>NW_022900948.1:6452484-6453495 GCF_012274545.1 Fukomys damarensis | reverse complement strand
CATTATTGTAATTCCATTTACAGGAAAACAATTAGATTGGCTGTTTCAGAATTGTGATTCCTGGGCTATTGCATTTGCATATTTTTCAGACCAAATTAAATTTCATTATCCACCTGATAAATTGTTACAATTTGCAAATCTTCAATCCTTCATTTTTCCAAAACTTATTTCATTTAAGCCTATACCTGATGCCATTGTTATTTTCACTGATGGATCCGCTAATGGAAAAGCGGTTTATGTTATTGATGATCATGAAAAGGTTTTTTCAACACCTGCCACTTCGGCACAAGTAGTTGAATTGTGTGCCATTCTTTTTGTTTTTCAGGAATTTGCCCATGTTTCTTTTAATCTATATACTGATAGTCAGTATTTGGCTAAAGCCCTTCCTTCTTTAGAAACTGTGGCCTGTATTAATACCAGTAATTTAGAGATTCAACAACTTTTTATTCAAGTACAAAATTATATTCATGCTCGTTCTCTTCCTTGTTTTATTGGACATATTCGAGCACATACTGTTTTACCTGGTACATTGTCTTTGGGAAATCATCTTGCTGATGTTTCCACAAAATTTATTGCCCTTTCTAAAATTGATTTAGCTCGTCAATCTCATCAACTCCATCACCAAAGTAGTCGTACTCTTAGATATCAATTTCAGATTCCTCGAGAAGCTGCCCGACAAATTGTTAAACAGTGCTCCACTTGCCCTCAATTTTCTTCTGTTCCACATTATGGTGTTAATCCTCGAGGTTTGCTTCCTAATCAACTATGGCAGATGGATGTTACTCATGTAATGGAGTTTGGAAAACAAAGGTATGTACCTGTTGTTGACACATTTTCAGGATTTATTCTTGCTTCAGCTCAAACAGGAGAAGCTACTAAACATGTTATTGCTCACTGTATATATTTTTTCTCCATTTTAGGAGTACCTCAAAAAATAAAGCAGATAAGGGTTCTGGATATGTTAGTAAGGCCTTCAAACTATTCTGCCAACAAATGCATATTGTGCATATT
>NW_022900948.1:6375088-6451511 GCF_012274545.1 Fukomys damarensis | reverse complement strand
CGGGTAAGGGATTTCTCTGAACATTTCTCACCTAAGACAGGCACAGTCTTTCTGCTGAGCTGGGAAAGTCCCTGCTCTAAATATAATAAAAAGGGCGATATGTGGGAGCCCGGCGGTGGCCCTCTAGGAGTTTGACATTTAAAAGGAAACTTCTTCACCTCTACACTCAAGGCATTGATACAATCTGTAACATTCTAGGACTCTGCTTGTTAAACTTGTTGCTGCAACGGAAGAAACTCCAAGAGACAGCCATAGATCTGATGTTATCAGTAAGAGTCAGCAAATTCGGTCTTTGAAAAACAATGATTTGGTGTTGTGTGCCCTTAAAAGCTTCCTGTTGCTGTGAACCTATAAAAGGAGCTGTTTCTGTGAAATAAATCAGACTTCTCTTCATCTCCGCTCAGGTTTGAGTGTTCTTTCCTTTCTCAATCCTCACTCCCCGACTCAGGCATGTTCGTGTTGTGACGGCTGGACCGCCACAACTGTGGTATGATTCTTTTAATTCTTTTGGAAAGATACCCAACAGAGGGATGACTGGGTCAAAGGGAACCTCTAATCCTAGTTTTTTGAGGTATCTCCATATTGACTTCCATAGTGGTTGCACCAGTCTGCACTCCCACCAACAATGGAGAAGGGTTCCTTCCTCCCCACAACCCCACCAACATTTGTTATTGTGTGATTTCTTGATAGCAGCCATTCTTTGTGGGGTGAGGTGAAATCTCACTGTTGTTTTCATCTGCATCTCTTGAATGACCAGTGATATGGAGCATTTTTTCATATATTTACTTGCTGCTTTTATTTCTTTGTCTGAGAAATGTCTGTTCATTTCAGATTCCCATTTTAGAATTGGGTCTTTATATTTGTGGGGGCTGCTTGTTTTGAGTTCTTTATAAATTTTAGATAATAGTCCGTTGTCTGAGGAGCAACTGGTAAAAAGTTTATTCCCACATTGTAGGTTGTCTCTTAGTTCTGTTGATGGTTTCTTTTGCAGTGCAGAAGCTTTTTAATATGATGAGATCCCAGTTGTTGATTCTTTCTGCTAGTTCCTGTGCTACTGAGGATTTATTCATAATTCTTTTCCTATGCCAATGTCTTCCAGATTTCTGCCTACCTTATCTTCCAGCAAGTTTAGTGCTTTTGTTTTTAAATTTAGATATTTAACCCACTTGGATTTCAATTTAGTGCATGGTGAAAGATAAGGGTCTAGTTTTAATCTTTTGGAGGTTGAGATCCAGTTATTCCAACACCATTTATTAAAGAGGCTATCTTTCCTCCAGTGGGGACTGTCAGCTCCTTTGTCAAAGATGAGGTAGCTGAGTGCATCTGGAGTTGTTTTTGTGTCTTCCAATCTGTTCCACTGATCCTCAGGTCTGTTACTTTGCCATTGCCATGCTGTTTTTATCACAGTGGCTTTGTAGTATAGTTTCAAATTGGGAATTGTTATACCCGCTACCATGTGTCTGTTGCCTAGGATGGCTTTTGCTATTCTAGGTCTCTTATGGTTCCAAATGAATTTTTGGATTCTTTATTTCTAGTTCTGTGAAATATAGTGCTGGAATTTCAATTGACATTGCGTTGAATCTGTATAGCAGTTTTGGTAGTATGACCATTTTCACTATGTTGATTCTTCCTACCCAGGAGCAGGGGACATCTTTCCATTTTCTTAAATCCTCCTTGATCTCTTTTGTCAGAGTGCTATAGCTTTCAGTGTAGAGGTCTTTTGCTTCTTTTGTTAGATTGATTCCCAGATATTTCATTTTCTGGGGTGCTATTGTGAAAGTAATTGTTTCCCTAATTTCTCTTTTAGTGAGTCTGTTATTTGTGTACAAGAAGGCTATTGATTTTTGGGTGTTGACCTTGTATCCAGCTATGCTGCTTAAAGTGTCAATTAAGTCAAGAAGTCTTTTGGTGGAGTTTTTTGGGTCATCAATGTAGAGTATCATATTATCAGCAAATTATGACAGTTTAACTTCTTCCTTTCCTACCTTTATTGCTTTAATTTCTTTCTCTTATCTAATTTCTATGGCTAATGTTTCCAGAACTATATCGAAGAGGAGTGGTGATAGTGGGCATCCTTGTCTTGTTTCTGATTTTAACTTGAAGGTTTTCAATTTTGGCTGTTTAATATGATGTTGGATGTTGGTTTTTCATAGATAGCCTTTATTAAGTTGAGATATAGACCATCTATTCCAATTTTTGGCAGATTTTTTGCAATGAATGGGTGTTGAATTTTGTCAAATGCTTTTTCTGCATCTATCGAGAAGATCATGTGGTTCTTGTCCTTGACTTTGTTAATATAGTTTATTATATTTATTGATTTATGTATGTTGAACCATCCTGGCATCCCTGGAATAAATCTGACTTGGTCAGGATGTATGATCTTCTTGATGATCCTCTGTATTCTATTTGCTAGTATCTTATTAAGGATTTTTGCATCTATATTCATTAAGAAGATTGACCTGTAGTTCTCTTTTTTAGTTACATCTTTCCCAGTTTTGGGAATCAAAGTGATATTTTCTTCCAGGAATGAATTTGGAAGTATTCCTTCTCTTTCAATTTCATTGAAAAGTCTGAAGAGTAATGGCAGTAGATCTTCTCTAAATGTCTTGTAAAATTCAGCAGTGAATCCATCAAGACCTGGGCTTTTCTTTGTTTGTAAGTTTTTAATTACATTTTCAATTTCACTGATTGTGACTGGGGTGTTTAAAATGTTTTTATCTTCTTCGTTCAACTTTGGTAATTCATAGTTATCTAGAAATCTGTCCATTTCTTCTGTGTTTTCCATTTTATCAGAGTACAGGTTCTCATAGTATGTATTAATGATCCTCTGGATTTCTGTGGGATCTATTGTGACTTCGCCTTTTTCATCCCTGATTGCATGAATCTGAGCCTTTTCTTTCCTTTTTTTTTTTAATACGGTTTGCTAAGGGTTTATCAATTTTATTTATTCTTTTAAAAAACCAACTCTTCAATTCATTTATTTTTTGTATCGTTTTCTTAGGTTCCATTGCATTGATTTCTGCTCTAATCTTTATAATTTCTTCTCTTGTTTGAGCTTTGGGTTTTTCTTCTTCTTGTTTTTCTAGGAGTCTAAGAGTCATGGTTAGGTTGTTTATTTGAGCTTGCTCTGTTTTCCTAATGTGGGCATTGAGTGCTATGAATTTTCCACATAGAACTGCTTTCATTGTGTCCCATAGATTCCTGCATGTTGTATTGGCATTTTTGTTTATTTGCAAAAACTGTCTGATTTCTTCTTTAATTTCCTCTGTGATCCATTGATTGTTCAGGAGAGTGTTGTTCAATTTCCATGTGTTTGTGAAATTCCTACAGTTTCTTATACTATTGATCTCCAGCTTTACTGTGATCTGATAATATACAGGGAATAACTTCAATTCTTTTACATTTATTCAAACCTGTTCTGTGAGCTAGTATGTGATCAATCTTGGAGAATGACCCATGTGCAGCTGAAAAGAATGTGTGTTCTGATTTTGTTGGGTGGAACACTCTATAGATGTCTAAAAAGTCCATACATTCAAAAGCTTGATTCAGTTCTATTATATCTTTGTTGATTTTTTGCCTAGATGATCTGTCTATTTGTGATAGTGGGGTATTCAGATCCCCCACTCCAATTGTATTAGTGGTTATTTGGTTTATCATGTTACTTAATATTTCTTTTATATAGTTGGGGGCATTTATATTTGGTGCATATGTGTTTATGATTATCATTTCTTCCTCTTGGATTGTTCCTTTCCCAAGGATGTAGTGGCCTTCTTTGTTTCTCTTAATCAGTTTCGGTTTGAAGTTTGCTTTGTCTGCAAATAAGATTGCTACCCCTGCTTTTTTTTGGGCTCCTGTTGCATGGAGAATTGTTTTCCATCCTTTCACTTTCAGTCTATGGGCTTCTTTTTGCACTAGGTTTGTTCCTTGTATACAATATATTGTTGGATTTTGCTTCTTAATCCATTCTGCCAATCTATTTATCTTGATTGGTGAATTGAGGCCATTGACATTGATAGTTATAAATGATATATACTGACTTATTATTATCATGTTATTGTCCTTTTGTGGACTCTTTATTTTTGCCCTCTCCTTTTAGCTTCTTCCCTTGGCTATTTGATTTGCTCTGTTGGGCCTCATGGTGTTGTGATCTTCATTGTCTTTTTCTAGGATATTGTTTAAAATTTTTTGCAGTGCTGGTTTAGTATTGATGAAGTTTCTCAAATGTTCTTTGTCATGAAAGTATCTTATTTCTCTGTCCATTTTGAAAGAGAGTTTTGCGGGATACATCAGTCTTGGTTGTAAGTTATTTTCCTTTAGGACTTGAAATGCCTCACTCCAGGCTCTCCTTGACCTGAGGGTTTGTGTTGAAAAGCCTGCTGTGATTCTGATGGGTTTTCCTTTGCATGTGATTTGTTTCTTTTCTCTTACTGCTTGTAGTATTTTGTTCTTCTGTTGGGTTTCTGGGATCTTGATTATTATATGTCTAGGTGTAGATTTTTTTTATCGTGGCTAGTTGGTGTCCTATATGCCTCACTTATCTGTATGTCTAATTCTTCCTTTCTGTTTTGGAAGTCTCCTGTATTAATTCTTTGAACAGCTTTTTTAAGTCATTTGCATTTTCTCCTAGTACTTCATGGATACCTATCAGTCTTATGTTATTCTTCTTTGCATCATCTAGGAGTTGTTGGATCGATTTCTCATGCTCCCTTGCTGTTTTCAAGACACCTCTCTTTTCATGGTCACTGTCTACTATCCTATCTTCTATATCTGAGATTCTATCTTAGCAATCTTTTCTTCTGTTGCGTATGCTTTCAATAGAGTTTTTAATCTCCTGGATATCTGTTTGAATCTGTTTAATGGATTCCATTTCTTTCCTATGTTGGATGTTCATTGTTTCCATTTCTTTCTTAATCTGGGCCTTCATGGTTTCTATTATGTTCCTAAGCTCATCTATTTTTTTGTCAGTTTCTGATCTGGAGTCTCCAATCATATCTTTCATTTTGCTCACCATCTCTATGGTTAACTGAGAAATAATTTCTGTTTTAAATTCTTCTAGAGCTTGATTGATCAGTTTTGTTGCTTCCTGTGCTGTGAGTTCTGAGTGTCCTGGTGATTCATTATCTGATTTTTCATCCTCCTTTGCCCTACTGTTTGCCATTCGTGGACTGGAAGTCTGTTTTTGTGGCTTGCTTAAGTGTTTTCTCATCTTTATTTTTGCTGTTGGGTTGCCCTTGATTCAATCTCTGGGTCATTAAATCTTCCTGATATCATTGCATCCCAGTCTTTGATTCTCTAATGACATAGACATTCTAATTTTCATAATTGAGCAAACAACTTATCAAATCCATCCCTATCCTTTATCCCTATTGATGCAATCAGGAACATAATAGGATCAATCACCACCCTTTATAGTCCACCATGCCTCTGCAGAGTGCATCCAAGGACTGGTTCAATCAGGGGATGTAATAGTGGGTAGGGGGTGGGGGACAGTGTTCAGCAGTGCCTGTACAGCTACCCTCCTGGTGCTGTGTTGGAGCCAATCAGTGGTGCCTGCTGGAAACATCACGGCTCCAGAGGAGGCCCATAGTTTGGACCAGGCTGTGCAGTAGAGATGGCACTGAGTCCAAGTTGGGGCGACGATGCAAAACTCACCCATGTGGAGCTGTGGCTCCAAAGGAGGCCAGTATTTCAGGCGGGGCCATGCAGCAGAAGCAGCTCTCTAGCAAAGGGTATTTTCTACAAATGATTACACTAAAGAAAATGAAAACTAAGTGATAAAGATCTTACTATGAACTTGGGCCTAAACTGGACACTCCGCAGGCACTGTCTTATTTAATCCTGGAACAGCTTGATCAAGCAAGCAGTGTATCTTAGACCATGACATGCACAAACATGTAGCCCTCTGCTCAGAAGCAGAGAGGCCTGCCCAGAGTGCCTGGCAGGATACTTTCTCACTTGCATAGCCTGGATTTTCCAGTGAGGAGAGGAACCTTAAACACGTTTGAAAGACTGTTATGGAGAACAGGAGAAAGACTTACTCTGCTTAGCTCCAGGTAAAAGTATACTGCTAAAGGTGTAGTAATTAACTCTCTCTCCAGAGATTCCCTGGTGCATAGTAGCATTTGCTTTTTTTTTTTTTTTTTTTTTTTTTTTTTTTTTTTTTTTTTTTTTTTTTTTTTTTTTTTTTTTGGTACCAGAATCAAACTCGGGACCTTGCTCTTGCAAGGCAGGTGGAACTACTGAGCTAAATCCCCATCCCTGAATTTTCTTAAAATAAATACACCATGGCAAGTTTCAGGTTCCAACCAGATATCATCAAATGTGGACTTATGAAGAGAAGCAACTTTAGCCTAGCAATAAAAATATCTTTAATCAAATTTTCATCAATGTGTGACAGAATTTTCAAACAAGTAAAGCTGCAGTGTAACGACCTTGTTTAAAAACTAGTAAGGCAGGAAAAACACAAGCTTGAGCCCAGTCTGGCAACTTGCTGACTGAGACCCTCCCTCAAAAATTTAAAAGGGGCCAGGACTGCAACTCAGTGAAAAGGCCCTGGTTTACTCCCCAATACTACAAAAACAAGTAAGCAAAAAACACAAAACTAATTCTCAGGACTCCGGGTAGTGAAGCACATCTTGATGCTGTCAGAGGTAACTATAAAATGGAACCTTTGTCAAAAGATTACAAAGACAAGGTGCAAAAATGGAAGATTTAAAGACATCTAGGGTGGGAAAATGGAAGATTTAAAGACTTCAATAATGTCCTACTCCTTTACAGTATCTATGGCATTCTCTTACTTGCAGGTAAAGCACTCTCCAATGAGCTGGCTTCTAAAGCTAAGGGACAGGGCCTGCAGGGTCCTCCAGTTAATGATCTCAGCTGTGATGCCAAGGGGACAGCTCTGCTCTTTTCCATGCCTGCAATCTCTTGCCTCTCTCCCTTTCTCTGTTTCAACATTTTAGGCTGGGATTTTTCAAGTGGTACATTGTAAAAATCACATTCCTGGCAATTTTCTTAGCCACTGTCTTCCAGAAATTAGAACTATAAATAATAGGAAAACTTAATTACGAATCTTAAGTATTTAGAGATGTGGTGTTTAAAATCTCCATAAAATTACACCTTTGAAATTGCTTAATTGTGTTTTCCCTGCCAATTTAAATTGTTCATAAAAAAGAAAATTTAAAAATACACTTTCTAACTGATTCCCTGAATCCTCACAGTGGTGTTGTTTTTGCTCTGGAAGATAGCAGTGCTCATGCAAATACAGCAAACATCAGCAAATTCAGGTCAGTCCCAGAGTGGTGTGGGAGGAAGAGGGAGGAGACACTTCAATCTCTTGGTTTGGTTTAGTTTATATGTAATGGTTTAAAAACATCACCCACTTAAAAGTTTGATTCTTACTCAAAAACCTTGCACTCAAAGCATGTAATAATAGTTATAGAGGGCTTTGTTAAATTTCTTTACAAAGGTATTGCTCTATAGGGCATGGGAGCCTGGATTTCTTTTGAATTGCAATTATTAGTGTATTAAGCTCATTTATTTGCATAATAAAAATAATCATTTGTATTTATACAATTCCTTTCTTCCTAGGAGCATTTAGTCCCAAAAAACACATCTCACTTACCTACAAAACTTCTATCACCATTATGGATTTAAGGACCAGCAGTCTAGTAGAACAGTAGCATTGTAGAAATGCTGCTTGAAATTTCTTTCCTTCTGTGCCTAGTAATCCAATCTGCAAGTAGGTCTGTGCTAGAGACACATCAAGGGCTGTTTTCTTATTACAAAGGCTACCTTTCCAGGTTTTCTGAGACACCAAAGCCAGCAAAGCTGTTGTATGTACCACATGCAACTTCATATAGTTCTAGTCATGAAAGCAGTTTCCACTTTCCAGAGTAAAAATAATAAGAAATGATGGTTTAAAAAAGGGAATCTACTCACAAATCCTAAAAGCTTTTTTAGTGTTCTGTCAACACACAAGATTCAAACTAACCATAAGTTTCCTGCCATTTATTGCAGGTAGCAAAAAAGCATATAATAGTTTTTAGACTAAATTGCATTTTATAACAGCTAGTTAGCTTTTATAAACCAACAGTAGCTGGAACTACAACAGAGACAATCTTGAGGGGAAAAAACATATATTCAAAAATTTTTAAGCTCTCTGGATGTTTTGTTTTGTCTTGTGTCTATTTTTGCTTATTTGTTTTCAGTACTGGGGCTTAAACTCAGGGCATTAATTAACATTTAAATACACCCCCAGCTCTTTATTTTTTTTTTGGTACTGGGGATTGAACTCAGGTCCTTGAGCTTTTGAGGCAGGTGGTGGCACCACTGAACTAAACCCCCAGCCCATCCCCAGCTCTTTTTAAATTTTGAGACTGGGTCTTGCTATATGGCTACATTGACTAGACCAGGTTCAAACCTGAAACCCCCCAGCCTCAGCCTCCCAGAGTCCTTGGATTACAGGTTTGTGCCACTACAACCAGTTTATCCAGGTGTTTTTTAATGCACAGTTCAGTGTTGGGTGTCATTGGTCCAGTAGTGGAATTAGCATTAGATTTCACTTTTGATCACACATTAACTAGCTACATGATCTTGAGAAAATCATTACTCTCTCTGGGCCACAAAATATTAGACTGAAAAATTAGACATTTGGACTCAAAAAATTTCCATTCACCTGTAAACTTGTATGATTCTAAACAAAAGGACCAGTTCTAACCATTTATTATAATTCTCAACATACTTACATTTAACATTTATCACATTTAAATACTACAGGGCAAAGATTTTATTTCACTAAGATTTTAGTCTCATAATACATATTAAACTATATAAGCTATGCGAGAAGCCAAAGCATATGCATACTACAACAAAAATCACAATTCCAAGAAGCATAAGCTAAATGCATATAAAGGATCATCTTAGTCCTGGCCATTTATCTAGAGCTGGATTACTAGTGAAAAAGAAAAACTGCACTGGACCAGTTAAGTAAGCAAAGAAGACTATTGTAGCACAGTAGCGTGACTACAGAAAACAACTGGGGAGAAAAGCTGAATTCAACTCTATTGAAGCAAAAGTCTAGAGGAAAGAAGTTTGCAGCAGTTAAGGGGAAACCACTAAAGAAAATTAGGAGAAGAGGCTGATTAAGGGGTTAGGCTGTTTGCAAAAGGGTGGCAATGCAAGTCTCCTGTCCTTCTATACTGCCCGGGAGACATGGGCTCCATCTCTTTAGATAATTTCATTTCAGAGACTGTTCCCAGGTCCTTTATTGATTGTACGAGATTTACATCTCCAAAGAGCAGAAAAATTTACAACCTCAAACTTTCCCAGGTAAATGCTTTAAGAAAATGAGGAACTGTTGATCAGTGGGCACTAAATTATAGATAGGATAAAACAGTTCTGGTGTGCTACCCCACAGTAGGGTGACTAATCAATAACAAGAACATACTGTACGTTTCAAAAAGCCAGAACAAGGGATTTTCTAAGTTTTCACTACAAAGAAATAATAAATGTTTGAGGAGACAGGTGTTTAACTTGATTAAAACATTATACAATGTATAGATATAAGCATCACATAATAGCTCTTCAATATATAAAAAAATGGTTAAAGGGGAAGTGCGAAGGGGAGGGGAAAGGAAATAAGAGAAAAGAAAAAAATGTGAAAAAATGGAAACAAATTATTTGTAAATAGGAAAAGGTGAAGGGAGGACAGGGGTATGGGGAAAAATCAAGGACCAAGGTATATCATGTAAAGTACAAGATCTCAATGATAAATGTAACTGTATTGTTTGCTTTAAATGTACCAATAAAATTAATGGAAAAATAATTTGGTTTACCTTTCAAATTCAAAAACAGTTTATGCTTTACTGCATCAGTTAAAAATTAATTTTAAATAACTAACCCCCTCCAAAATGACCCAATCAAAAAATGGGCAAATTAGTTCAATAGACACTTTTCAGAAGAAGTACAAACAGCCAATCAGTACTGTGCCTGAAAAAAAAGTTTGTTATGTTTAACCATTAAGCAAATGCAAGTCAAAACATCTCTGAGATTCCATATTACACCACTCAGACAGTGTATTACCAAGGACTCAGAAAACAGCAAATGCTGTCCAGTATGTGAGGAAAAAGGAATCCTTCTACATTGTTGGAGGGAATGTAATCTACTAAAACCATTATAGAGAGCAGTACGGAGATCTGACAAAAACTAAAAATAGCAATTCCATTTGACCCAGCTATGCCTCTCCTGGGTGTATAGTCCTAAAAGATTAAAGATATAGGGCCGGGGATTTAGCTCAGTGGTTCGGTGGCCTGCCTTGAAAGCACAAGGACCTGAGTTCAATCCCTGGTACCAAAAAAAAAAAAAAAAAAAAAAAAAGATATCAAACGCTAGTGACACATGCTTACCCATATTTAGAGCAACACAATTCAAGATATCTAAACTCTGGAAACAGCCTAGATGCCAATCAAAAGACAAATGGATAAGAAAATATGATAGATATAAATAATGGAATATAGGTGAAGAATGAAATTATGTAATTTGAAGGAAAATGGATGGAACTTGAGATCATAATGTTAAGTAAAACAAGTCAAGACATGGGACATTACATAACACATGATGGCTCCTATATGAGGAATCTAAAACAGATCTATAAAACAATAAAATAAGGAAGAGATGATAGGAAACAAAAAGGCACATTTGTTGAAGATGGAAAAGGGGATCATGAGGAGAAGGCAAGGGGTGTGGGGAGGGGGTTAACAGGATTGAAAATGATCAAAATATGCTATATCTAGTTCCTCAAAACAAACTTATCTGTTATGTTTAACAATTTAACACTTAAGAAAAAAAGGGAACGAGGAGTTCAGTGGATTGCAGCCAGGAAGAAGCCCTCCTGAAGCTTAGCTAAGCTGAGGGGAACATTGAAACTTTCTTTGCTACTTCATTATTTCTTCAATTCCACCTTGTCATTGTAGCAGGAATTCCCTTGGCCTAATGATTTTCTCATCTCTTGGCTCCGTAAGCTCATGAGCTATGATTATTCAATTCTAGATCACATTTTTTCACACTTCAACTTTTCTAAAACTTGCGTGTCTTATAATCAATGATCTTTTACAAGTGGTTTTGGTTGGTGACAATGGTGATTTATCAAATACTGTAACTTGTCAGTCTTCAAAAAGACTACACAAGATTTATTTTTTAAACAAAGTAATTTTGTTGAATATAAATTTGAAATTTTTAGTGAAATAAATACTTCTTGTCAACATGATGACTCGTCCCTATTTTCTAGCAGAGCAACGACCAAGTTCTTACAGATGTGTATGAAGCGATGTTCCTTCTTGTTACTGAGAACATGTAGAAGGCGCATGCTTCTTCTGCAACATGCAAAACAATAAACGCAGGAAGCTTATCACAAGTGCCATCAAAAAGACAAGATACACATTAACGCCATAGGAGGATGGTGTGAACAGTGCTAATATCCTTTTCTTTATTCATGATACTTTAAAATAATACGGTTCATCTTAAAATCAATAGTCTCTAATTTAAGAAAATGGGATAGCTTGGCTCATCTTTAAGTGCTAAGCCTCGGCCACGTGTACTATTCTATTATGTTTGCCCTCAAACCAAGATCATTAGATCTTTATATGCTTTTAGCAAAAGATTTTTGTTTCAACTAACTGAAGAGAAGGTCTAATTTCAAACTTTCAGAGAAAGACAAACCATTTTTGTGATTTCCTAGTGTTATTAATCCTTTCTTAATCTAGCCCCCTTTGAACCTAACTTTAAACAGGATCTGCACCTCTATCTGTCAGTGTGTCCAATGCTGCAAAGGCCCTGCCACCACGTGTAATGCGCTAATGTGAGGCCGGCTCTAGTCATCAGAACGTGGGAGACTTCAGTGTATTTCTCAAAACTCAAGGCTCAAAAATGCCTACGCCATCTTTTCATTAAAAAGAACTGCTTCAAGTAGATTTATAGTGAGTAAAATTCATTGATTCAGCAAAGCCACAAGCAGATAATGGTTTTAGCTTCCTTAACTTAATCCCAAAGGAGGGTGGTAAAAAGTAAGCTGGATTTTCTTCAAAAGATACTCTGATTCAAGTTCAAAAGAAACAATTTTTAAAAGTGTCTGAAGTGAGGGATCCTAGGGGAGTCATTAGCAACTTAGCATCCGCTGCCTCAGATGGTTGGGGTTGTCTTTTTCAAACAGGGTTGGAAATCCTCCAAGGACTTGAGAAACACCAGCTTCATGGCTTCTGGGGAATTCTGGAGAGTGGATATGGACAGGCAGGGAGCAGCTTCAACCACTTTATGCCTAGGCCAGTTCTCTCTCAGGTGGCTGCTGCAGCCTTGTCTCTTCTGCTCAGCTCAGCAAGACAATAATGTCCCGTGGCCTGGTATTCGAAGTCCAAATACTTCTTGGGAACTGACAGTGGTCTAGTGGGATTCTCAGTGACACCCCCTGGCAAGAATAATCTTCTGAGTCATATTAATCTTAGGGTTCTATACTACTTGTTCTTTATGTGCAAGCTTCGAAAGCAAATATCAAAGTTTAGTGGCAAGATCGTGTATTTGGAGATGAAAACATTTGGGCTCAAGTCGTCTTGGCACTGTCACTAACCAGATATCTGAATTTAGGTGATTTGTTTAACATGTCTAGGTCTCAACTGAACAAATTAAAAATTAAGAAAGGTTGCTGTAAGTATCAAGCGCGATGAAATATTGTGCAGCTGTCACCAGTGTTAAATGCTATACAATTACTATCATAAGTGCTACCACCCCTGCCGTCAGATAAGCTACGATGCCAGATGTAAGAAGATTAAATGTGTGCAATGGAAACTTTGCTCTTTAAAACTGAAATGACATCCTTTATTTTGCAGTCAGCATAATATTTCATACCATCTTCTACTCGATGTCTTTGAAGATCTTTTAAGGGTCGTTAGCAGATGCTAAGTGACTTGGTCAAAGCCTTATAGCAACTCTAAAGGAATAAATTGACAACAATGAAAAGCACCTCAGGGAATGGAGATTTGGAGATGACTACTTACAATTGCTCAGCTCCTGCTGAGATTATTTTAGAGGAACACTTAAATTGTTTGCTCACCCATCTTACATCATTATCAAACAGTGTGAGGACAGGATTCCTGGGGGGCACTTAAACCATAAATGTCATGCTGTCAAAATCCTTAGTGTAACCCAGTCCTTCACATGTGTGCTTCAAATGTGTGTTTCATTTCATGAAACACTGCTAGAATTTTAAGTATTGACAAATTTCTAGTTTACACAGGAGGATTCTTAAATATTCCTCAGGACTCTGAGACGTACACCATGTCTTGATTCTCTCCATAGGATACTCCTGGCACCGTAAAGTAAAGCTTGAGAGAAGCCCACAGTGTTTATTTTATTCAAATGGAATCACAGCACCATTATGGAGAGGAAACGAGGACTGAGTACTGTAGGGAGGCACTGGTGAACATCCAATGAAGCCTATGAAGATGCTCTGTAATTTCCTAAATCCTGGAATAATAATAACGGCCAAAATTTGTTGTCATTTTTTAAATTGAGCATTGGCCACTATATTACAGTGCTTTACAGGAATTATTACATGGAAGGCTCACATGGAATTATCATCATAGGGGGACACTAGTATAATAGCATAATATCATGAAAGTATTATTTTGGTAGTATTAGAGATTAAATTTAGGTAATATTGAATTACATGCCTTTTTATTTCTTTATACTTTGACACAAGATCTTATTAAATTACCCAGGCTGACCTCAAACTAGTGATCATCCCTTCTCAGCTTCCCAAGAGATTATAGGTGTGTTTTACCATGCCCAGCCCCTGATTATATTAATATCCTAATTTTACAGAAAAGATTGGGGAGGATCAAAGAATCTCAGAGACTTTCTAAGGGCAAACAGAGCTAGTTATAGAGAATAGGAGACAATTTCACTCAGGCCAATTATCTCAGAGCCCAATCTCAAACCCTATGTTCTAAACACTACTGGATGTTTTCCATGACAGCACTGCAAATGGAGCTGTCTTTTCCTACTTGGATACACAGTTCCCAATCACCGTTTAGGTCCTCCAGGCTTCCCTGAATCCATCAAAGTAGGCCAAATCTCTCATTTATTACATACCCACTCATGGGATTCTAACTTCCCTTCTTAGTATTCATCGCTGTGCTTGTGCTTAAATACTTCTTTGGATAACTGTTTAATTTCTATCTCCACCCACACCTTGCTTGCAGATCGCAGGGTTTATGACAGTAGATGTTCCATGAGAATTAAGACAAAGAACAGACACTCGAAAGGCCCTTGATGCTTCAAACACTACCCCTCCCCCATGACTAAAGCACAAAATCCAGAGAAACCCGAAAGGACCACTACATGATTCCTGCCGCCCGCCATACATAACAGAGAGACTGCTTTCAGGAGGTTTGAAAGGATGGACTTCATCTCTCTGATCATGATTTCCTTTTTTTCCTAAACACAAAAGATAACACAATCTCTCAGGATGCTGCCAGATTTAACTTTCTATAAAACTATAAATCTGAAAGTTTCTTTTCTACGTGAAGGGGGAAAAGGTGAAAAATTCCCTCAGCTCTGGCAAAACTTCTCAAATTAATTAGTGAAAACTTGGAGATCTGAAAAGTATCTAGATACTCATTATTTGCTGCAAATCTACAGGTATGAAAATCTATTCCATGGATATTAAACCAACCTTCAACAACGAGAGTAACAGACTGAAAATCAAATGAAGTCATAGAAAAATCTTAAAAACAAGAAGGTATAAGGCATATTGTAATGAGTTTTAAATTAAGTAAAAACTGTAAAGTGCGTCCCAAGAAAATTTTCAGTTTAACCAAGAATAATAGAAAAACAGAGAAAGCTAAAATTATACTAAAACTGGAAATATTTAGTCAATATAAATCTACAGAGAAAAAAAATGCCTTTAAATTCAGTATTTTGAACAGATTTACTGCCATAATCATGGAAGTTGCCTCTATCATTAGTTCGTGCAACTCAGAAACACTACTAAATCATAAATGACTAAAAACCACACAAGGAAATATAATCCCAAAAAAGTTTTAAAATATCATTTTATCTCATGGATGCAACAATCTATTATTCTGAATATAAAGAAAGGAATACAGTTTTTAATAGTAGAAAATTAGATCCTTCACATGCCACTGAATGATGTAGGATAGCTATTTTTAAAATATTACTTTAAAGAGATACAAAGTTCTCTGGCTGCTCATAATGTCCTCGCATCTAAATTTAATCTTGCATGCATCCATCTAAATGTACACCCATAAGTGTATGTTACAAAGTTTTTTTTTTAACTTCTTGCTATCATCTGTACTACTTTGGTATTTTGAAGGACATCGCCAACATGACAGCTAAATGTTATTCCTTAGAGATATTCTAACTTGACTGGAAACAGTGTCATACCTTGGAAGTTAATCAGGATAGACCATTGAGGCATAGTTTGGGGTCAGATAAGCACCTCATTGTTCAAGGTTTCAAAGTCTATCCACTTATCGTACAGCGTCATTTTTCATTCATGGTGGAGTGCTTTCTGAAGGCTTTAAAATTCTCTGCGGTGGGGAGCAAGAAGTATCTTTGGATTTTATTTAGGAAATATAATCTTTTCCACATAAAGCTATCAATCACCCTTAAAAAGAGACTTTAAAATTTTAAGCCAACTCCCAAGCCATTTGCCAAACCAGTCTAAGAGAATGCTAAGGCATGGAGAACCATTTGTGTTGAAGAAGAGGACGCACAGAGTTTGTGGAGATTCCCATTGTTCCCATTACTTGTTCAGTTGTGAGACGAGAGAGGAGGATGGATGAATGAGGGGGTGTATATATACATGAATGACTGGATGAATACAAAGGAATAAAAGGAGGGTGGGAAGACTAGAAACAAAAACACAAAAGAAATACAAAAGGAGAGAACTTTTAAAAGAAGGAGAAATGAAAGAAGAAAAAGAAACACATGCACAGACTAAAATCTATTTGTACAAGAAAGATCCTTATACCGATCCTGATACTGAAAAAACAAATATAAGCACATTAAAATCTACTTAGTAAAAATTTGCTGAGAAAAGCAAAGAAAATACAGTATGTTGAACAATGTCATCTAGCGGCTGTCTTGGAAAATTACATAAAATTATTGCTTATAAGCCAGTCTTATTTTAGTTATTACAGAAAATTTAGCATTTAGAATTCATACTGATTTGGTCCTCAAATTTGAAAGTCAAGTTTCAAAGGGATCAAGACATGCCCTCTATTTCTAGAGTATAACAGTATCAGATGTGCTGACTTTTCGGCACACTACTCAGTACTCACTCTTGATGATACAATGTCCCTACCTTTAGGAACCCTGTATAAGTGATATCGCTTAGGAGTTGTGTGGTCTCATGATTAGAAGCATAGCCTTTGAAACTAAAGAACTGGATTCAAAAATTGGTGCTATCTTGACTTACCTTGCTGCGCTGTAGTTTCCATATTCATGTTAAGAGACTAATAATTGATCTGAGAGTTTTATTGTGATGATTAAATGACATAATATGTGCAAAGTTTTTAGCACCATGCCTGATACCTTACAAAAGTGCAGGAAATAAATTCTGTCAAAAACAAGGCATATGGTTATTGACTAGTAAGGTATATATAATGAATATGTAATATATAGAGTAAATACTTCATTTTTCTTTTTTGACAAAAGCATGACTGGTATAAGATAGAAAGAGGGAGACAAGAAGAGATCATACTTTGAAAACAGTGAATTTGGACAAATTGATAATTGGCAAGAAGAGATGTGTTCTGTTCTTAGGAAGCTGTGTGTGCATTTTTTAAAAGTTTCTTTTCTAATGAATTATCTGAAAGAGCTTTACTATTTCTCTGTGACTTAGGGGCTAGGCCACCTGGACCTGATAACTGCTGCCACTCCTTGTAAGCACCTTCGTACAAGTTGCACCAAGTTATACCAGATTCACACCATTTCCCTAAGCAAAATTGCTTTCTTCTCCACCTTAAAATCTAAATTCCACCCCCTGTTATGATAGCTTATGGTGTACTGTACTTTCCTTAATAATTCTGAACTAATTTTGTCATAAATTTGCTTGCCAGATGTAGCTCAGTGGTAGAGTGCTTGCCTCGTGTGCACAAGACTTGATTTTGATACCTAATATCCCACACACAAAAAATGCTTTTTGGTTACCTGATTGGTGGCTATCTTCTCCCCAACTAGACTGTCACAGCTACAGGAATGTTAATCTATCCTGCATCATCCCCGCATGCTCATCATGTAGTATTGTACATGACACATAGTAGGTACGCAGAGTGTTTGAAGGGGGGAGAGAGGCAAGCAATAGACTAAAATAAAGTACTGTGTTATTATTTAGAGACAAGAACTATCACCCTGGATTTGGGCAGGAGAATTAGGAAGGGCAGCAAGGAAGACATGCCATTTTATCTGAGACTCCGTGCATGGGTACAATTTAAACATTCCCTCTGGGAAAGCATGGGGCATGCAATAAAATGTGTCTCGGTTTCTCTAGAACATGAGGTCTCTGAGGAGGCGTCCTAAGAGCTGAGAGTAGGAATTTGTGCCAGGCATGTCAGACGAAGCTGCCTGACAATGGAGAGCCCCTGGAGGATCTGGGTTAGAGAAGAGACATGCTCAGATCTGTGCTCTAGAATACAAGTTTGGTGAGGTATAAAGCCAAATGCCAGAAGGGAGAAATCTGAGGCAAGGAGGTGACTTCAGACAGGCTAAGTTATTCTTCCTGTTATTTCTGTGACAGTTGTATTTACACTGGCAAACAGCCTACCAAACATTCTGAGTTTACTTGATTTAGACAAATGATGATGATTCTCAATTCTTCAAGAGATTTTCGTGAAACAAAATTGCCAAGATGAATAATTAGAATATTTTTAAGACTATTCAAGCTTTTTCTATACATGCATTTATCCACGTCTGGCTGGCATGCAAATTGAGGTTTATACTCAAAATCATAGAGAATTATATGATAGAATTCACATAGAGTAAATGAATCCTGAAAGAATGAACATGAGGCTGTGAATATATGGTTCTCTGTATTTAAATTAGCAAATTCTATTTCCACGAAAATCTCTGTGACTTCAAAGCTTGTGGAGTTAATAATAATGGCAAGACATCGTGTGGCTCCCATGTTCTAGGTACAGGGATTTTATAAACATTTTTTTAATTTGTTAACAAATCTTTTAAAGATTAGTGAAGTTTCACAGCCCCTAGTGGCAGGTCCAAGACTCTGATTTAGGATTTCTAACATCCTACAGACTCGTTTTTCTTTGCTGGGGAAATTACTTATAACTATTTGTAAAGGTCTTTGTTGTTGTTGTTGCTGTTTATTCAGCCAATCATTTTGCAAAAGAATCTATTTAATTTAAACATAGATACACATACACCCCTCCCTGGCAGCTCCTGACCCACTTCCCCACCATTTTCCTCAGCCAATTTCATGTTCTGCCTGTAGGAAGACGAAGGTGTCTACAGCTCCCTCAGCTCCCGCGTCCTGCCCATCGCTGATGTGGGTCTGCCCTGTGTGTCCTAAGCTCTCCCATCAACGATCCTGTCAACCTCTCACCACCACATGCTTCATCTCTTCGGTCTCAGCTGTTCTGCTCTTGACAGGGCAAATATAATTGTACAGCCCTTGTACTACATATTTATAGTATAACCTCAACCTTTCACAGGACTGTGGTTAAGTTTAAGTGACAGTGACACTTGGTAAAGGCCATTAGGAGGATGGTGGAGATAACCAAGGGGCACTGATGGGGGAATGTGGCAGTGGCCAAGTCAGAAGGGGACACTGGTGGTTGCTGGGAAAGAGAGGCTGGGATGAGGCCCTGTCTGTGGGCTGGGGATTGAGCTCAGTGGCGCTATACCTGCTGCACAAGCAAAAGGTCCTGAGTTCGATCTCTAGCACTAAAAAAAAAAATCAATGAGATGAGGCCCTGAGCTAATTGCTGAGAATGCTCACAGACTTCAGTAAGCATAAAGACATAAGAAACAAATGTAAGTAAACTGATGTAAGTAAAATGTAAACTCATAAATAAAATACAAAGCTTAACCTGAAGCAGTTTTCACCTGTCCTGTGATGCTGGGACTTCCTCCTACTGGCAAAGTGCAGCTGTGATGGGCAATAATTAGTCCAAAATAAGGGCAACATCAGACTAACAGAACACTGAGGAAACTCATCATGGGACGACCTGCACTAAAGACACATCCTTCAGGCATGACACAGCAGGTTCAAACTCACACCTGCGCTATCACTGAAAAATTTTAAAAGGTAAGAATTAACTTGATTAAAGAATTCTGCTCTATTCTTCCTTTCAGCATTTTAAAGGTTATCATGAATCATTCCATTGTCTTCCCCTTGCATTCATTCTGTCTCTGTTTTGTTTCTCTCTCACACTCCTCCCTCCCTCCCTCTCTCTCTCTCTCTTTGTCACACACACACACACACACACACACACACACACACACACACACACACACACACACACACACACACACACACACACAGGTAGGAGTCTCTCCAGCAGAACTGCTGTTTAGCTCATCTCCTTAGAATTGGTTTTATGGTTGGTGGTGTAACTATACTTTCAGCAAAAGAATTTCATTTTAACAATGAGGCAGCAATGTTTTAAATTACTTTAGATGCAACTGGTAAGAGTTTGTGTGGAGAAAAGCTCCAACTTCTACTGGTCTTATTTTATGTATCTATGTGAATCATGTGCTTCATTCCATTTTTTCCATACAAAAGCTGTGTTTCATTATTATCTCTGCCTTCAGTTGAAGAAACTGGGCCTTGGGTCAATTTTCTCTATGCCTGTGAGTGATCTGAAGATTGAAAAGCTGGCGTGAAAGCCTAGATCTCTTTGACTCTGAGGCTGCTGTGATAACTATCCAAATGCCTGTGTGGTATGTTAGCATTTCTCAGTCATGGGGTGTTTTAAGTAAATATTTTGAAGGTACCCAAGGGGCTGGTGGCTGCACTGTGTTAGACAAACCCAGAGGGGAAGGAGAAGTTAAAATGAAGTTTACAGTCTCTGTGCTTGCACTAATGTGGACCATATTAAGAATATTTGATTAGATGAAACTTTTTATGAGGAGAAAATGTTTTCTATCAAACAGCACAAAAACTGCTGTGTCTAAATCTGTAGAGCGCACTCATTTTACTTCATAAAGCCAACTCTTGAAAAATAGAACAATTACATTTAAAATGTATTTCTGATTGATTTATTTGGACCAGAGTCTCTCAAACATTGATGGTCTGTGTAATTTGATTTTTGCATGTCATAAGAGAAAAATAAAAGGAAAATATGATCTGTTATATGTCCAGAGTCCCCGTAATGATTTTTTTTCTTAGAATATTTTTCTCAACTTAATTCTGCTATTTCTTTACTGAACAGAGCTAAGGGGCTTCAATAACACCCTTTCACTGAATCTAGGTGACTTTCATCTGATCCACACCACAGGCTAAGGGAGAAAATTTGTGATTCATCTTATTGACACATTTATTCCAGAATCTACTCCTCATTTCTGGCCACATCTTTCCAGCTACTTTTGCTGTTGTTTTCATGCTTACCCCACCCCTTAGCTTCTTTCCTTATTCTTTTTTTTTTTTTTTCTGTGATTCACTTCTTATGTCTGGCCTTCCTTACCCAATATTTCTGGAAACAAGTACCACCGATATGACCTCAGGTTCCCCAATATCTGAGAACGAGAACCTGGACAGCCAAAACCAGTTAAGGATGAAAGATAAACCATCCTTCAACCCAAGTTTGTGCTAGACTCCCTAAAATTTAACTCCAAATGGTACTATCCTACGCTCTAAACCTCAGCAGGTCCTTCTGTGTACTGAACGCATTATGACTTTATCTTCATTTCCTTGGCACTTGAACTTGGCATCTGTTCACTAACACTGTGCTACATCCTGAATCAGAACTCTCTTGCTCCTCTGACAGTTAGGATATTATCCCGAATCAAGCCTGAGCACTTGCCTCTCTTCATTGGAGAATAATATCATTTCCAGACAGGTCTTCTGCCCCTGGTGACAATGAATTCTTGGTTGGCAGGATAAGTCTGTGTCTCAGCTGTGAGGGCAGATTAGCTTTCATCTGTCACAGTTCCGTAAAAAGGGCTATGCAAGGTACTATCTGCCTATATACCACAGGGCTCTTAGTGGCTACATCAGAGAGCCCAGAGCACTGTGCTTTTTTAAATTTTTATTTATTTGTTTGTTTGCTTGCTTGCTTGCTTGCTTATTTATTTATTTATTTATTTATTTATTTATTTATTTATTTTAACCAGGATCTCATGATGTAGTTCAGGCTGCCTTTGAACTCACTATGTAGCCCAGCTTGACCTCAAACTTGTAGCAATCCTCCTGCCTCAGCTTCCCAAGTGATGGGATTACAACTGTGCACCACAATGCTGGAGACCAGATTACTCTTGGATTGAAGGACTCCAGGATTATGTGAAAAATTAAGAAAAAGTATTTTAGAAAGAGTGATATCGTTAGAAAGACACCTGCATAAAGACCTGGAGAGAGAAGTGGAGGTAGAGGTATCTCTACAAATATGAGTAGCCTACTCTGAAGTCAGGAAAAGTGACAAGAAAGATGCACATTTAAGGGATGCAGATGCAAAAGCCTGCCATGTGACATGGGATGGTGTCATTCAGGCCCAGACTTTAGAAATATAATTTTCTCAGCAGATGTTGCTGAAGAAACCAAGCTACCTTATGCATCTTAAAAGGAGAATCACTTACAGAAGAAACACTTTAAGATCTAAAGAAAGAGTGGTTCATAGAGTAAAAAAAGCCTTCCTGTTTGAGACTCTAGGTTAGGTAAGACTTTGGAGAGCAGTGGGTGAGGACCACGAGTCAGGGACTGAGGTGCCCCATGAAGACAGAAGCACACCCGCTACTCTTCTGTGCAGTTGCCCTCAGCCTCTGCCCAGACACTGGGAAGCCCAGGCCACAACGGCACCATTCTTCCTTCTTGACTATAGGGCTCCCCAAGTAAGAAAAGCATCCAAATAAGCTGCCCAGGGAGAGTAACTGGTAGGAAAAACTGAATAGGGACTGGTGGCAAATGCCTCTCTGACTGTCAGTCACCCAATAAAGAGAGAATTCTTGAACTGGCATGGTTAGGGAGAGTAAGAAGCCAAATTCCATAAGGTGATACATATTTATATATGCATATGTGCTCGTGTATGCACACGAATGTGCAGAACTGTTACATCTTCACATGAAAACGAGGAAGTGAACATGACTTGCTTTTGATAAGCTGCTGTAAAATGCTTAAATAAAAATATATAACAAATCAAATGTAATAGAAGTGTATTTCTTACTCAGGCAACAGTTTTCCTGGGCAGTTAAGTGGTTGCCAGATGAGTCTTTCTCTATGCATATATCTATGCAGATATTTTGGGATGTCAGGCAGCTGAGGAAAGCTCTACTGTATTCAGTACGTGTCTCCTGGAGTCTTCTTGGGAATATTCACATTTCAGGCTGCCAGACTGGAAAGAGGACACGGCACTGAGGTTCTCTGAGCCAGAACTTACAGTGTGACACACATCACTTGCTCACACTCTTTTGACTGAAACTCAGTATGTTTACACATCACTGAAAGAGAGCTTTGGAAATACAGTCAGTGGACGAGGAGCACAGACAAGTAGCAGACCCTCAGTCCCCCCTACCACCGTCCACAACCAAGCTTTATCGTCTAGCAGGTTACAGTGAGGTGACTGAACAATCATGACACCTATGTTTTACCAAATGCTTACATGACAAAAATTGTGCTCAGCTCTGGATGTATTATAGTCCCTCAAAATTAGTTTTTTTGTTAGCCAATTCTAAGGTAGTGGGTAGTGAGGAGACGGCTGCAGTTGGGATTCTTAAACACACAGAAAAGACTGCTGTGCTGAGTACTTTCTCAGTCTGAAAAAGCTCTGAGGTATTCAAAGCACTTTCACATTTTATTATCTCATTCGAGCTTCACAATAGCACAGTAAATGTAGGTAATACAAGCTTTATTGCCTTTTTGGGGAAAAGGAAATGGAAATAGAAAGAGGTCAAGGGCTTCCTGAGGTCTCACAGCTAATGAGGGCTCGACTAGATACCTGACCTTTAAGCTACAATCTAGTTCTCTTTCTACTGCATCTCCTTGCTTTCTGATATTCTAACTGGACTGCAATTGTCCAAAGAGCAATTAAATTGTGATCTATCCTAGGTATGGTATTTCTTGACTTTTGATCAGTAATGGTATTTTATTTGACTACAATTGAAATTTTTTAGCATTAGAGTTGAAGAATATATTATTGTTATAGCTGTGTGAGAAATAAAGACTTCAAAATAAGAGGGCATAAATGAGCCATAATCACTTAAACTAGGGTAAGTTAGTTTGCTGAGATTTTAGAAAACCTAGAGCAGAAGCAGATGCTGGAGAGAATTTTTCATTCTACTGTTCAGTTCCCTAAACCATGCTCTTCCATTATTTGCTCCCCTGTGAGACACGGCTGCTGCAGAGAGACTCCCTGGGTAGTGTCCCGGCTGCTGACTGGTCCACAGTCAAAAGTTGAAGGGCTATTTGCTTGTGGTGTTTACCTGCAGTGGCCTACAAGGCCTTTCTGCTCTTGTAGAATTAAGCCTATGGCTTAATTTCATTCTACTCAATCTTTGGGTGAAAGCACAGCATTCTACAGTGAATAATTAGTAGAATAGCCCTGACCTGAGGTTCAAGTCTCTTGGAAAACCATAGAACTAATGTTCTCTATGAAAGTGCGAGAGTAAATCAGACTTCACAGACCTTTGCCTTTCAGCTCCTCAAGCCCATACAAAAGAACAACACTTTCCTGAGGCTATTATAATTGGGCCTTCTTTATATTAAAAAAATCATATTTTTCAGCAAATAATGCTGGAGCCATTGGATATTGGTCACAGAGCTTTAAAGAAATGTCGATTTCAACCCACATCTCACAACTTATACCGAAGTTAACTTAAAAATAATGATAGAGGTAATGCAAAAATGTGAAACTTAAAAAATAGGAAAAACTATTTGGCTATACAAAGAACTTTAGGTATGGCTCCAGTGAATTGAATCTCTTCAAAGTTAGAAATGCTCTGTAAAAACTCCTGTGTGGAAGATGAAAATGAAAAAGTAGAGACTTGGAGACGATATTTGTAAACCATAAATCCATCAAAGGACTTATATGTAAAATACATAAGGAACTCTCACAACTCAGAAACAATCCAATTAGAAAGTGGGAGACATGAAGAGACATTTCACTGGAGAAGATAGGCGGATGGTAAAAAAGCATATGAACAGACAGTCAGTATTATTAGCCATATTTAAATGCAAGCTAAAATGACAACAAGGTGAAACTACACACCTAACAGAATGGTAAAAAATAATCACAACACCAAATGGTAGCAAGGAAGGATGCAGTAGGAATAAAGGTAAATATGTACAAAGTCAGAAAGATTCTTAAAACTAAACATGCAATGACTATATGATCTAGCAAATACACTCCAGAGAATTTATAAATACATTTATTTCAGAGAAGTAAATATATATTTTTTCATGTAAAAAAGAGTTTGCCCATGAATGTTTATAGAAATTCTATATGTGGTAATAGTAAAAGCAGGAATTAGCCCAGATCTCCCTCAAAGGATGAATGGTTAAATAAGCTATGGTACATATCTAGCACAGATTACTGCTCAAAAATTTAAAAAATGAACTAGTAATACACATGAAAACTTAGATGACTCAGAGAATTAAGTTGAGCAAAATAAGACATCCCAAAACATTGCCTACTGTAAGATTACATTTATGTGACATTTTTAAGTGACAAAATTTTAGAACAGATCAGAGGTTTTAGAACTGAAGGAGGTAGGTAATGAGGCAGGAGCAAGTTGGGTTTGAAAAAGCAAAGAAAGATCTTTATGTTGTTGGAATTATTCAATTATTTCATGTAGGTGGATCTATGAACCTACACAGGACTGTATAGGACTTATTCCACACACTCTGTCACACACATTCATAAGCTAGTACAGGTGAAACTAAGGAAATCTAAAGAAGATCAGTAGATCACATATTGTCAATATCTTGGATATGATTCTATGCTGTAATTTTGTAAACTATTACCATTGGGGGAACGTGGCAAAATGTACAAAGGGTCTCTCTATATTATCTCTCATAATAGCATATGAATCCATAATTATCTCCATAAATTAAACTTAGATTTTAAAATGTCTTTTAAAATCTACTCCCAATCCAGCTCCTCTCACGTCTCTGATTATCCTGTAATTTAAAGACCTGTCAAGGAAGTCAGGAGGCATAAATTTGGAGAACACAAATAAGTGTCCTCCCTTATATTCACACCTTCTCCTGGATTATTTATCATGTAATACATGGCATCCACTACTTAACAAGAGAAGGGCTTCAGGGGGACCCAGGTGCTTCAACGATCTCAACACCAAGATGAGCTCCAGATTTACACATGCCGCCCATAGCAACAGGTGATTATCTACAGTTTCAAATGAGCCCGAAATATGTGAGAATCCTTTTCCTGGCCTGAGCTTAAACTTCCCAGGGGAGGTCTGTGTCTAACCCAAACTCTCTCCATAGCTCCCTACTACTGCTGTCTCTCACCCAGGCACTGTGAAAGAATAACACTGGAAACTCTGAAGTGGATCTGCTCCATGGCTGATTAAAATGAAGCCTGACTAAGCACGCTTTGGCAATGTGGTAGGCACTGTACTGTTTCTTTTCCCACTCTAGCCTGCCACGAAGGCACTACTTTCAGAGCAAGACCACAAGCTGAGGTGTGACTTTCCTCACGATGGTAGATGGGAAGAGCAATCAGCCCTCTGGTCTCTGCTGGATGTAGGCTGTGGGCCAGTGGTTCAAGAAGACTGTTTGACATAATGCCAGGATGTTCAGATCCAGCCTCCTCTGAAAGCCACACTTACTGACTGGACCTAACTTCTCAGTGCAGGGGGTAAAGCTTTTTTCCTTCCTGGGCTGAGTTTAAGCTCCACAGGGAGGCTCTTTACAGAATCACATATGTCTATGCTGTCAGTGTTGAACAGTGTTGTATTGTCAGTGGAAGTAAAGTTGTTTCATTTAGTAGATATTTATGGTAAGTCAGTATTTGGTTTGTGTTCATGTTTATACTTCAACTGTAGATCTCTTTTCTATGAATAAGGATAACACATTATTATTTTTAATTGAGTTTATTGGTACATTTTAGGTATACAGTACAGTTATGTTCATTATTGGGCTCTTGTACCTTTACATGACAGGGCTTGGTTCCCATTTTTTCCCCTTGTCCTTGCCCTCCCTTCACCCCCACCACCCCTCCCCGTTTACAAACACTTTATTTCCATTTTTTCATTTTCTTATATTTTTTTTCCTTTCCCTATTACCTTTACCCTACCCTTTCCACCTTCCCTACACCTTTAGCCCTTTTCTTCCTATTTCACATAGTCAATTATCTCATTACAATCTTATGTACTATTATAGTTTTTCACACCAGAAAAACTATTCAGTATTTACACATGTGACTTATTTATTTCATGTAGGAGTGTATCCTCAATATGTAAACATTTTCCTATGAGTGAATCTAATTTCTCATTCTTTATGGCTGAATAGTATTCCATTTTACAGAAAAACCACATCTTTATCCAGCTTCCAATGGATGGGCAAATGGGCTGTTTCCAAGTTTTAGCTATTACAAACTGTGCTGCTATAAACATGGGTGCACAAATATCACTGTGGTATGATTCTTTTAATTCTTTTGGAAAGATACCCAGCAGAGGGATGGCTGGATCAAATGGAACCTCTAGTCCCAGCTCTTTGAGGTATCTCCATATTGATTTCCATAGTGGTCACACCAGTCTGCACTCCCACCAACAATGGAGAAGGGTTCCTTTCTCCCCACAACCCTGCCAACATTTGTTATTGTGTGATTTCTTGATAGCAGCCATTCTTTGTGGGGGAGGTGGAATCTCAGTGTTGTTTTCATCAGCATCTCTCGAGTAACCAGTGATGTGGAACATTTTTTCCTTTACTTCTTTGTCTGAGAAATGTATGTTCATTTCAGATGCCCATTTTTGAACTGGGTCTTTATATTTGGGGGGCTGATTGTTTTGAGTTCATTATTGGTTGTTAGGGCATATCGATATTCAGTTTTAATTGGCATTAGTGAAAATCAGAAGACATCATAAAAGGCATTTTTTAAAAAAATCAGTTTACTAAAATAGCAGAAAATTATCTAATTATGGAGAAAAATTTTAGCATGCCAGTGAGACATACAGAATCCCACATAGCTGCCATCAGAAAAGAACCGCTCCACAACACTCATAAATAAAATCCCAGAAGTCCAAAGCAAGAACTAAATCTTAAAGGCTGTTAGACAATAGTATTGAATCACTTTTAAAGGTAAACCTATTAGAATTACAGCGACCTCCTCGATACAAATGTTAAAAGGCCAGGAGAGCTTGGAGTTAAGTGACTCAAACCATAAAAGAAAACAACTTCTTATCTACCTTAAAGTTAAGTGATTCAAACCATAAAAGAAAATAATTTCTAGTCCAGACTGATTTATCTTGCAAAGCTATCCTTCAAAATTGATAGAGAAATAGGGTATTTCCTTGATAAAGAGCACCTAAAGAAATTCATGACCACTGAGCCACCACTGCAAAAATTTCTTGAGGACTTCCTATAAAGAGACAATGAAGCTAACAGTGCCAAAATGTCCAATAGAATGAATATACAGTGAACAATTAAGTAGAAGGGAAAGACAGGATAAGAGGAATGGGAAAATATTTCATTGACAGAAATAAGTCCATACCTTTTAGTGATACCTCTCAGTGTGAATGGTGACAATTCCCCATTCGAAAAACGGATTGGCAGAATGGATCAAGAAAAAAAGATCTAACAGTAAGCTGTGTACAAGAAATACATTTAACCTCTCAAAAATTTGTAGACTAAAAATCAAAGGATAGAAAATAATATTCCATGCAATGAGAACCTGAAAGAATGCAGGTACATAAATCCCATTTTTCAGACAAAGTAGACATAAAGCCAGAACTGATCAGAAGATGCAAAGAAAGTCACTGCATATTGGTTAAGAGAACAATCCAACAGGAATAAATAACAATTATTAATATGTATGGACTGAACAACAGTACAGCCAACTTGATAAAGCCATTTATAATAAGCCTTCTGCCAACATAATATTATGTGGGGGGAAACTAAAAACTTTCCAAGTTCCTGATAAAAAAATCAGGAATATGACAAGGATGTCCACTATTACCACTTCTGTCCAACATGGTACCAAAACATTAGCCAGTGCAATCAGGCAAGAAAAAGAAATAAAAGGGACACACACACACATATATACATATATATAAATGAAATCAAATTATCATTTGTAGATGGCATGAGCCTCTACATTGAAGATTTTTTAGATTCCATCAAGAGACTCCTAGAATTAATAACTAAATTCAGCAGTGTAGGAGGATACAAATCAACAAACAAAACTTAATGGGATTCCTATACACCAATAATTAACTCACTGAGAAAGAAATTTGGGGAAAAAAATCTGTTTATAATAGCATCAAGAAAAATTAAATACTTAGGAATTATACTAAACACACAAAAGAAAGACCTTCACAATGAAAACTAAGTATTCTGAAAAAAAGGAGATTGAAGAGAACATCAGAAAATGTAAAGATTTCCCCTGTTCCTGGACAGGTGGAACCAATATAATCAAAAGGCTATATTTCCAAAACTGGTATACAGATGTATGTCATTCATTCTCAACCAAAATACCAACAGTATTCTTTATGGACTAAACAATCCTAAAATTCATATGGAACCAGAAGAGACCAAGAAGAGCCAAAGCAATACTGGGTAACAACAGCAAAGGAGGAGGTATAACAATCCCATGTTTAAGGTTATATTGCACGCTACATTGATAAAAATGGCCAAATTTGGCAGACATGGCCATCAACAGATGAAACTATGAAGGGATAAAGACAATGTCATAGTTATATGCAGTAGAGAACTACTCTGCTAAAGAAATCTAAACTTTAATCATTTGTAAGGAGATGAATGTAGTTTGAGATCATAATTTTAATGGTATTAGCACAGCAACAGACATGTGGATCAATGGAACAGAATAGAGGATGCAGAAAAACCCAGGCACATTCAGCTATTTGATCTTGGACAAAGGGTTAAAAACCTACACTGGAGGAAGAGCAGCCTCTTTAATACATGGTGTTGGGGAAAGTGATTATCTGCATGCAGAAGACTGAGTCTAGACCTTCTTAATTCACCATGTACTAAACCAAAATTGGAACAGACCAAAGATCTAAATGTTAAAATAGAAACACTTAGTGTGCTACAAAAAAATAGATAAAATTCTTGAAGATAGAATTGGGTAAGGACTTTCTGAATATAACCCAATGACACAAGTAGTAGTATCAAAATTAAACAAACGGAATCATATCAAATTAAAAAGCTTATTCACAGAAAAGGAAACAGTCAACAGAATAAAGAGACAATCTACAGAATGGGTAAAAACTATACCAGCTATTCCTCAGACAGAGGACTACCATCTACAATGTATAAAGATTTTTTTTTTTGTACTGGGGATTGAACTCAGGCCCTTAGCACTGGTAAGGCAGGTGGCAGAACCACTGAGCTAAATCCCCAGCCCAAATATATAAAGAATTTTTAAAACAGGTTCTTCAAACTAAAAGACTCAGTAAAAAAATGGGTAACCAAAATGAATGGACAGTTCTCAAAAAGAGAAGTACAAATAGTCAAATATAGGAAAACATTTTCATCAGAACTGGTCATTAGAAAGAGGCAAATTAAAACAATGCTGAGATTTCATTTTAGCTAGAAAGAATGGCTATCATCAAGAAATCAAGTAACGAATGCTAGTGAGGCTGAAGGAAAAAGTGAACCCTTCTATATTGTTGCCAGGAATGTAAACTGTTACAACCACTATGGAAATCAGTATGGAGATTCATCAAAAAACTGAAACTATAAATCCCACTTCATTCCATTATTCCCCTTCTGGTATTTCCTTAAAAAGTTAAAATCATATTACAGTGATACATCTGTATCCATGTTTACAGCCACACGCTTCATAACAGCTAAATCTTAGAAGCTACCTATCACCCATAAACAGATAAATCAAGAAAATGTGATATCGGTATACCATGGAGTACTACTCTGCCATAAAGAATAAACAAGTTATTTGTAGGAAAACATTCATCTGAAGACCACGGTGCTAAGTGAAGTAAATCAAACACACACATTTAAATACTGCATGGTTTTTCTTATATGAGAAACCAAAGATATAAATAAAGAGCAAAGTAAAATAGGAAACAGGCAGAGAGATTTTTTTTCCCCTATTGGAAGGAGATCAAGAGACGATAGGAAGGGAGAAGGAGGGAAAGGAAAGAGGATGAAAAACTAGAGATTGGGGCATGTTTTGCACTGTCCCACAAGGAATGTAATTATTATGTAATGCAAATATGTACTATTAAAAAGTCAAAACTGAGAAAAGGCAGATGGACCTATCCTAAAATGAAGTATTAGTGATATTAAGCAAAAGAGCAGTTAAACAGAACATAAAGGATCAAAAAGGAAAACGAATATTCTTTTTCCTCCTCAAAAAAAGTGAGAGCATGAGAACTTTGTTCATCTTTATTCCATTTAAGTCCAGCAACCACACCAATGACAAGAGAGGCTAGAACTCAGTACAACACCTTAACAGGTCATTCCCAGGTTACCAGAGGGAACCACGTATTTCTCCTCCAACAAAGAGAAAACAAAGACTATTTGTAGTATGTATTCCCAAGATGTCAAATCCTTGAGTTTTCGTGTAGAGTTGAATTTGTAGAAGTGTTAATGTCCACTTAAGTCCATATGCTCAGGTTGGTTTGACTGCCATTGACTTAATTACAGGAAGCCATTTATTTTAGCTTAAAGGAAAAACATTTATTCAAACTAGCTCTAAGGATAGGGAGGGGCTCATCACCCAAATCACCACCTCATCCTATACAAGTGTGCTGGGACCTCTTGTAGCCAAAATTGGGTGGGGGATGAGCTGATACACATGTCAGACTTCTTTCACTGCTTCTGGATTCAGACCTCTCCCTTGCCTTCTGTAGAATGAAATTAGACTTTCACCTCCTGGTGCCAAGACCTGCAAATTCTTCCAATTATCTGGAAAGATGAGAGGTGGGATGGTAGTTTATTCCCTAGTTCTGAAGAAGTTTAGAGAAGAAAAAAACTATTTTAAAGCTCCACTTTGTGGAGCAGGCTATAGGAGGTTGCATGGCACTTTGGTAAAAGCTTTACTTGGACTTCTTTAACAGCAGGAAATATGGTAGTTTGGGGTGGAAGGGCAGGGACTCCACCCTACAGTGGTTACAAATGAAGTCACAGTCACCCCAGCATCTTCACCAGCTGAACCACGAGTTTCATGAAATGTGACATGGCCTCCAATACCATGGGTTCCTGATGAGCTCAGCCTCAGTCCTCAGGTTGGTGAGGAGTCAGAACCAAAAACCCAGAGTCCCAAACGAAAATTCTAGGTTAAGGGGCATGGCCCAGCCAGCAGATTATTCCACGTGGAGCAAGACCTAGATGAGTATCATTCCCCTTAAATTGTAGTAAGTGTGGAAGTTAGAATGTATGCCAAGCAAAGAGCTTAAGATAGGAATCAGCTCTTAAGCCAAAGAAGAATCTAAAAGACCCAAAACCTATGAATTTTAAAGAAAAAAGGGACACCTAATCACACCACCAGAGATCAAAGTATCAAGGAGATAAACAAGGAACAGTGAGCACAGGATAAGTTGAAAGAGATCATCAGCAATTACCAGGAGCAGACCTTTTTATTGAAC
The DNA here is from genome assembly GCF_012274545.1 of Fukomys damarensis. Classification (NCBI taxonomy): domain Eukaryota; kingdom Metazoa; phylum Chordata; class Mammalia; order Rodentia; family Bathyergidae; genus Fukomys; species Fukomys damarensis. The sequence goes on along the minus strand of NW_022900948.1, from coordinate 6,419,522 downwards.
CAAGTTTGTGCCTGCAAAGGCATTGTGGATAGGATGGGCAGCTGTGCTCAGACCAGGGATAAGTCAGCAGACAGGGAAAACATGGGAAGAGTAAAATCTACATAAAGCACATGTATGATCAGCTAGGCCATCTGAGGCATGCCAAACATGGCAGTTTACAATATAATCATTTTAAAAATTGACTACAGTTGGGCTTGGTGGCACGTGCCAATATTCTCAGCATTCTGAGTTGCTGAGACTGAAGGATTACAATTTTGACCCAGTCTGGACAACTTAGGAAGGCCTGATCTCAAAATAATTTTTAAAAGGTGCTACCTTAGTACATGTAGCTCAGTGCAAAATCCCCAGTATTAATAAACACACACACACACACACACACACACACACACACACGCATACATGCACACATGCATGCACACAGCCACTCAAGCCATGATCTGCCCTATGATCCACAAGGAGCTCCTAGATACAGCAAAGTCAAAAGGGAACAAAAAGAGTTTCAACATTTACTTTCCCAAATGCCTCATCCTAGGAATCAATGATCAGATTTGGAGTGGGAGAGCAAATTCCCCTGGAAAGGTGAGTGCAGTGACTATAGTTTATTGCCAGAGAAGATGAACACAGAAATGAGTGAAATTTGACTGGAAATACTTTGGAAATTAAAAAACGCAGGCTCGCACTGGGGGGGGGGGCGGAATAGGTGAAATGTTTTGGAATCATCGAGCAGCCAGGTGGGTAGTAAGGCAGTTTACAGGGATTTTCATGTCAGAGAGTAGTTTTTCAAGGTCAATATAAGTAACTCAGGCAGTGGAAGAAGGCAGGATTAAAAGGTCCCAATGTTCTCTTCACTGGCTCTTGAGACAGATAAATACCTTCAGAGCAGTGTTGGGCAGTTTAAGTATTTCTGGTCCCCACAGATGTAGATTGGACCGATTGCAGAACAGATATTACTCAAAGGCAAAAATCTCATCAGAGAGAAACTCAAAGCGATGATATAATTCTATTGGGCACTCAGGAGAAAAATAATGGTAATCTTATTTTTCCTTTTGGGCAGGTTTGATTCTCCAAAGCTATCACCCTGCGCAATGAGTAAATTCATGACTATCGCCATGGGACCTGAAGCTGAGTACCAGATAGCACAGTTACAGTGAGTCAAGAATTATGTGCTATGCAAGAAAGGTGAAGTTGAAGGCTACTAATGTAACAATGGAATAGGCCTAAGAGGCTCACAGAAGTCACATTAGATGTTGTGGCTCAAATTTGAAGTTATTATCTAAGGAAAATAAACAAATGCATTACAAATGCACACATTTGATGAAGATGCTTGTGCAGCTCTTTCTCTTGAAGGACTGGCTGAAGAATCGGAGATTGTTCCATCTCCTTAGCGTTGCCACATTTACACTCCTCTGCCTGACTGTGAAGGCCTCTCGCCCTACTGCCTGCTGCCCTTACTTCCTTATCTTCACTCACCACTACCCACTTCACCACCAATTCTTGTCAAGTATGTGTGAGTGCAGAAGGCGAAAGGAAGTATTACCTGGCAATCCTTCTGTGTAACAATGCTTTGTTAAATTGAAAAGGCTAGTCCTTTCTGCTGGATAAGACATCCAAAGATAGGAGGAACCCTGGCAGATAGACAAGGCTGCCCAAGGAATCCTGGAAGAGCCGGGGCAATGATTGAACACAGAATGCAAACTTTTTCGATCTGAAAAGTGAATGGTATAAGAGGGTGGCTTATCAGGCAGACAGGGGAAACCAGAGAGGGCTCCATGGAGTTTTAAAAGAAGATGCTGCAGTAATCTATTAACTCAGTATTCCCAGAAGCATAGTGAGATTTAAATAAGGATCGGTGGTGAATGCAGCTGTGCTTGACCAAATTTTGAAAATGCTAGCTCAAACTATGTTTCTTTCTCAAAGATTGTTCAGTCATTAATTTGTGGCTATGGGCTGTGACCCTTTCAGGGTGGGAGGAACAACTATAGTACAGTAAGTAGTGTGCTACATTTATGACTTATATTCCATTTATTTTTGAGCATGGAATATTTTTATACCAAACTTTTTTTTAGAATTCACTTTGAAAAGCACTGAATTAAGGAAAGCTGATAAAAATTAGAAGGGTCTTGAATAATTGTACTTATCAAAAGCAAAACAAGATTCTTGGGAGACTAGATCAGATTGATCCTTATAATGATAATAAGGTAGACTATTTCTTACCAACTGACCAAATGGTGAGGGGCTAATGTGAAGATAAATTAGTTTGGAACAGGCAAAATAACCAGGCAAATTTCATAGGAACTTTCTGAAGAGTCAAAAATGGCAACTGTAAGTTAGAGCAGGTGATATGGAGGCAAGAGGAAGACCAAGGGTGTTTATTCATGGATGCTTTCATTGTATGACTCAGGAGTTGGTCTACAAAATGAAAGCCCCTGGTTCCCTACATAATGTGCTAGCATGGCTTCTTAGCATAGCAGTTTTTAAAATGCAATGAACACTAAACTAGGAATCATGGGAACTAGATTGTTAGTCCAAGAATCGACTACAGCTGACTTGCACCGCTCAGCCCAATTCAATTGCATGCATCATGTCCTAGTTCCACACTGAAGAAGTCAGGTTGGTGGCCATGTAGACTCGTTTATACTGCAGAAACTAACACGTCACAAAGCAGAACTTTCTCCACCCCTCCCCGACCCAAACACAGAACTACATATGAAACGTTTATTGGCCATGACTTAGGTTTGTGCCATTTAGCTGATCTGTAAAATTAAACAAGGCACACTGATAAATCCCACCCATTTACATTGTGAAGACTATCAATGAAAGAAGTAATGATACATACGTGATAAAGTTCGTATTGCAGTAGTAGTACTTGCTGAGAAAAAAATAAAGGCAAGCAGTCATTATAAATCTGCTACTTTTTAAACATGTTTATATATTGTTAATCACAAAAGCACCAAAAGGTTTGACAAATATTAAGCAGTAGGTAGGCAAGTGATACCTTATTTATTTGATAAGAAAAAAGAAAATATTTAAAATAACTAAAATAATTCTGCATCTCACAGCCCACAGTTTGGAAATTAAAAGACTTCTTTGTGATTCTCAAAAATAGAACCACTGGGGAGGCTTTTAAAATTCGCTTCCCAGTCTCTTTCCCGGGACAACCTAATATAAACCTGAAAAAGGCTGATTAAGCCAAGCTCCCAAACTAGTCATCTTTATTTACTTCATTCGCTTGTTTCTACTTCAGGAAGCTGTCCTCTGTAATCTTACATATATTTGTTAGAAAAATATTCCTTCTAGTTAGGGTGACCTATCATCTACATCATGTACTGTGAGACTAAAAGAAAGTGTAACCAGGTAATCACCACATTACAGTGGATCCTCATGCTGAGACCAGCCTGACATAGAACAACTTAGGTTAATTAGGTTAATGGAAGATTCATCGGTTATCTTTAGCACGTACCCAGGTAAACATCCAGATCTCAGCTGTATTGACTCAGCTACAACCAGCCCTCAGAAACCAATCGAGTTCGTAAGTCAAGGGTCCACTGTACCCTGAAACACTTAAAAACTGGGATTATCTCAAGCAAATTGCAATGTATACTGTATTAGCTTCCCACCATTGTGACAAAACATCTGATATAATCAACTGACAATGAGGAAGGATTTACTTTCGTTCTGGCTTCAAAGGTCTCAGTCTGCAGTCAGTTGTCCTGTAGCTTTCCGGTCAGTGTTGAGGCAGCAAATACATCACAGTACTACTGCATCACAAAAGAACTGTGCATCTCCTCCTGGCAGCCAGGAAGCAAAGAGAAACAAGAAAGGGCTGACAGAGTCCCTGTATACTTGTCGAGGACACACCCACAGCGACCTTACTTCCCTGCTTAAAGCTTCGAGCTCTCTTAAGAGCACCACAGGCTGGGATCCAAACCTTTAATACGTGAGCCCTTGGGTGGAACTTCAGATCCAAACTATGTATAGCATACAGCAGGTGCGGTGATGGTGAAACTTTTAGAGGCGTGTGCCCAAACTGCAACCCAACACTCACTTATCACAAAGTGCCAACGCTGTGATTAAAGTGAAATACTGAGGATTTAGTTTAGAAAAAACAGCTCATACATTAACATCTTTTGTCTTAAAAGAATACCAACATGCGTGCCATAGGCTCACCACCACTGGCGTATGGCAACTTTATTTGTGGCAAATTCATCCAACCCATTCCCAGGAACCCTCATCCGCATATCCTCATTTCCTTCTGAGGCCAAAGCCATCAATCTAATGTCATTTGATGTATCTTTGTAGATTAGATGAAAGATATTCTGACATCCTTCCTGCTTCTTTAACAGCATACCGCCCAGAGTCATAATTTGTACAATAGACTCAAATGTGGTTGATGGCCCTGGACTCCACCTGCTCACTTCTACATGGGGAACCTTCAGCAGCGTTTTAGGAATTGATAGCTTGAAAACTCTGCCAACTGACTGGATGAGCGACACTAGATGACCTTTTCAACACAAAATGAAGTATTAAAATTCTTAGATGCTCTGTGCTTTAGGTGCAGGAATAATATGGCAAGGAAATGAATAATATTCAATAGGCTTGCAATTAGCATTGTTAGCTTTTCCTCAAAGTATACTAAATGCACATAAAAATTTTGTATTGTAAAATATCAAAAAATCCCACATGACTTCCAAGAAATTAAAGGAAATGTTAGCACTGTATTTGAAACTGCCTGTTTTTTTTTTCATTTCACATCCCCTTTCACCAATCTCCTTCCCCAAAAGTAATCACTACTTAGAATTATTGTGTATCATTCCCTTCAAAACTGAGCAGGAAGTGCCAGAGATTTAGCTCAGTGGTTCTGCCGCCTGCCTTGCAAGCGCAAAGACCCGAGCTTGATCCCCAGTACCAAAAAAAAAAAAAAAACCTGAGCAGGATACTTTTAGGCGAGACCAAGAAACTGAGGATGAAGACTCCACTAACAATGAAAATAACAGCCTTCTCTCTTGTATGATCCACAGCTGGATGACAAGTCCTTGAGTCTATTTTCCTAGAATTGTTTGAATTAGTAGATAAAACTCCAGACTTGGCAGTTCCCATGCTAATTTGATGTGACTAATACAGCAAACCCTTGACTTACAAACTCAATCAGTTCCCGAGGGTGGGTCGTAGCTCAGGATGGTTGTAAGTCAATACAGCTGTGATCTGGATATTCAACTGGGTACATGCTACAGACAACAAGAGGCAGATGAATTTTTCATTAATCTAATTAACCCAAGTTGTGTGTATGTCAGGGTGTTTGTAGCTTGAGGGTCCACTGTACAAAAATGCCAATCTTATACAGTTGTATGTGATGTTTAGGGTTAAGAATAAAGGAACAAGTGATCAGGGCACATAAGATCTTCACAAAGCACTACCATAGTGTTTTATGTCCAGCGATTTACCAAGGCAGTGTTTTCAAAGGATAAATGAGAAAGCTAACCGAAAGCAGGCATTAACAAGAAACTGTATTGGTGGGGGAGGGATTCGTAGTCTGGTCCCTTCAGTCAGTCAGAATGAATTTTTTGAGATTCTGTGTTTTGTCTTCCAAAACCTCTTACCTACATGTTGTTTAAACTTCACTTGAGAAGACAAACATGAAGAATAATTATTTTATGAACAAGGTGGTATTGTATTGAACATCATTATATCTGAGATCTAAATTGTGCACCACAGGCAACTGGATAACAGCATATTGCCATGTGACAAGACTAACTGGGAGGTATGGCTCTAATAAGTATGAGGTATTTGAAAAGAGCAGGATCTGCTTGGCTGGCATGAGAGAAGTCTTAGGAGCAAGTTCAATGTAGTCTGTTTTCAAGGTCAGGATATGAGGAAATGGAAAGCAAATGCATTTTTATATTAGTAAGGAAAACAACAGCATTCATTGGTTGCCAAGCATTGTGCAAAGCACTTTATATTGTTTCACAAAAATCTTCCAACAGGTTTGGAAGTGTTATTAGGCTCACTTTACACAAGAAGAAAATGAGGCTCCAAAACATGAAGTTTCTTTCTTTGAGGCCACACAACTGTATAGAAGCAGTCAGTATTCAAACCCAGGATGCTGGAGTGAACAGTCAGCAGGATGCTAGACTCCCTGGGTAGAGGAGCACCATGAGAGGAAATGCAGACTTGAGGAGAACACAGTTAGCAAGGATTGGCCATACTGAAAGATTAACAGGGTGTGCATGTTTGGTCAAGTTATTTTTCTGCTGAAAACCTTAAGTACCTGCTCAATCTCCTGTACTTTACACACACACACACACACACACACACACACACACACATGCTCAAGATTGCTTGTTAAGTTTAATTGGTAAAGGGGTTAGCATGAAAAGTAATAATATAATTGGGGCACTTTGCCTATTATATCTTTCAGTTTGGCTAATATTTTGAAGTTTAACAGGGCATGACGAGGTTTACAAGGAAACATATTTTAAGTACTTGGATACAAGATGGGAAACTAAAATCTAATGCATGAGTGAATGTGTGAATAGATTCCAAGAGGTTTGAAGTCCTCTTTTATTCATTCATTCATTCATTCCTAATTGGCCACTTTCATTAGCTCCCATGCTTGGGGTGTGGGCCCTCCACAGGGGCAACACAGAAACACACAGGCTTCCACTCTGCTTGGTAACAACATGGAATTCAGCTGGACACCAGCAGCATGCATTTATCAAGCTCACACTGAGTGCTGGACCCCTAACAGATGACAGGTAGGTATTCGCGTCCTCAAGTTCCTCCCAGGGCAGATACACCAGTAAACAACTAATTACAAGACAATACAGTGACTTATTAACTAAATGAAAGTTATAAACAAAAATAAATACCTCTACCAAAAGAGGATATGAAATCCTGACCCATTCTATATCTATTGAGTTCACTTAAAACAAGTGTAACAGTTTTCTATTTTGGTTAATTAAAAAGTTCATCTGCCTTTACACCAAGGACCAGATCAGATTCCCTTCTGAAGAAATATAAAGCTTCTCCCCCTTAGCAATGGAGAAATCATGGTATCTTTTTCTATAGGCAAGAAGAAAATAATCCAAGAGTTACAGATCACCAAGAATAGTATTTAGCTTTGCAGAGCAGGCCAGGTAGTGCTTACTAAAGGTTAATGTTTTTTTATATACCATCAAAAGGTGTAGGGAAAGTGGGAAGGGTAGGGGAAAGGGATTAAGGGAAAAGAAAAAAATAGGAGAAAATGAAAAAATGGAAATAAAGTGTTTGTAAATGGGGAGGGGAGGAGGGGGTGAAGGGAGGGCAGGGACAAGGGGAAAAAATGAGAACCAAGACCTGTCATGTAAAGGTACAAGATCCCAGTAATGAATGTAACTGCATTGTATACCTAGAATGTACCAATAAACTCAATAAAAAGAAAAAAAGAGAGAAATCATTCATTTATTCATGAATAGGTTAAAGCCCTAACTTTGTAACAGTAAGAGAATGGGTATGAACATTCAAGTAATAGAGTCCCATCAGTTTGATAGGTTTAAACCTTAAAAATGAATTTTAAATTCATTTTTAAATTTAGAAAGCTCAGTAGCATATATTCAGAAAAAAAAAAATGTTGACCAAAACTCAGTGTTTATACAGATAAAGTACTACCACAGCAAGGACAATTTTTCCACTAAAATTTTAGGAAGAAGAACATGATCTCAGAATTTCACTTGTTGAAATTATGCCTATGACTTACTTCTCCTGAGCCTAAATTTTCTCAATTATAAAATATGAGAGTTGGGCTAAAGTCTCCATCTTTAGCCTTGCAATTTAGCAAGGCTAAAGACATACTGGTTTAGAATTTTAAACATAGAAATTTAGAATTATAGTCTAGGAATGGCAAGTATTTTGGCCTTGAAAAACACTTTCAGTGGATTGGTATTCATGACCCCTCTGGAGAATGAAGAAAGACACTAACTCGCCAAAGAGGCTCAGATGGAAAGAGCCAGGAACTTCCCCAGTGTCTGCATGGGGAAACTGAAAGGTGGGCGCACAAGCTATGTATGTTGTCCTTGAATCCTCACATTTCTTTAAAACCAGAGGACATGGGTCCGGAATGTGATGATGCAAAGCAAATAAGTAGGCAACACAAATTGTAAGTTGAATTTGTATTAGCACTTACTTGTATCCATTTTATAATGACAATCATCGTGTCATCTTACTTTTTCTTTCCAAAAGAAATTAAAATAACTTAAAATTGCATATAATAAAGTGAGCTCAACGAACTAAAACAGAAACAAAAGGAAATTTATTGCTCTATGTCCTCATACTCAACATTGTTCACACTTTATGTGGACACACAGTATCATCCATACTCGCTTTGCCCACAGCATACTGAACTCAAATAGCAGTCAGATTATATTATTAGTCCTCTTCTCAGTTATTCCCCACAGTGATTCATTGCCTTCCCTCGGCTCCTCTTCTAAACTTGCATTCTAATTGTGCTGCACTTCCTCTCACACAGCATGTAGGCACCTTTTGGGGAGTACGTGACCACTGTAAATGTCATCCACACTATGTAGGAGCTGCTTTATCTTCTGCCCCTAGAAGGTATGTGACCTCACGCTTCTGGCAGTAATTCATAAGACTAACATTTCATGGGGCAAGAAGATTCTCTCTTCTGCCCCTCAAGTAAAGATTCTGGGAATTGCCATATTCTACTACATGGAACGAAAGGCAGAGAGAGTGAGTCCGCAGAGAGAAAGAATGAACCAGAGGTAGAAGGAGAATTCCCCAGGTTTCTGAGTGGTTTTTAGCCCTGGCTGTTATTTCTTACTGAGACCTGGCTGTATGTCTTCCTACAAGTTCCCTAAAACACTCTGAATCCTCACAATGATTTCCCCCTTTCTTTTAAGTTTACAGTTTTTAAGTTACAACAATTCTTAATTAATTGGCATCCCTTTTTGTGTCTCTGCCCCAAGTCTATGCATCTGAGGTAATTTCCTGCAGAAAAATCCTTAACGGTCCCCCTCACCCAAACCAAAGTACCAGCAACTTCATCTTAGGAATCCCTATAATACTACATGTATACACTTCTTAAAACAAGTCTTCCTTAGATCCTGCCATTATGATTAACATCCCGTTTTCTATTATATTTCTAATCTTCTTGCGAGGAAGGACGAATGCCTTATTCATTGTTGTAATCTCTACATACCAGCCACGGTAGTAGTGGGCAGCTGTGGACCTTTATTTGTTAAAAGAATGCATGAATAGGGCTGGGGATTTGGCTCAGTGGTTCCACCATCTGCCTTGCCAGCACAATGGGCCTGAGTTCGATCCCTGGTACCAAAAAAAAAGAATGGGTGAACAAACAAACATCTTTTATTTATTCTCTACTATTGTGTAAATCCCTAAACCTCTGTCCTTCAGGCTGGTATTACAAAAGTGAAGATTATTTGATCAGTTTACCCAGTTAATGTGAGCAATGTAGACAGACAAATAGGATAACTGTAGCCCAGAAATCTACTCCACAGCCAGAATAATGCCATTTGGTTGTCAATATTGATCACGTTTAATTAGAAAATTGCCAGATCTCCGCTGTTCTTAGTGCTGTGTGGGGGGTATCACCTAAAAGCCAAGGGATGACAAGCTGCTCAGAGCATCTGTGGTCTTTATGTAATAAACATGTTTTCACTTGGGGAAATGTGTGCCTGTTTCTGAGCAAGATCAGAGTCTTTATAATTTCGTCTCTTTCCTATACAAACTTTTTTTAGTTGTTATGATGAGGAAGCTATTAATATACAATTCCTAGTTATTAAAGTAATCTGAATTTATTTTAATTCATGTCATGTGAATGAGGACTTGCAGAGTGGATTTAGAGTAGGGTTAAAATCAAGATAAAGTTTTAAGAAATAATCTCTTTGGGAACAGAATGGAGTTATTTGAGGTGCACTGAGACTTTGTGAAGCAGGTTATTAACCTGTCAGGTACCTATGTCCTTTCCAAGCATGCCTTTGATCTTTCATGACCCTATCAAAGCACTTTCCAGATGAAAGCAGAGCTATAATCACTGTGTTTTATGCTATGCACTCAGTTTCTCAAACAGCAGGTGACACTCATGTTGTGATTTGCCATTTGAGCTGTCTGTACTTATGTTTATCATTGGAACTGAAAAAAGAAATTGTCAACGAATGCTTAACAAAGTCTTAAAGTGGCCAAACTGCAAGTGTCGATTTGCTAGTATTCATAATTTGAAATGGTCATTTGCCAGAAACCAATCTGCTCATCTTAGTGCATAGGCTTAAGCATGTTGCATTTGCACACAGTTATTGGTAAATAAATCTCAAGTGTGAATCAGTCAATTAATCAAGAACAAACCAAAGATTAAGGCTCTTTATGGCCTGTCTGGACTTATTGACTAAGTATGCTTAAATTATGAGTTTGCAGGAATTCATCCATGTTTCCAAAGGCACATTGGAAACACGATTCACTATCTGTAACATAGATAATTGATTGTCCTATCTTCTACACTTTGAAAGTCATCTTTTAAATGAAAGGAATAGGTCTGATCAGATTAGAGGGAGAAAATTTTGGAAGGAGAATCCTTCCTTAATTTGCTAAACTACTTTTAGCTACTTAGGATAAAAAGTAGAAATGCACAAAAGCAAATTTAAAAATTCTTTAAATCCTCATTAATGCTACCTTCCTAAGACAAGCACTTACATTTTTATAGTATTTCAGTAATTTTACTATATATAGATATCAATGAGCATGATTAAATTTTGTTTAAAATTAAAATGGTACCATACCATTTATACTATTTTATAATATGCTTTTTCCCCTAACAGTAAAGCAGGGATATTTATCTGATGTAAAGAATGACAAATTCTTCTGTCAAGGACAAGACAGTAAATCTTGTAGGCTTTGTGGGCCATCCAGTTTTCATCACAACTATCTAACCATGTTATAGCAGGAAAAAAAATCCCAGCGGGTATGTAAATAGATGGGCAGGGCTGTGTTCCAATAATACATTAAGAAAAACAGATTCCACACATATTGTGTTTATGGGTGTAAAGACTCAAGTTAGTAAAGATGCCAATTCTTCACAAATTTATGCACAGGTTTAACATAACTCCTATCAATTCCCAGGGAATAAAACATGTTATTGAAGATATGGATAAGATTATTCTAAAATTTATATGTAAATGCAAAGGAAGGAGCTGGAAGAGTTAAGATGATTTCCTTAGAGACAATTTAAGTGGGAAGAATGACTGTATCCAATATTAAGACATATTTAAAGCTACAGTAACCAAGACTGTGTGGCATTTGCTGGAAGGCTAGACACATTGATCAGTGGAACTGCATAGTGAATGTAGGAATGGACCCACATAAATGTGTGCAACTGGTTTTTTACATAGGTGCGAAAGCAATTCACAGAGGAATAATAAATAGCCTTTTCAAAGAATGGTACTGGAGTAATCGGAATCAACTTTGATCAAAATGGAATATAAATTTAAAAGTAAACCATAAAGCTGTAAAACTATTAGGAGAAAATCTTTGTGATGTGAGGCTTAGTAAAATCTTCTTAGACACAACATCAAAAGCACAAAAGGAAAAAAATCAATCAGTTTGACATAATGAAACCTAAATACTTTTTCTGTGTGAAAGATCTTAAGATGATGAAAAGACAGACTGGGAGAAAATATTTGTAAACCATATATCTAACAAAGAACTCACATGATGATTTGATGCTACGGACCTATTAGAACTAAATCAAAAGAATAATGACATATATAATAATGATAAGAACAAATAAAGATGTGGAGAAACTGGACCCCTATACATTGTTCAAGGTATTATAAAATGATGAGCCACTTAACATTTTCTTTAAAATCTAGATATATACTTGGAGTACAACCCAGAAACCACATTCCTAGGAATTTATCCAAGAGAAACAAAAATAATTAGAGCAACACAAAACCCTGTACTAGGTGTGATTGAAAGCTACAGTGACATTTCTCAGACGAACAAGTTAAAGTAGCAAATAAACATGAAAAAATGGTCGATGTCACTGGTCATTCAAGAGATGCAGATGAAAACAACACTGAGATTTCACCTCACCTCAGAAAAAATGGCTGCTATCAAGAAATCAACCAATAACAAATGCTGGCAGGGTTGTGGGGAGAAAGGAACCTTTCTCCATTGTTGGTGGGAGTGCAGACTGGTGAAACCACTGTAGAAATCAATATGGAGATATTCAAACAACTAGGGTTGGAAGCCCTGTTTGATCCAGATATTACTCTGCTCGGCATCTTCCAAAAAGAATAAAAAGAATCATACCACGGTGATATATGCACACCCATATTTATAGTGGAACAGTTTCTAATAGTTAAAACTTGGTAACAGCCCAATTGCCCATCAACAGGAGAGTAAAGATGTTTTTTATATAAAATGGAGTACTACTCAGCCATAAAGAATGAGAAACCTGAGATATTTATAGCTAAGTGGATGCACGTTGAGGCCATACTCAAGTGAAATTAATAAGACACGTATAAATATTGAATAGTTTCTTTGGTGTGAAAAACTAAAAGTGTAAATAAGGATCAAAATGTATAATTGATGTGTAATAGGAAGAAAAGGCGCTAAAGGAATACGGGAAGTGGGAGGGGTAGGGAAAAGCTAAGAAGGGAAAAGAAAAAATATGAGAAAAGGAAAGACATGGAAACAAAGTCTTTGTAAATAGGGAAGGTTGGAGGGGCTGAAGTGAGGGCAGGGGAATGGGGAAAAACAAAAACCAAGATTCATCACATAAAGGTACAAGATCCTAATGATGAATGTAACTGCATGGTATATCTAAATTATATCAATAAACTTAATGGAAAAAGTGTTTACTGTCTTATAGTAAAAGACACAGTACCATCAATTCCCCTCACAATATTTGCCCTTTCTTGGAATATACTTATCCCATTGCTTTTGCCACTTTCTAAAGTAATTCTGGAGTCTTAGCTCATGTCATGGCTGCCTCCAGATCCTAAATGCATTCATGATCATTTTGACTTTGAGGAAGAGGCATAAGTTCCATGGTGCCCAATCTGGTCAATAAAGAGGATGAGAACACATCATAACACTTCTACAAGCCTTTTGTTCAGTTGGATGAAATTTGGCAGCACTATTCACCATCTATTTGGTCATACCTCATAAATACACTCATAAAAAAAGACCTTCAGAACTGCTTCGGAAAGTGCCAAGACCAATGACATAAATGTGTTCATTAAAGTGAGAGGAAGTATTTTGAAAGATTTAAGGGCAATGTGTCTTTACCATAATGCTTCCTTGTTAAAATTTAAGCATTCACTGTAATTTTCAGTCACAAGTCATACATAAAGTCACAGCAGCTTTATTTATGATAGCAAAAAACTACAAACAACTATTGCACCCTTCAGTAGGGGAGCTGAAATGTGGTGTAGCCACCGCACTAAAAGGGATAAGCTGGTGATACATTTGACCACCTGGAAGTATCGCGAGGACATCATGCTGAGTGAAACAGAATAAAAGCCAGTTTCAAAAAATCGCATACTATGTGATTTCACTTATATAACGTTCCACAGTGACAAAATTACAGTAATGTAGAACAGATTAGTAAAGGCCAAGGTTTAGGGAGACAGGAAGGGTATAACTACAAAGAGTAGCACAGGAGAGATTTTTGTGGAGCAGCATAATCCTGTGACTTGATTATAGTTGGATAGGAATCTATGTACATATTGTTTTAATGTCAATTCTGTGCCTTTTTACTGTACTGTAGTTATGTTAGATGCATCAAATGGAAGAAAGTGAGCAAAAGGTACATAGTGCCTTCTACTATCTTTGCAACTTCTTCTGAGTTTATATTTTTTCAAAATAAAAAGTTAAAACGGCTGGGCATGGTGGCACACACCTGGAATCTCAGCACTCGAGAGGCTGAGGCAGGAGGATCTCTGTGAGTTTGAGACCAGCCTGGGCTACATAGTGAGTTCCAGGGCAGTCTCAACGCCATAGTGAGACCCTGTCTCAAAAAATCAAAAAAAAAAAAGTTAAAACACAAATAAATCAGGTGGCAGATCATTTTCCCATAGTTTTGCTTTGTTTTGCTAGTCCATGTTGTAGACCATTAAGTATTTGATGATATGTTTTTTTTAATTATGTGATATGTCTTTCATAACACATAAAATTGTGCTTACGCTATTCTTTATTATTCTTAATTTTTCTCCTTGTAAAACCAAGGTCTCGGGCAGTGGCACACACACTGAAGCAGTCTGTTTGCTATCAGTGAACGCTCTAAAAGGTTCACCGTCACTGGTGCGGGTAGTCTATATCTTCTTATGTATTATTATTATTTCCTTACAATGATTAAAGTAACTATTGCTTTCTAATAAACATGCAAAATTAGTGTCAAAGGTACATGTATCCTTAATAGTTTGCAGTATTCCTACCATCAGTTATAAGAGAACATATAATATATCCACACATTCACCAACAATGCATATTATCTTGTTTTTTTAAAAAATAGTTACATACTTATCAAAAAAGAATATACCATTGTTTGTTTAAAATGTATTTTCCCTTTTATGTTTAGGTTGTTCATTCAGGGCCCCGGTCTGGAAGAATATTTTCCCTTTCTGTAGCTAATTCTTTCTCAACCTCCAAGTTTCAGGTAGAACACCACTTCCTATGAGCTTTGTTGTGCAGTTTGTTGTTTTCTTTTTTTAAGAGATAGGGTCTCACTTTGTTCACCAGGATGGCCTTGAATTCATGGCTCAAGTGATCCTCCTGCTGCAGTCTCCCGCGTAGCTGGGATTATAGGCATGTGCCACTGTACCCAGCTTGACACTACATCCTACAGGAGGTCATGTCTGAGCCCCTGCTAGGGTTAGGTAGCCCCCATACTTCCTGTACCATTGCACTGTGGCCACACCTTATTTACTTGTGTACACTTCATTCTCTGTGAGGACAGAGGCTTGCTTTATCTAACTAGTTTCTACTTTATGCCCAGCTACTCTTCAGACAGAAGATTAATAAAAACATTAAAGGACTCAAGACACTTAACACCAAATACAAATAGCCCAATCAATAAATGGGCAAATTAACTAGGCAGTTATTTCTTAGAAGAAGAACAAATGGCTGATAGGTGTATGAAACATGTTCAACATCTTTAGCCATCAAGGAAATGCAATCAGAACTACACTGAGATATCACCTCACCCAGTCAGGATGGCTATCATCAAGGACACAAAGAAAACAGTACATACTGGTGAGGATGTGGCGGGGAAGGAATTCTTCTGCACTGAGGGTGGGAATGTGAATTATAGTATAGCCACTATAGTAATCAGTATGGAGGCTTCTCAAAAGAGAAACTAAAAGTAGAACTTCCATATGACACAACTGTACCACTCTTTAGTATACATCTGAAGGAATCAGAGTCAGCATACCATAGGGATAGCTGCATAATCACACTCACTGTGACACAATTCACAATGGCCAAGGTACGCAATCACCCTAAATGCCCATCAGTGAATGAATGGATTGAAAAAACATAATATATAGAGATAGATACATACATGTGTGTGTGTATATATATATATATATATATATATAGAGAGAGAGAGAGAGAGAGAGACAGAGAGAGTGATACAGAGAAATATTCAGCCATAAAAAAACACAATTATGGCATCTGTAAGAAAATTTATGACACCAAGGAACATCATGTTAAGTGAAATAAGCCAGATTAGGCTCAGCAAAGCAAATATCATATGTTTTTCCAAACATATGGAATAAAGAAAAACAAAATGGAATGAAAACTGAACGGAAACTATTATGAGACAAGAGGAAGAGATAAAGGGAAGGGAGGAAGTGGTGTAAGGGAAGATAGATATGCTCAAAATGTGTTATACACATGTGTGAAAACACCACATTGAAACCCAATATCTTGTAAAATTAATAGAGGCTAATAAACCACTTTTTAAAAAACTTGTTAAATCTCTGAATTAAAAAAAACAACAGATAATCAGAAAGGGTTGTCCTTCTTGTTGTTAGTTCACAACAATGACGGTGGTGTGTTTCTGGTACCATACAGAAAAGCTGGCCCTTTACCTGTGAATATAGCTATCAAATCAGAATAGAGATGGACGTATCAACTCACGATAGTTAATAATGGATGATAATGACCAATAAGATTTTCTAAATAATTTCCATTGTGCTGTCCACTCTGCGGGTCATACAATGGTTGTTATTTATACACTGCTCAGACTAAGCACACACGTAGCAAAACCTTAACTTGAGTTCTTTACGTAAAATGGCATAGTATTTCCATATGACCTGTGAAAACCCTCTCATGTAGGTCAGGCCTAAGTACGTAATAAGAATACCTAACACAGTGTAAATGCTATATAAATAGTTTTCATACTCTACTGTGTAGGGAATAATGACAAGAGGAAAAAGTCTGTATGTGTCCAGTGCAGAAACACTTTTTAATATTTTTCATATACAACTAGTTGAATCTGTGATGCAGAGCCTTGGACAGAGAGGGCTGACTCTACCACCAAACTCCATTCCCTTCAAGAACTTATTGTTTGGGGCTGGGGATTTAGCTTAGTGGCACCATGCCTGCCTTGCAAGCACAAGGCCCTTAGTTCAATCCCCAGAACCAAAAAAAGGAGTTATTGTTTGTTTACTCAAACTAGCATAGCCATGATTTTATCAAAATATTTTGGGCTTTTTTGTTTGTTTGTTTCATTTTATACATTTCAAGTATCTTCTAAAATTCTTTATCAACTCACAAACAAATCTCTGTTCTTTGTCTGCCAGGGTCCAATTTCATTTCTTAATGGTAATTAAATCAGATCTAAGCTGGGGAGGTATTTTAATAATACCACCCCTGATCATACTGCTTTGATTCTACTTTTACAAGGGGTTTCAAATATGATTCTATTTTTCCTCAGAGTTCTTTCATCCTATCTGTTACTGCGTTTAACACATTGCTCATTTATCTAAAGTAGTTAGATTTATTGTAGGTAGAGTGGCTTTTAGAAGAGAACAGAAAATATATTCAGTAGATGAGATTCTAGTATCTGTAAAACAGAATTTCTTATTTGAGAATTTATCCTCTAGGCCATAAGCATCATGAGCAGCTGATAAAGGAGACAAATTGTAAGTAGTCTGAACTGGAAATAAGGGAAAAATCTAGAATTGCAGGCAATATATACAGACATAGCCAAATATAACCTGGTATTAACTTGCTGAGAGACTCTGTGCTAGTCACTTAACTAACTTCTCAGAACATCAGTTTCCTCTTATATAAACTAAGTCAGATGAATTAGAAGAAAGTAAGCTCTATTCCAGTTTGGAAGTTCTGTGATTTTGTGATACAATCGGTCTACCATCACAATATCCAATTCTAAGCAGTGACATTCATCGCGAGAATGCCCTACAATCTAATCAGAATCCTTTCCCTTGGACTTCAATCTGTGATGTTTCTTTTTCATCCCAGACTCTTTTCACTCACTTCTGTGTCCAATAATATGAGGAGATGATCGCTGGCATCTCCTGTGGCCTGACTTTCTTCTCCTGTCTGAAGCAATCTTCACACAAGGGAACAGATCCCAGGCAGAACTCAGAACCCCATTCTTTGTACTTTAACAAAAGCTCATCTTTGCATTCTAACCTGAAAGAGGGATTTTACTGAAAGAAGAAGAAAAACTAGCATCTGCTAAATTCCTACTGTGTACATTTTATATATCATGGTCATTCCTTACAACCCTCTTTTGAAATACATACTACTTCCTCCTTTTTTGAAGCTGAGAAGCCTGACAATCCAGAGAAATTAAATAAATTCCTGAGATTACTAGATAGCATCAGTAGAGCTGGAATTCAAAGTCTAAATGCTTTGGCATAAAGTTCTCTTTCCACCAGACCACACAGACTTTCATGTCGCATAAAGGCCCAGGGTCCTTGGGTATTATTTCAGGATATTCCAAGAAGAAAGGGCATGAGCTAAATTCTGTCTCTGCCTGTATCCAAATGATGTACAGAATATAACTAATGGTTTTGTTTTATGATATTATTAAATTTGAGCTGAGGAAAGTAAGTCCTACTGATTTAAAAATGTTTGTATGTAAGGGGAAAAAATGAGAATCAAGACTTGTCATGTAGAGGTACAAGATCCCAACAATGAATGTAACTGTACTGTATCCCTAAAATGTACCAATAAACTCAATTAAAGCTGAAAAAAAATGTTTGTATGCGTAGCAATTGCTAAAGAACAAACAACATTCTAATCTACAGTGTCACCTTCTAGTCATTTATTTATATAGGCATAAATAACAGACATTTCAGGTGATAGCTTCAAATTGAATAACCAAGTTTCACCATTCAATGTCTCTTTTTGTACAGTCTAAGAAAAAGCAGAATCATAGTAGATGCTCAACAAATGTTATTTGATACCATCTCTTCCAGCTATATCTAACCACAGTTATATCAAGGATGACTGCAAGATGGTATATGGAATCTCAAGACACTCATGATTTGTACATTACAGATGCTGCAGCTGCTACAAATGTACAAGTTTAGTCTCATAGTAAATATTCTCAGAGCTTTGCCAAGCAGTGTAACTATCTTTTTTGTAATCCTCTTGCACCTGCTTCTACTCCCTTCCTTTCTGTGTGCCAGTGGCTCATAATGTGAGAAAAGGTATTCCATGGGAAGGCATCGATGTGCTTCAGGCTGCATGGGTGAGTAATGGTAGATAACTAGATAACTAGATGTACTACTGGCTAGCGCTTTTTGGTAACTATGCAATCAGAGGAGGGGTAATAACCTCTGAAGTTAACAACAGGGCTTAGAAGTGTCGAGCATCAGAAAGGTCAATATGTAATCAACAGGTAAGGAGGAAGCCAAAAGAAACAGTAGCAGGAAAAGCAGATAAGAAGCAAAACGCTTAGAACAAATAGCCTCAGACTTAGGAGATGGCCTCTGGGAGTTTGTAGAGCTGGAAATCTGCAACACTGAGTTTGAGTAGTTCTGACCCTTTTATAATTGTATCATTTATCAAAGAAACCACACTGGAAATGGAGAGCTAGATTGAGTGATGTGCCTGCTAACTGCAAGGTACTTACAATTCATTCCCAAAGGGAAGAAGGACAGAGATGAAGGTTTCCTCTTTCCTTCATGGGACTGCTTACAAATCTGGAAAACAACCAATACTGTTTTGATCCATGCAAACACTGCAGAGGCAGTGAATCACTGAAGAAACAACTCAAGACTCTCAACATTTGTGCCTGAACTCATGCCTCTGTACGAGCATAACCTGGCACTTGGGACAAAAGGCGCTACAGAAACTACATCAAATAAAGGTACATACACAGTCATCATTAACATAGCCAGGAGTACATAATAGATACCGTGGAAACTCCACATCTGTAGGTTCTGTGTCTGTGTATTCAACCAACTGGGCATCAAAAATATTTTTTGAAAAATTCCAGAAGTTGCTAAAATTCCAAAGTTGAATTCACTTCAAATCAATCACTATACTGAATCCCCCAAATGAAGTGATGTGCAGGCACACCCCACTGGAGCCTCCCTCCAGTTCATACATTCTTAGTCTCTCTGCAGCTCAGTGTTTCAGCATTGTGTTCCTTGTGTGTCTCTCAAGTACTATGTAGTTTGGTCTATTATGGATTTGTCTGTACTAAAGTGCATAGAATTTGTTTACTTGTTATTATTCCCTAAATAATATAACAACTACTCATATAGCATTCACATTGTACTGCATATTATAAGTAATCTTCAGATAATTTAAAGTGTGTGGAAGCATCTGTTACTGGATTTGCAGTTCTGCCTAGGCTGATGATCTGTGTGTGCCTGAATTGTATGGTTATGTCTCAGTTCTTGGATCCTCCCATAGAAGGTCTGTAGAACTCCAAATCAGAAAGTTCCAAGTGTAGTAAGCCAATTTATTGAGGGAAAAGCACAGTGTATTTGGGAAAGAACCAACCAGGCAACCTGGTGAAAACCAAGTGTTTGGAGAGGGGTAGTTCATCAGGGACAGTACATTCACAAAGAAAGGGAACAGGAACCTCACAGAATGGTAAAGTGCCTCCAGGACAAGGCTGATTTCTCTTTTGCTTTCTTACAATTTGGGGAGTAGTCAGGATCTGTGGCT
Organism: Fukomys damarensis; assembly: GCF_012274545.1. Lineage (NCBI taxonomy): Eukaryota > Metazoa > Chordata > Mammalia > Rodentia > Bathyergidae > Fukomys > Fukomys damarensis. Next base: position 6,399,356 of record NW_022900948.1, on the reverse strand, counting down.
ACTGGATCTTCTTCCAAGCAACTATGAGTCTCCATCTCCTCATCAAGAACTAATATTGTCTCATCTGGAATAAACACTGTGGCCAAAGCCCAGGAGAAGGAGGAGGAAACACACACACACACACACACACACACACACACTACAAATATGTGTAAACATGGCCTAATTTAATCAACATGGGGGCCTCAATCATCTAGGTTCTGCATGGACTCCAGAATTATATGAATGTGTAGGTGAAGGAAACTAAAAGTAGTTCAATGAGCCCTTTTATGGAAATTTTAGACACTGCCTCCTGCATAGTTTCCTCTCTAGGCTCAGCTACTGTGTTTTCAGCTCCAGCTCATATCTAGCTAGCTACCTACTCTACCATTTTCATGGATTTTTGGCATCCATGGCATGTCCTAGAGCCAATGTTTTAAACATATTAAGGTAAGATTATATTCACTAAAGGTTGGTAACCTTCCTATCTGAATTGAACTCTTTTTTTGCATACAGTAAATTTGAGATGCTAAAAGACTAGTTACATGGAGATGTCAGTATGAGGTGGAACACCATTGAAGATTTGGATCAAGTACACAGGAGAAAAGCAGGTATATTGGTCATTTTTCTCATCACTGGGACAAAATACCCAGTAATCACAACTTCAAGGGAGGAAAGGTTTATTTTGGCTCTTGTTCCAGTCCATAGTAGGCTGGCTCCAAAACAGGACAGCATGGCAGAGGGGCATAGTGGAATAGAGCTACTTACAGCCCAGTGTATAAGAAGCAGAGAGTGTCAAGGGAGGATCAGGGAAAGGAGATACACCCTTCCAGGTAGTGCCTACAGTGACCCTCCTCTTACAACCAGGCCCCACCTCCAACAATCTGCTACAAAGCCTCTGTAATCCATTCACCTTCCAAAGCTTCCACCTATGATTCCCTGGTGCTTTATGGGAACATCTAGATTCCCATCATAGCAGCAGTTTTATGCAGTGGGTAGAAGTTAAAAAGAGCCAATGAAAACTGTGTACTAAAGGCCAGAATTTCCTTTCCTGGGAGCTGAGTGCCACCTGACAGGCGCTTAAATTTATCACTTATATTTTGATTACTAGTTAGTCAGTGACCTGTCCTACGGATCGTGTTTATTCTACACATTTCATGATTAAATAAGCAGCTAAAATTTAAGTCACCAGGGCCAATGTTAGGAAAGGGAAATTTCTTGAATGACCTCGTTTCTGCCAAGTGCCTATGTGCTTGCCCACACACAGTCCTGAAACCTAAGCTTTAGTGATTGCCTCAGTGTTTTCCATCCTCCATCAACTGCAGTGCTAATGGTGCAGGTCATAGCCTCTTCTCCTCTCTTTTGTTAGTAAAGAGGAAAGAACACACATTTTAGATTTCAGTTATAAGCTCCCCTGCTTGACCCTACTGGCTTTGAAACCACAAAATGACCCTTCTCTGTGTTTCCTACTTCTCCTTCTAGAAAGAACAAATGAACTCAATTGGTAAGAACATATGATGAAAAATTGGAATAAAAATTGAAACTGTTCAAACATCAGATGCCAAAATGAATAAACCTGGTTAATGATCCAACTTTTGAATATATTGTGTGCTTTCTAGCAAAGAAAATAGCAGCAGGAAAAATGGCAACATAAAAGTGTTGCAATGTCCACCCACTCAAAAAGGTGTTGCATTCTAATGAGGCTGGGGGTGGGATGAATAGGAGGAAGAGAAATTCAAACAACTTTCAACCTCCTACCTTGTACCAGGGATCTCAGCACATATTTTAAATAATAATTCATTTTATCTAACTTCAGGAAATATTTGCAATTTGGGGAAAATTTGAGCACAACAATTTGAGCATTGGGACTTAATAGTTGCCCATAATGAAAGCCTTTTTATCATCTTTTAAAAGTTAGAAACAGAACTTCTGTTCAAGATGATGTATCAGGAGACACCAAGACTACCACATCGGGAGAGCCACTAGAAGAATTCAGGAGACACATAATGCCTAACAGTTATTACAGCAAAGTAATGAGGTTAAACACGTAGCTACAAGTCTGGGGATTTGGCTCAGTGGTTCCACTGCCTGCCCTGCAAGCACAGGGCCCAAGTTTGATCCCCAGTAGCGCACACACACACACACACACACACACACACACACACACTGTAGCTCCAAAGGAGGAAATTCAGGCAAAGTATGAAGGAATCCATCTGCTTACTTCTTATTCTTATTTTTGTTAGTACGTTTCCAGTACACATTTACACTCCTTGCGTAGAGTTGAATGCATGTACACAACACATCTTAACTCCTTTTTCTTCCCCATCCTTCTGCTGCCCCATCCCTGCCTCCATCTCTTGATCCCTTCCTACTTCCTATTGTCTACCATTTGTTTTGCTCTTTATTTGTAAATTAAGTTTCTCACATAATAGAAACCATGTGATATTGAAGCTTGTGTGCTTGATTGATCTCACTTAGGTTTTTTAAACGTTATTTCCCCTCTATGAGGGTTTTTGACAGCACGTTCTTCCCACACCAACACAAATTTAGTGTATGTGCCACTCAACCAAGCCCACTACATGGGGGACAGGTCATATGGGTATCTCCCACTTAATACATACCAAATCGTCACAAACTCAGTAGGAGCATAGGTGCTTAGCATAAGGCATATTGTCTGCATTCTGTACACAGTGAACTAATCTTTATCAGGTAATTTCTGATTGGCAGTCACTCCTCTGATAGCCAAGTTCTCCAATGTCAATCAAATTATACCTTGTGTACAGGACTTTCTATAGGCAGCTACTGCAGACAATGCTCTATTAACTGTTTTCTGCACAGATAGTACACAAAGTTAAGGCTTTCATGGATAGACCAGACCCTAACATTACCCACTTCCAAATACATAAGAATAATAGATAAGATATGAAAAGGTAAAGCAGCAAAGATAAATGGGCTTACAAAATACAATCACTATGAAACAAAAGCCACAGCAATCTAGAGATGTAAGTAGTACTGAAACACAGTTTGTAACCAGAATGAACCTTGAAAAGTGCAACAGTATTTGAATAAACTAAAGTGTAAATTCAGAGATTTATTTATGAAACATTAGATTTTTCCTTGAAAATTTGTCCATTTATAAGTAGTCTAGAAATTTTTAAAAAATTGATAACACTCAGTTTGAAAACTATGGTTAATATAGTTCACACACACCAGGACTATTTGTTCAGATGGAACCTAAGCATAATTATTGCAAATCTTAACCAAATGAACGCCTGATCATCTTGGCTTCAGAATAATTTAGGTTTAGTCCCCAACCAGTAACAAATATCCCACCTGTCACTTTAAATATAGCCCAGTTCAATAAACCTTCAAAGAATAGAAATGTTCACACTGTCCAACATAGTTGTAACTAGCCACATATGACTACTGACCACTTGAAATATTGCTAGCGTGACTGAGCAATTCACTTCGTGATTTTATTTCATCTTTATTAAATGTAAATAGTTATAGATAGATGACTTATTAGAAATACATTTTGATGATATATTAGAAAAGATTTTCTCATAGGTTCACTGCCTTTTTTACTTTTATCACAGAGTTTCTTTGAAAATGTCTTGGCAGATTAATTGCTTTGGAAAAGCTGTGTGTGTGTGTGTGTGTGTGTGTGTGTGTGTGTCTGTCTGTCTGTCTCTGGACAAGGACAACAACACCATTTGCATATAGTAATATTTAATTATCAGATAGACAAATTTCAGGACTTTTTTTTCTCATTGGGTTTATTGATACTTTTCAGGTATACAGTACAGTTACATTCATCATTGGGATCTTGTACCTTTACATGACAGGTCTTGGTTCTCATTTTTTCACACATGTGTAAATACCAAATAGTTTCTTTGGTGTAAAAAACTATAATTGTAAATAAGATCCTAATGGTATAATTGACAATGTGAAATAAGGGAACAGGACAACTTTTGATCATCTTAATTTGGTTCATCTTTCATCTCTTTACAGTTGTAACCTGACTCATTGAAAAATGAATAGCCAGGGCTGGGTAGCTCAGTGGTTCTGGCCCCTGCCTTGCAACTGCAAGGACCCAATTTCAAGCCCCATACCCCCCCCAAAAAAATTCAATAGCCATATATTTGACCATTTTCCTTTTTTCTTTTTCTTTTCTTTTTTAGACAGGGTCTTGCTATGTAGTTCAGACTGACCTTGAACTCATTATGTAGCTTTGGCTGGCCTTGAACTCATGACAATACTTCTGCCTGCACCTCCCAAGGGCTTGGATTTCATGCATGTGCCACCATGCCCAGCTATTTGATGGTTTAAGTGGAGAGGAAAACTAAAATTTCTTGAATATCCAATTTCATGATAATCTCTTCCTGAATAAGTTAATTTTTCTTAATATGAAAAAAGGAGAAGGTGGTGAGCAGCAATATCCAGCAGAATCTGTTTTGTATGAATAATATGTCAAGCTATAGTTTTTTATTGTGTCTTCCTTTTAAAAACTAAGACAAACTATTTTCTATTTTTTTCTTTGTTGTGAAACTAAGCATTCATCAGTACACCATCTGAATCCTAAAAATAAAGCGGTGCTGAAACATTAAGCTAAGCAGTGGGGGTAGCTTCAGTTAGTGACATTTCCCAGTCCATTAACTCAGGAGCCCTGACTATCTCTGGTGGAAGAAGACAGTGGATGGAGAATGGATGGTATAAAGACAAGTCTCTGACCTCAGATAATCCTGGTCAAGATCTGGCATTTGCAGGCGTTAAACCTCTAAGGAGCTGTGTCAACATAACTTATTCCTGACCAAATTTCCAATTAGCTCACTTCTACATATTATTTGCTTATATCTATATCCAGAAGAGTTATATTCAGAAAATTTTCAGTGATAAAAAGCCATGGTGGTCATCCTTCTATCTCAAAAGCAGGTGCAGACTAAATGCAATATAGCATCCTACATTTGATCCTGGAACAGAAACAAGGTGTTTGTGCAAAAACTGAAAAAAATCTAAATAAAGCCTTAAGTTTAGTTAATAGCAATTTATGTCTTAGCTTTGAAAAATATACCATCATGTTAACAGTGAGACAATTGAGTGGAGAATGCACAGAATTCTCTATATTATCTTTGAAACTTTTCCATAAATCTAAAGGTATCCAAAAATTAAAAGTGTATTAAAAACAGACATAGAAAGATGAGCAGAATTGTTCAAAGTTGCTGTGAGCTAACTGAGAAGAAGGGCTGCCCTTTCCCAGAAGGAGTTATTGCCCATGGCCTCAATTTCTCCAGATTTTCCAATAAATCTTCCGACAGCTGGCCCCCAAATGTAGATGATTCCACAGTCTACTTCAAAATACTCATTTCCAGTAGCAACACTCACACTTACCCCATAAAAATATACAGCAAGGAGGGGAAACATGTCCTCCTGGGTCCTGTCCCTGGGAGATATCCAGCTCTGTGCAGACACCATTTTGAGAGGATAGGAGACCTCCTCATTTTCTGACTCTTTTTCCTGTGAACTCTAGTCTGCATCATGTTTGCACAATCCTACTTCATAAGTGACAGCATGGAAATGCAATTATCTTTCTCTTTTGAATATTACCTTGCTTTCTTACTAACAGAAAAAGAAAAGTTGAATAGCCTGTCTTTTGAAAGTTGAGAATCAAAGGAAGTGGTCAGGGTTAATAAGGAACTGAACAAAATAGATTTCAATATGGCAAAGCCAGGTCAGTTAGCTTTCAATTCTAAGGCCAGTCTGTTAGTTGTCATTCTCATTTTAATTGAAGCAGAATTTATACAAGCAAGAGTTTGTGTATAAACACTTAGATGTGCTTATTCAAAAAGCATTAACTAATATAAATCGAAAAGTTCAACTACATCCTCTCACTAATTTTAAATACCTACATGTATTCTTCATGTGCAACTGTTATAATGATGGCTAGAAAGGATCCATTCATTTGCATACATAAACTTAGAGGCTAGGTTGAAGTCAATTTAAATAAAGAAAAATTCAAATTTTAGAAAATGTCTGTAGAAAGTTTTCACTTTTCACAGACATTGGTCACTTCCTGAGGAACATAGCTTGTCTTCACAATTTCAAAGGCAGCTGGATGTTTTTACACATTGGCATAGACAAGCCTGTACAGGATCTTCTCACATTGTGAACAGGTTTTTAAATAATGTGTGAAAATTCTAAGGTTGTAATATACTTAGTACTCTCATATGACAAGTAAGAGAAGAAAAATCAATTCCCACCCTAAGAATGAAAGAGCAGTCCCACAGGGGCAATATTCCAATTGAATGAACAATTTCAAATTTGGGTGACAGACTTTTTGGAAGAACAGATTTATATCCTCTGTGAAAATTCAGGGCTTGGGGTTTTTCTCAAGTAGTTTCACAGGAAAAAATCAGTGAAAGTCTTTGGAGCAAGGAAAAAGAAAGAAAACCAGGTGAAGACAAAGCTCGTCCTGAGTCTTTTATATTCCCCTGCTGCTAAGGTTTTCCATGGCCCTGTGTTCATTATTTTTCTTCTTGATCCTCCTCAAATCGGGAAGATTTCTCCATCTTATTGATTAGCCCATAACAATAAATTACTTTCAGTCTGACTGAGATACTTTTCAAAGGGAAGTAGAGTCTCTTCCAACATTGGAAGAAAACCCTAGTATGATTCATATTACTCCCTGGTTAGAAGTAAAACTACTTAACAAAACACAAAAGGCAGCTTCCTGAAGACTGTGAAAAGTAAGCAGATGGTAGTGGATTGTGGTGGGAAATTAGAACAGGGAGAAGGACACATGTATTGGGGAAGCAGTAATTTGAGTAGTATAAACTAAAAAAGAAACACGCCATTTCTGGCCAGAGAAATGGGGTACTGGTCCCTGAGTTGGGTGGGGGGATACAGGGAATTCCAGTGTGGAAACAGTTAAAGTAAGGATACTGCTGTTTGAAGATGAACCTATACAAATGGCAGGTGCCACTCAGCCTGCATGTGGGAGAAAGAGCCAAGGAGCATAGAAAGGGCCTTAAGAATGGAGGTAAGAGACCAACCACAGCTCCAATCACAGAATCTCAGAGAGGCACATGTGCAGGACAGACACAAAGCAGCAAAACAAAGAACTGAAATTGGAACCACAATCAGTCACAGAAGGTGAAAGAAAACAGACATTTTCATAGTTGCAACCTTTTGAGACAACCACAAGCATAATCACTACTAGAACAAGGAACATGACCGAAGATAAACAGGTGCATCGCAAGAATTGATAAATAAGCATTAATTCTTTAAGAAGATGGAGCAGTACTAAATATCTATTCTCACATGAGTACAAATCCAAAGTATATGAAGCAAAAATTGACAGAGCCAGAAACAAAACAGAAAAAAATCCAGTTACATTTGGCCGTTGTGTACATTGTTGTGGTTTAAGTCTGGAACAGCCCCAGCCTTTCAACTCCACACTCTCAGAGTTGGGCCTTGTGGAAGGTGATGGATCATGGAGGTGTTGTACTCTACTGGACTAATCCGGAGATGAGTTCAGAGCCGAATATACTGTTGGGAGGTGTGGCCTGGTTGCAAGAGGTGATCAAACTCCCCCCTTTCTCTCTGCTTCCTGGCCAGCATGATGTGAGCAGCTTTGCTCCCTGCAGACCCTTCGAGAAACCATGCTGTTTCTGTCTGAAACTCCAGCTGAACATGGAGTGTAACCCTAAGCCAAAATAAACCTCTCCTTTAAGTTGTAGATGTCAAATATTTTGTATATAAGCCCGGAGAAAAGTGACTAAGACACTCCTTTTTCTGCAATTGATAGAATAGGTTGACAGAAAATCAAAAAGAATACAGAGAAGTCGCAACTTATTTGATGTAATTGGCATTTATAGAACACTCCCAATAATAGCGGAGTGTACATTTATTTTCAAGTCCACATGAAACTTTCACAAAAATAGACTATATTCTGGTCCATGGAACAAACCTTAATATATATTTAAAAAACTGAAATCTTACAAATAGAGTGTCTGATTGAAATGGAATTAAGCTAGAAATTAATAATAGAAAGATGTCAATTAATGATTGAAGTCAATTAATTGATTGCTTACTCTCTAGCCAGATTGACCAAAAAACTAACACACAGACTACTGATATCAGAAGCAAAAATTAATAATAATAATAATAAAGAGGACTAAATACCCTGAAGATATTAAAAAGGTAATAAGGATATATCATAAATAGATTTATGTACATAAGTTTAACAATTAAAAGAAATGGACAAATTCTTTAAAAATCATATGCCTACTATAAATCTCACTCAAGAATAACTATATTACCTGAGTAGGGCTGTATCAAATAATTAAATTCATATTTAAAAATTTTGTAACACATAAAGCTCCATGTCAAATTGCTTCACTGATACAGTATATCATGCATAAAAAAAGAAATAATATTACATACACTTTTTGAGAAAGTAAAGGAAGAGCAAATACTTCCCAGTTCGTTTGTAAGGCCAGCATTACATTGATGGCATACCTGTAAAAATCTATAGACCAATAGTCCACATGAAAGCCGATGAAAATATTCAAAACATCAAATCAAACTGAGAAATCTATGATCAACATTAGTTTATCTCTAGAATTTAATCTTCCTTTAACAATTGAGAATCAATTCATATAGTTCAATAAAGAGTAAAATAAAGTAGCATAACTGTGCTAGTAACTTCAAAAAGAGAAATTGGTGACCACTGTGGTACCAAATTATTTACTGTAGAGATTTTCCTATCCAATTCACAAAAAATATCAAATGTAATGTCAGATACACAGGGAAGTTTATTGTAAAATTCCATCCATTTTTGAGTATAAATGATTAAATTCACAGAGTTCTGTTATACAGATTCTGTTGTTCTTTGTAGTTTATTTGTGGCCTGAATTCTGCCTTGTTGCCCTTTCTCTTTCTCTATGCTGACACACAAAAATAGGAAATAGTGAGACATCTGCAAGATTTTGGTCACTTCCTGAATTTGAGCCTTCAGCACCTTTGGGAACCAAATTCCCTGAGCTGGCTTACCTTTCATATCCAACCTCTATGTGAAGACACTTCAGATGCAAGAATTTCAAGTTCCCCCTAAGGAATAAATAAGAAAATACTTAAGATTGTCCACTTGTGTGAATTGCAATGTCATGCCATTGTTCTAGGTCTAAGTCCTATAATTTCTGGCTCCACTAAACACCACTGATGTTTACTGCCAATTCTGCCCACGATCTGCTTCGTCCCACACTCAGTGGCAGTGCTGCCATGTTTATAGCCCAGGGCAATCAGTCAAGTGTCTCAACCTTGAAAACTGTGCCCCAGAGCACAGGATGTGGAGCACAGACCTTTGCTCAGCTGTTGTACTGTTCTCACTTCCATCTTCCTCAGAGTCTGCACTAAATTATAAAATAAAGAAATGTTAGGCTGGGGATTTAGCTTAGTGGTGCCACTGCTTGCCTTGCTTACATGTTTTATACATTCTTTGGCCTATATATAAGTGAATTTGATGCTGGAGATATAAAAGAGGGTAGAGGAAGGGGATAAATTGAAATGTTATGTATCCATACCAATTCCCTACAGTGAATATAATCATTATGCACTGCAAAATACACTAACAGAAGTTTTAAAACAGAGGAAAGAAAAATCTTTGGTAATTTTATTTTCAAAACTGTTTGTCCTACCTAAAAAGTACCACTAAACTCAATGAGAAAAAAAAACTGCTTGTCTTAAATCAGACTTTCAAAGAAAAAATTTTAGGACATTTTTTTTTGGTACTGGGAACTGAACTCAGGACCTTTCTTTTCTTGCCAGGCAGGCATGACGTCACTGAGCTTTATCCCCAGCCTAGGACATCATATTCTTATCATTAGTCATCAATAAATGTTCCAAAATATTTTGGAGAAAAAGAATATATATTGCATGTAAATCAGTGTACAGTCAATAAGTTTGGTGTAGGAGCACAACATATGCATATTGGTATCTTAAATGTCTAGAAAAATTGTTTCCTCTTGAAATTTGGCTATATGAAGTTTGAGGTGATATGAAAATTTTTGTTGAATTATAGCCATCTCTTCCAACATATAGGTACCCTTCTCCATGTCTGTACTCACATGGGAGCTTTTATTTATACTCTGGACCTTCCTCAAGGAGCTTGGCAAACATCATGGTTCCCTATTCTTGGTCTTCTGACTCACTATAGGCACACCCTGAAGTTCTCCTCTTATAAGCACTCTTTGTTATAATTAACATGTCAATGTCAATATTCCTGATTGACAGAAAATACTACAAGGACAGAGAATATGTCTGTTTCTTTACCCCTAAATTTTACTGTCTAGCACAGTGTTCACCATGGAGATTAGAATCAATAAATACTTTTGAATGAATGAAAACTAAATATACTGTTGCCACCAAGGAAAAACTGCCTCCAAGTTATATTTTAAGAAAGTAAAAACATCCAATAAGATAGAAATATTGTCCACTTCCTTGAGGGAACAGAAAAATTTTAGAAATATTTCTGGGAGACATTTTTAACACAAAATTCATAATATCGTATGTAATTTTATACTATTTTTTGAAAAATATAAATGCACACAGATAGGCACAATGGTATTTAAGAGTGACTTCATTTTCTACCTTAGACTTTTTATATATAAAACCTTAAATAAATCTTAAATCAGAAAATATAGAAAGAAAGATAAAAACCTTCACTATTGTGTTTCAGTTCTTTAAATGCTAGGAAAGTAAGATTTTCAGTTTCATAGATAATACATGAAGTGACAGAATAAAATATCAAATTTTGCTGCAGTAAAACATGTATTGGTCTTAAAATTTTTTATTAAAGAGTAACATATGTATAGAAAAGTTTACAAATCATAATGCTGTAGTTTAATAAATTTTGAGAGAGAAATTTTCCTTCTTTCTCATGTACTTTAGCTCTTCAAACATTCTTCTGTCTCAGTTCCTTGCATTTTGTCCCGAGATTTCTGTCATACATGTAAGACTTTTTTAGTAGATCAACATATGCCTTATGCTTTTTTCTATATTGTTCACTCTCTCTTCCTCACTTTCAGTTGGTTTCTGTTGGTATGTCTTCAGTAATATTATTTTCTTTTGTGCATAGCCTTTTGTTTAAATCACACAGTATTGACTTTTAAATTTTAGTTGTGTTTTTCACTCCTAAAATTTCTAATTTTATTCTGTTTTATATACTTCAATTTTTATAATATCCTTTATTTCTTCATCTATTTTGCCCATTTTTTCCTCTATTCACAGGATATATTAGTTGTAATTATTATAAGGTCTCTTTTTCTACTAATATTTGACTCATGTTTGAATCTCTAATTTTTTAAGAGTGCATGTATGCAGTGGGCCAGAGGAGATTGGCATCCAGCTTGCGACCCTCTGGTAGGCCTGCCCATTTGACCCAGTGCGCCAAAGGAGCCTAGCCATGCAGGTGCTAACACAGCAGTGTTGTGCCCACCTTTCACCCCAATTACAATCAGTGAAAGTGAAATGTAATTGAAACTTTACCAACAAAGAAAAGCCCAGGTCCTAATGGCTTCACTGCTGTATTCTGCAAGGCATTTAGAGAAGAACTAATGCCACTACTCTTTAAACTTTTCAATGAAGTTGAAATTGAAGCAATACTTCCAAATTCATTCCTTGAAGCAAGTAGTCCTTTGATTCCAAAACCAGGGAAAGGCCCAACAAAAAAGAAGAACTACAGGCCAATCTCCCTGATGAACATAAATACAAAAAAATTTCTCAATAAGATACTGACAAACAGAATGCAGAAGATAATCAAGAAGATCATACACCCTGACCAAGTCTGATTTATGCCAGGGATGCAAGGATGGTTCAACATATGTAAATCAATAAATGTAATACACTATATTATCAAGGACAAAAACCATATGATCATCTCAATAGATGCAGAAAAAGCATTTGACAAAATTCAACACCCATTCATGATTAAAAAAAAAACCTACAGAAAATTGGAATAAATGGTCTTTATCTCAACTTGATAAAGGCTATCTATGGAAAATCAACAGCCAATATCATACTAAATGGCAAAAACTGAAAACCTTCACATTAAAATCAGTAACAAGACATGGATGTCCACTATCACCACACCTATTCAATATAGTTCTAGAAACATTATCCACAGCAATTAGATGAGAGAATGAAATAAAAGCAATAAAGATAGGTAAGGAAGAAGTTAAATTGTCACTATTTGCTGATGATATGATACTCTACATGGAAGACCAAAAAAACTCTGCCAAAAGACTTCTAGACTTAATTGGCAAATTCAGTATAGTAGCTGAATGCAAAGTCAACACTCAAAAAATCAATAGCCTTCTTGTGCACATATAACAGACTCACTGAGAGAGAAATTAGGGAAAAAAATTCCCTTCACAGTAACATCCAAAAAAATGAAGTATCTAGGAATCAGTCTAACAAGGAGACAAAACACCTCTACGTTGAAAACTGCAGTACTCTGAAAAAAGAGATAGAAGAGGATATAAGAAAATAGAAAGACATCCCTTGCCACTGGGTAGGAACAATCAACATAATGAAATTGGCCATAATTCCAAAACTTCTATCCAGATTCTATATAATCCTGATTGAAATCACAACAGTATATTTCTCAGAACTTGAGAAAACAATCCAAAAATTCATTTGCAACCAGAAGAGACCTGGAATAGCAAAACCCATTCTACACAACAGAGACGTGGCAGCGGGTATCACAATTCCCAACTTGAAACTATACAAGGCCACTGTGATTTAAAAAAAATAAAAAATAAAAAAAAATAAAGCATGGTACTAGCAAAGAAACACACCCAAGGATCAGTGGAATAGATTAGAAGATGCAGAAACAGCAAACATACTCAGCTACTTCCCCTTTGACAAAGGAGCCAACCATCCTCACTGAAGGAAAGATAGCCCCTTCAATAAATGGTGTTGGAAAAATTGGCTTTCAACTTGCCAAAGAGTAAAGCTAAATCCCTATCTTTCACCATTCACTAAACTAAAATCCAATTGGATTAAAGATCTAAATATCAAAACAGAAACACTAAACTTACTGGAAAGTAAATTAGGTGGAACTCTCAAAGACATTGGCATAAGAGAAGACTGTATGAAGAAATCCTCACAGCACAAGAACTTGCACAAAGAATCAACAAGGGGGATCTCATTTCATTAAAAAGTTTTTGCAGTGCTAGAGCAATAACCAGCAGAGCCAAGAGACAACCTACAATGTTGGAAAAAAACTTTACCAGCTACTGCTCAGACATCTAGAATATATAAAGAACTCAAAAAAAATCAGACCCCTCCCCCTAATATAAAGATCTGATTCAAAACTGGTCATCTGAAATTAATAGACAATTCTCAGACAAAGAATTAAAAGCAGCAAATAAGTACATGAAAAAATGTTCTATATCACTGGTCATTCAAGAGATGCAGATGAAAACAACACTGAGATTTCACCTTACCTCAGAAAGAATGGCTGCTATCAAGAAATAAACCAGTAACAAATGCTGGTGGGGCTGTGAGGAGAAAAGAACCCTTCTCCATTGTTGGTGAGATTGAAAACTGGTTCACTGTGGAAATCAATATGGAGATACCTCAAAGAACTAGGATTCCATTTGATCCAGCCATCCCTCTGCTGGGTATCGTTCCAAAAGAATTAAAAGAATCACAATACAGTGATATATGTCCACCAATGTATATAGTGGCACAGTTTGTAATAGCTAAAACTTGGAAACAACCCAAATGCCCATCGACTAGAGACTGGATAAAGAAGATGTGGTTTTTCTATAAAATGGAGCACTACTCCGCCATAAAGAATGAGAAACTAGAAACATTTATAGCTAAATGGATGAACATTGAAGCTATATTCTTAAGTGAAATACATATGACACACGTGAGTAAATACTGAATGGTTTCGCTGGTGAGAAAAACTAAAAGTGTAAATAAGGTTCAAATGGTATAACTAAGAGTGTGAAATAGGAAGAAAATAGCTAAATGGGAAGTTGGAAAGGGAGGGGAAAGGAAATAAGGGAAAAGTAAAAATGTGAAAAAAGTAAAAACTGGAAACAAAGTCTTTGTAAATAGGGAATGGTGAAAGGTGTGAAGGGAAGGCAGGGGTTTGGGGAAAAAATAAGAACGAAGACACATCATGTAAGGGAACCTAAACCACTCCACTTATACAAGAGGTTTACAGGTTTGCGGACTCCAATTGCAGAAGAAGAATTTTTCAGAAGCAGTAAGAGGGGTGGTGGGAAGGGTTGTATTAGAAAGAAATTTAAAAGTATGCACTCAAAAAATAGAGTACCGATCCTCAAGAGAAAGAGGCCCTTGTTTTCTGGGACTGAGATTACTTAGGGTTATCTTAAGGAGGTGGAAACCAGGGAAAAGTAGCCTATCTCCCCAGGAAGCTACTAGATGATTTTATGGGTATGGGCCCAGGTTTTTAAAGATAGGTAATTTAAAGATTTTTGGGGTTCTCTTGGGGTGTTCCTTTATATTACAATTAGGTTCTTGTTCTTTAGTTCCTCAATTAAGCCAATTTTTGGATTTACAGAATTGCTGAGAAATTTTGGCTGTAATGAGGCTGACAGGAAATGAGTCTAAATTTAACCAAGGAAATGCTGACATGGATCGCCTTAGGTAAGGTCAACTGAGGCCCCCAAATTGCAACCCTCCCAAAGTACAATTTTGTCTGGCATGGTGGCATGCACCTGTAATCCTAGCACTCAGAAGGCTGAGGTGGAAAGGATTCCTTATGAATGAGTTAAAGTCCAGCCTGGGATACACAGTGAGTTCAAGGCCGGTCTGAACTATATAGAAAGAATGTGTCAAAATAAATGAAACGTACAATTTTTAATTATGATTTTGCTTATCTCCTTCCTATCTATCTGTATTTCTTCTATCTTACCTTGGTTACAGGGGATTCAGCCCATGCTCAGCTAGCTCCAAGGCAGAAACATCACACCAGAAGGACTTGGCACAAAAAAAGATGCTTAGTTGATGGTGGTTGGAAAGCAGAACAGGGGAAAGTGGCAGAGAGGAAGGGGCAAGGGACTAGACAGTACCTAAGGTCATGCTTCCATGACCTGCCCAGGGGCAATCAGAAGTGTATTCCACCAATCCAATGGGAAGCCCCAGCCATTTGAGTTAACACAATGAAACTTAACAGTCACAGTCTCCGAATATTATCAGCCTTAGGAAAATGTGCATTCTCTTCTCTTCTAGAGATGGAGCTAAATAAACCAGACAGAACAAAGCAGCAGTTCTGATGAGGATCCACTTCCCTCTTGTTGACCTCTGCTCCTACAGTGTGACTCTGCAGGGTTTTGGACTTTGAGACTGATGGGTTTACCAAGGACCTATCACTTACTAGGCCCTGAACTGTAATGTTTCCATGTCAATGCTTTGAAGCCACTGAAATACCTTGCTTTGTTTTTCAGATGCTTCAAGACCTTGGCTTCAAGGTCTCCTGTCCCTGTAACTTCAAATTTCAGTAAATTTTAAGAAGGAACCAAGGTGCCTTTATAAGGCTAACCTCTCCTCACCTTCCTTCTTTCTAATATCTTGTCTTCAAAGAGTCGAGTTGTAGCTCTCCAGCCCTACAAGACTTCCTCTGTTAGTCACTTAGCCACATCATCCCTCAACACAGCTACTCTGTCTGGGAAAACCATGGGCTCTCAGCCTTGTGCCCTGTACCCACAGCTAGCAAATGCCACCAGGACAAATGCTGCTGCTACAGAACATCAGCTAACGATTTTGTGCTTCCCCTGTCCCCACAGCCTTGGTTCTTGAAAACTTTAATAGCCTTATAATATCTATAAGAAGGTTGTTCAGATCATAATTTTTTATTATCCTCATGATAGAAATGATTTCCAACATGCTACTTTAGCAAAAGTAGAAACAGAAATCTCTTTCCACCACAACTGTGATTCTCCTCAAAGACAATACATAAGTTTTTTTTAATTAAAAAACAATTAGTAAATGATGTATACTTAATTGGATAGTAGAGAAAAATAGATTTTTATTAGATAAAAGGAAACAAGAAAAATTATAATTTTAAAATTGTACTTTAAGCCTGGAAATTAGACTGTGAGCCTGTGCTTTTCACCTGTAAATTACCCTTCCTGCCACAAAGCCCCATCCTAAAGAAGCCAGCACTTATTAAGAGTGCAGAATGTAAATGGTTTTCATTCCAATATAGCCTGTGGAAGGAATAAACTGACAAACAGCAAGAACACACATTCTAAATCACATCTTGAAGACAACCCAAAGACCACATAAATTTACCTATTCCAGACCACAGTGGACCTAGTATTCCTCTCTGAATATGTATTTCTTTCTGCCTAATATGCTTTTTCTGTGCCTATCACTGATGTGTCTTGAAGATGAACTGAGGTCTATATTTCCTCCTTTGAGGAACTTCTCCAACCACATCCAGTGACATATTCCATAAATATATATAACTTTGTTTTCTGTATCAGTTAAAAATAAATTTAAACTTAAGAAAACATATTATTAAATGTAAAAGAAATCCCTATTATTGTTTATATTTTTGATTACTAATTTTTCAACAAGCTTTTCTGGTATATTTGATGAAACTGTCTGCAATTATAACAGTTACTCAGAACTACGAGGCCTCATGTAGCACTTTTTCCTTCCTATTGTGTTGGTCTATAGGGTTGAAAAGTGAATTTTCTTAATTTTCTGCCTTTGGAGTTATTCCAGTAATATATTATATTTGCTTTTTTCTTGGTTTCTTTAGCTCTCTCTAATTTTGTTATACTTTATTCATTGATTTCATTATGTCAATAAGTTAGTTAGAATTTCAATGGTTTCCACTGAAATTACATTAATGTCCTTTTTTCATTATAAAAGTAAAAGAACAATTGATTATTAGAGCAATAAAATAATGAAATACCACATGTACCATTCATAAAAAATAATTAAGTATTTCTCCAGGTACTTACTACATTAGTACATACTTATTTTGAAGTACATAGTATTATTCTGTTTATATAGCTTATACTATACTTTGTAATAAACGTTAAGTGTAGTCTACTTAAATTCTTCAGTGTAAAATTAAGCTTGACTAGAACTTCATAAATAATATTGTTTCTTCAGTTTAGGTACTGCCTTTCAGATTAAAAAAATCAACATTTTTTGCTTATGATCATTTGCAAAACAATTATAGTTTAAATATTAGGAATTAACATATAGCAGTGGTTAATAATTAACTCCAAACAGTCTACATTCTTCAGAACATAATTAGATTGATGTGCTGAAAAGGCTATGTACTCTATTCACATAGAAGGTAATTATTTTTTCTTTATTGCCCATTTAATATACATAAGCTTTAAGAAACATACCTGGAAAATTCATCAAGGAAATAAAACCTCTTAGTCTCATGTGTTTGTTCATTTATTGAAGTAGAAATACCAGTGTGAAGTGATTTTTACCATTTAGAACCCTTTCCAAGTACTCTTTCACCCTAGTTTTTATTTACACACACATTTGGAAAGACAGACAAAAAAAAAAAAACTTTCTGGAAAGGCTATAGGAAGACTTACAATTTTAAGTACCTGGTGCTTATACTAAAGTAGAATTTTAGTTGGAGGACAGCCTCGTTCTTTATTCATTCAACCAAAGAATTTTCATATTAGAAGGGAACTTACAAGTTATCTGCTCTGACCCTGCATCTGAGGCCAAAATGCTCTCCTCTGCTGGTTTTTCAGGTTTCCCTACTATCATTAGGAACCTCCAGTGAGAGGAATTTCACGTATCCTAAAAAAGTTTAGAACATCATTAGACCATAAACTGAAATCTCCCAAGAGCTTTTACTCACCTGCTCTCATTAAGCCCTTCCAAAAAAAAGACAAAAAACTTTTTTTTAATTTTCCACATGCACTCTTTCTAGAAGTTTGAAGGACTCCAGGTTGCTGTACCTGGGCTTTCTCCTCTACAACCATTCCTTATTTGATGTAATTTTATTATAAACAGCTGAGTTAGATAGAAATTAAGAGAGTCAGAGAGGGACTGGGTCCTCAGGGGAGTCAGCACAAAAGACAAAGACACATCACAATAGTGGCTGGAGGGAAGCCTGAAGAGAGCTAGGCCTCAAGATGGAGACACAATAACCGGACGTGCAAGCCTCCCTAGCAATAAAGAGCGCTTTAAGATTATGCTATAATTCTATAATATAATTAGCACCTCGTGGTCCAGGGAGCCCAGATAGGCATCATACACACAGGTGGGGGACTAGGACATCTGGATCCAAGCACCCATCCTTTTGCAAGAATACCTTTGGTCTTTCCATATATCCTGGCTATATGACTCATTCCCCTATTGCATCAACATTAGCTAAACAACTGTACTTATAATCCTACAGGTGGATTGCAGTTTGAACCACATTGTACCATGTTGTGATTTTGCTGTATACATTACCCTTGACAAAGAGCCTCACTGGCCACCCACTCCAGAACCCTCCTGGAAATGCAGGAGCTATTCTTGTCCTTTTTTTCTAGGAAAAGTCTCCTACCTTTCTTCCGTAGGTCTCCACCTCATTCCTCAATGGTGTAAGACCACAACCTTGGCACGTCTGACAGTTTTTAAGTTTTCCTCAAATAAATACTTATTGTCACTGAAGTAGAAAGTGTTACATTAGAAGCATTAGTATATTAACATAGTTTTGTAAATATACTTCCTCAAAAAAGTTGGAAGAAAACAAGCTTTGATGGATGACTAGTAATTGTCCCTTTTCATATATGTTCAACAATACAAAAGAGTGCCCATTATGTGCCAGACTGTACAAAGTGCTCAGAATTCAGAAATAACATCCAAAAAATCATTTGTTTCATAAATAAATAAAAGAGGTACAGCACATGTTTGCAAAAAGCTCACCTTCAAATGAAGTTCGGATCAGAAATGTCTTAGTACTTTTTACACTTAAGGTATTATGAATTGTCACCCAAGGGTTGACGAGATTTTAAATTTAAATGATTAGATACATTTACATTTTAAGAATTCAAAATACCTCTCAGAATGGCTCAGGAAAAGAAGTGCTTAGACTAATTTAGTCTGTAGTAACTATTTATCAAATTGTGCTCACCCTTAGTATAGCTTTGAAAAGAGTGAAATACTGCTTATGACATTACATGGAATACAGTCTTCAGAAGTTCCATCTCCTGTGAACAATATTTCTATATTTGGTGGCTGTGTTTGGAACCAATGAGCTCCTGACATTTTCCACTAATTCAGGATTTTCCACAAGTCAACCATTAAACATTTCAAGTTTTAAATTATAATTTCTTAATTATAATGTATTCCATATAAGTATAAAAAGAATGATAATGAGAAAAGTTTCTTTCTTTCATAAATGGAGCCAGACCTTCACACTGACCTACATCCCCAGCCCTTTTCATGTTTTGTTTTGAGAAAGATCCTCACTAAGTTACCTATGCTGGCTTCAAACTTGTGCTCCTCCTGTCTTCGATTCACTATTGACCAAGATTACGGTCATGTTTCACCAGGCCCAGCTGGAACACAATTTTTTAAAAGAATGCATCAATTCCTACTTGTAATCCCACTAGCAGAGATAGTCTTAATCTTCCTTTAATGTTTACATAAGCATATATAACATGACAGAGAAATGCTCCAAGTCATAGCAAAACTATGCTCCGTGAGTCAAAAAAATAATGATGGGAACAAAATCCAACATCCCGAAGTCTTCATCCATCAATCAATTTATCATTCCTACTGCAGCCTTCGATTTTTTGCTTATATTCAAGTAAGACTTCAAGTTAGCATGGATTGTATCATATTTGAGGAAAATATGTAAATTGTTGGCATTTTATCTTTGGGGTTATTTGGAATTTGAAAGTAAAATTTTGTCAACTATCATGTTGTGTTAAACAACTCCTTGAGAAGTAGTGTGCCTAGCGGTTAATGTACAGAATTTAATTTGTTTGCTTCTTCTGAGTTTTGCCATTGAGCTTTCTGTGGGAAAGCTCTCTCTAAAAACACACTTTATTGGCTCTAATTAAGAATGCATCCAGTAGTGTTCTCTCAGGCTTTGGATGCCTGCTGGCTTAATTTTTAAGCTTCTCCATTCTCGATAAAAGTGCTGAATTGAATTTAAAAGTCTATTTCTACAGAATTACCCCTTAGCGTGCACACCACTCACACTTCTGCAGAAAAGATTAAAATACTATTTACTACACATGCAGACATTGTTTTTTAAAAGTGAATGGAAAATAAGTCTATAGTTTAGCAATAATCTGGAAATGGAAGGTTGTTTCAAACACGTTTCTTGATTTTTTTTTTTTTTTTTGGCTTTTCCTTTAAGTCAGAACCAAGAGAGAATAGCTGTAAAAGTCAGCAAAGAGATTCATAGTTTTTATTTTCAGAGACTAGAAAAGCTTTAGTTATCTTTTTATAACCAAGATGTTTACAACTAACTTTGGAGTTTTCTAACTAAGCAGATCAGGTTACAGGACCTTTGATTAGATTCCTGGGTGCTTCTGCTATACCAATATTTCCAACTCCATCGACGAAGTGCTGCCCTGGGTGACTGGTCATGAATGGACTGCTTTTAATTTAGGAAACTCTTCAGGGTCACACTGGCTAACTCTATTCTTCCTAAGTTAAAGCAGAAAATCTTGTATGGTAAATTCTTTACTTAATAAATATCCACCGAGTATATGTTGTATCTTTCTGTGTGACAGTCCATGCCAAATATGGAAACATACAGACCAAAAATGCAATTTTGCATTAAAAAATTTATGAAACAGAATGACAGATGCCTCAAGGAAGTAAACAACGTGTATGTAAAGTCATAAACAATTGAGACACGAAATCTGTTTGGGAGAATTTTAGTAGACTTGGAGAAGGTGTCTTTGACAGGAGTCTAAGTCTGTGAGGAGTCTATGAGATGAGGATTGGTCTTGGAGTGGCAGTGAAAAGATTTTCTGGGGCTTCATGAACAGCGTGCATATGGCATGTTTACAGTGATCTCCACTGAGATATGGAATGATCTGATTTCTTAAAAATTCCTATGTGGGGTGGAAATAATCAGTAATGAGAGATTAAAAATGAAAACAGGAAGAACAATTAAGTGACTGCAAGCATTGTGGTAGAGTAGGAGAAAAATGATAGTGGCCATTAACAGGATACTAACTGAGGACACAGATAGAAAAGGTTAAATACAGGATATAATTTGAAGGTAAGATCAGTAGGATTTACTGACGAAGTATAAAAATGTGCTTTGTGAAGGGAGAAGAGATAAGCATGACTCCTAGCTTTTGGGTTCAGGCAATCTGAGGAATATAATGCCATTACCTAGGTAAAGGAAGAATGTGGAAGTTCTGTGTGTGTGTGTGTGTGTGTGTGTGTGTGTGTGTGTGTGTACTTGTCCATAACCACATATGCATGTAGAGTAGAAAAACAAAGATGCTATTTGGCTATGGTATTGTCATTAAGCAATTTTAAGTAGAGTGCAGTAATCAGGGGGATCCAACCTGGAAACAGAATATTGAGGTCATGCAACAAAATGAGATGAACTGTGGAGTCAGTGCAACCTGAAAAATATGAGAACCAACAGCTCACCTCTAGGGTGTACTAACATTTAGATCAAAATATGGAAGAGCCAGCAAAAGTGACTGAGCAAGAAGAAACCGTAAGTATGTTTCTGAAACTGAGTGAAGGAAATATTGTAAATATAAGGAAACTATGTCACCTTTTTCTAAGAAATCCAACAAGAGAACGAGAGGTCTCCATTGAATCTGGCAACATAGAGGTTCTTGGTAAACTTGTAGAAGTCAATGTTGGTTGGTAAATAGTAAAGTACAGGAGATGGAAGCCTGATTGGAATGGGCTACCCATTCCAAAGTGAAAATGTAAAGACATAAGTGAGACATGTTGCTTTAAAAATGAGCAAAAGAACAGAAATGATAGCTAAGGGAAGTATAAATCAAGATAAAAGTTTTATTTTAGGATGAGAAATGTTTCCTAATTTTGCTGATCATGTAATTAAGATAAATAAATAATAGCTGATAACAAAGGGAAAAAATGAGAACCAAGATCTGTCATGTAAAGAGGTACAAGATCCCAGTGATGAATGTAACTGTACTGTATACCTAAAATGTACCAATAAACTCAATGAGGGAAAATAATAATAGCTGATAGGGATAACTGATTTATAAGTGAGCACATTTTGTGGAAAATAGGGAACAATTTGAAGTCTTGAATAGATGGGGTGGGGGTTGCAGTGCCCACTAGAGAAGCAGGCTTTAAAGAACTTCAGGAAAAATTCATCCAATGAAGCAGCCAGACTATTAGATTAGCTACCTGACTCAAATAGTAACAGAATTAGTGGTAAAGAGAGTGCCAAATTTACAGCACATGAGGAATGACCAAGAGGGTGAGAGATAACTATAATGGAAAACGTTAGCAGAGGGTGTGTTCTGCTGGATTCTTAAAGGATCTGCTTTAAGAAAACAGGAAATGTTGATTCTTTCTGCTAGTTCCCGTGGTATTGAGGATTTGTTCCCAAAGTCTTTTCCTACACCAATGTCTTCAAGAGTTCTGCCTATCTTATCTTCCAGCAAATTTGGTGACTCTTTTGTAATATTTAGATCTTTAATCCAATTGGATTTTAGTTTAGTGCATGGTGAAAGGTAAGGGTCTAGTTTTAATCTTTGGCAGGTTGAAATCAAGTTTTTCCAACACCATTTATTAAAGAGGCTATCTTGCCTCCAGTGAGGATGGTTGGTTCCTTTGTCAAAGATGAGGTAGCTGACTACCTCTGAAGTTGTTTTTGTATCTTCCAGTCTGTTCCACTGATCCTCAGGAAAGAATGAGAAATTAGAGTCATTCATAGGAAAATGGATCCATATTGAGGATATACTCCTAAGTGAAATAAATAAGTCACACATGTGTAAATACCAAATAGTTTCTCTGGTGTGAAAAACTATAATGGTGCATAAGATCTTAATGATATAATTGACCATGTGAAATAGGAAGAAAAGGACTAAAGATGTAGGGGAAATGGGAAGGGTAGGGGAAAGATAATACAGGAAAAGAAAAAAATGAGAAAATGAAAAAATGGAAATAAAGTGTTTGTAAATGGGGAGGAAAAGAGGGGGTAAAGGGAGGGCAGGGACAAGGGGAAAAAATGAGAACCAAGACCTGTCATGTAAAGTCACCAAGATCCCAATGATGAATGTAACTGTACTGTATACCTAAAAATTACCAATAAACCCAATGAGAAAAAAGGAAATCATTGGATAGCAGCGGAAGAAAGCAGAGCCCCTGGTGTGAGCCAGGTTTAGCTACAAAAACCAGGAGAAGAGAACATTCTGAGATGAGCTGAGGATTCAGGAAATTTTTCTCATGATAATCTAAGAGTACAGAGGAGAGAGCAAAGGATTTGGGTGGAAAGGGATTGATATAAGAAGGTAAGGCATCATTAGAAGACTTAGATTCCATTTGCATAATAAATTCAAACAGTAACAGATGACATGGGAGTCTTAAACTTGGGATAAATTAAGCAAGCCAGGGTGTATGGCATGGTAAGATTAAATTCTGCTGGTCTTGCAGGGAGAAGCAGAAAATGGGTTCTAGTGACCATATCCTTGAAGGTACTGTGTCTGAGTTGGTAGTGAAGTAGTGGATGGCACCATAGTGTGGTAGTATGGGGAAATGCTCTGCTTAGATCTCCCTGCAAAAGAAGACTTTAGAGATAGCTGAAAGCTATCTGCAGCCTCCTCTCAGCAGTCAGCTGCTGTGTTCACCCTGGAGCCACCTTCTTCCTGGGCTCCTGGCATCCAAGCTTGCATATGGAGTACTAAATATAGGTCTGCTCCTGCCCAAGGCAAGACTCCTCTTTGGGCCTCTCTAGAAGCCTACTCAAGACTTTCTAAGGGCTGTACTAAGGTCTGAGGCTCTTTCTCCCCAATCCACCTTCCTTCCCCCTCTCTTTATGGATACCCAGCCTATTCCTGGGTCTGAAACTTTTGCTCGCCCTTGTCTGCACCTTTCTCTGTTACCTTTTGTAGACATTTCCATAATAAATGTCTTACACTTGTCTATCTTGGCACCTGCTTCCAGGGAATATGAAGTAATACACTTGGGGAGAGGTGGAGCAGCTGTGGAGCTGGTGGTAAAGTGTGGTGGATTTTAGGAGGAACTCAGAGTTCCAATGGCTCCTACACATGGTATGATCAGGGCTGACCTGGTTTACCAGAAATAGTGC
>NW_022900948.1:6337602-6373963 GCF_012274545.1 Fukomys damarensis | reverse complement strand
CCCCCTCTCTTTATGGATACCCAGCCTATTCCTGGGTCTGAAACTTTTGCTCGCCCTTGTCTGCACCTTTCTCTGTTACCTTTTGTAGACATTTCCATAATAAATGTCTTACACTTGTCTATCTTGGCACCTGCTTCCAGGGAATATGAAGTAATACACTTGGGGAGAGGTGGAGCAGCTGTGGAGCTGGTGGTAAAGTGTGGTGGATTTTAGGAAGAACTCAGAGTTCCAATGGCTCCTACACATGGTATGATCAGGGCTGACCTGGTTTACCAGAAATAGTGCATTTTCCATAAGTCTTGCAGGAGGTGGTATCACAGCCAGGATAATGCAAAAAGCTTTTCTATCACTACGTACATTATTATGCTCTTTGTATGCCAAATTGGGAATGCTAAAAAATAGGAATCCAAAAGATAAGAAAATTTATTGAGGGTTTATTCTATAACAGGCATTGGTCTGGCGTTTTCTCATTCAATGAGAACTGAGTATCAAGATTGATGGGACACCATCTTGAGACAAATTAGAACAAACATTTGTTTTTAGTTTCTTTTAAATTCCGTCCTGCCTTGCTTATAGCAGCACTGGGTCTGTCTTAAAGCAAACATGTTCACTAGCTGCCATCTAATATAAATTCTCTTTGCTATCTTGCTGACTGGAGTCTTCCTGCTTCTCTCAGCTGCATCTCAATTTTCCTCCTTGAATGGAGCTAACAAAGGGTCTCTTTCCTGCCAATGCATGTTGTGAATGTTTCAAAAATGATAACATGCCTCCAGGACACTCGAACACTTGAAAACTGACACCTTCATAAAAGAAGTTTCTTGTGTCGTCCACTTCAGGGGTTCCTGCCTAACAGGTATTTTTGCTGCTCTCCTGGTAGAGCCTGAATGTAGGCAAGTTAATGTTAGCCCCCAACTCATGAGAAACAGTACCGCTGTGGACATGTGCCCTTTGAACTCATAGTTTATTTATTTGAATTTTTCTGCCCTTTTGGGGGATTGTAGCTGTTTTAAAATCTCACACCTCTATTCTTCCACTTACTGAAAGGCTTAATAACAGCAAACTATGTCTTTGCCTCATAAACACAGTTTATAAGTTAATGGGAATACCTGGCCCCTGCTAAATATTAACCCAATCATCAACTTGATGTTGCCTGTATAGACTGTTTGAGAATGGAGGAGAGTGGCTTGAGGGAATGTCTCGCAGCTGGAGAACCCAGCAGGAAATTATAGTCCTGGAGACTTGCAAGAACTAAGCCAACAACTACATAGGAAAGCAGAGGGAGGGTAGGAGGGAGGAACTGAGAATATGAATGAGATGGAATAAATGAGAACAAAACAGGCGTGCCAGGTCACAGAACTGGTGAGAGGTCAACAGCTCTGGGTAGATAAAATTAGAAATAATTGCATGAGATGTGTCTAAATAGATCATTTTATTTCCTGAAACTAAATAGAAATCCATTAAATGCTCACTATTGTAAGCTTTTGTGCATGTGTGCTGATGTCATTTTAATGAAGTCACTCCTACCTAAACATTTGAGTCACTTTCCATGGACTTCCCCCATAGAATTGTGAGAGCCAGAGAGAGGGTAATGCCCGTCCACACAGACACGCCATTCCTGGAACTACAGGAAAACAGGATGTGAGTGAAGCCAGATGTGTGTATTGTGTTAACTCCAATGACAAAAGATTTTCCAACAATGAAAAGTTTTTCAGAAATTATTTAATATGAGCCCAAAATATCACAAAGATTATTTAGAAGTATATTTAAGCCCTTGACCATTGCAGCATGGAAGATAGATATATAGAAGGCAGAAATCACAATATTTCAAACAAGATGGGGATGTTGTTTAGGTCTGGCTCTGAGGTAGGGAAGGAAGAAGCATTAGAGAACCTTGCAGAAGAAAAATATTCTTAGTTTTCCTCTCTGGGGAAGATGTTCGCTGGCCTTGGTCACAAGAAGTATGTAAAGAGTCTAAAATAGATCCAAAGAGAAAAACAGAAAATGCTCCTGGGTGGGTTGAAAAACTGCCTTGCCGAGCTCCACAGAGCATCAGTTTATCAAATGAGCACTCAAGGTCCAGGCCCGTCAATTCCACTCCTTCAGAAGCAATGGGTTCTTAAACATGCATCTATGCCATATTTACATGAGTGAAACCTATCAGTCTCCCTTCAGAATTTACAGATGAAAGGTTGAGGTTTTTCTTTGTGAAAATGAAAAACAGCCAGGTTTGTTATTTAAGCTATGACTCTGTCTAAATCTAATGGAAAGGAAGGTGATGTGTAGCGATTAATCTGTTCTCATTTTTCCCCACACTATGAGAACATCTAGCTTGCAGTATTGTAACTGTGCTGCAGGCTTAGTGGAAAGAGGAAGTTTTCCTTTAGGGGCCTCACAGTAACTTCCTTTCTTCTCTCCTCTTGTAGTAAGTTGGCACAGAGCTTGTCTCAGATGAAGTGTGGTTGTGATTTTTTAATTTGCTTGTAAGGACTGGGGATTCTAACAAGACAAGTGGCTTATTAATGAGCACTTACGTATATCAAAGATTGTCCTTGGGATTTGGTATCCATTATTTAATTTCATCATTAAAATGATTGTGTATGAAGATTGTATCCCAGATTGTATCCCAGATTTCAGATGGGTAGAATAAGAAAAGAAAATGAATAACAAATAAAAGAATTTAAAAAAGCCAAAAAGGCAATTCAATCCACAATGTACCACAGAAATTATTTAAGCCAGTAGTTCTCAAAGGAGATGAAATTTTGTTTTCCAGAGGCATTTGTCAAAGACTGATAGTATTTTTATTTGTCCCAGTGGGTGAAGGGAGAGTCTGTTGGCACCTGGCAAATATAGGCCCATAGCATTAGCAGAGCTCTATAGAGAATGAAAGGATGCTCGGTGCATTTGTTGTATATAGAGAGACAAAACTGGGGACACCATGAAAATATTCTCTCCCCATGGATCAAAGTGCTATTTACCATTCTTCCTGGCAAGGAAAAAAATCATGGAGGCACCCTGCTGGGTGTGTTAAAACAAATATCTGGGTAACTAACTACTGTTTTTAAAAGAACAGACTTTCACTTTGATCACAGAATGAGGCTGGAAGCTGCATTTTTCTGGTTGTGCTGCATCATGTCCATTCCTTTGTTAATGCCAAACCATAGTTCTCCTTTATTAGAATAGAGGCCATTTTTATTAAAAGCGGCTTTTCTAAATTTTTTTTTCTTTTCTTAACTAGTGCTCACTTTGAGTGGAAAGCTTTCTGACACAAACACTGAAAGTAATGTCAGGCTTTCCATAGCTCGTAAACCTATGCTTTTTCCCTGAAGCTAGGCTGAGCACAGCAATTTCAGCTAAAACTAAACGCCTTCCCAGTAGTGTTAGGGAAGTGATACCTTATTCAGGAGACTTTACCTAGAAAACAAGAATAAAAGTCCCTAAATCAAACTTCTGCAGATATTTAATGTGGCAACTTGTCATTAAATTTATTTTCTCAAGAAGATTATGGACATAAGAGCTAATAGATTACATTCTTTTCTTTTCTTTTGGGTAATCCACTGTTCTTATAATGCCATTTTATGCAGATAATAGACTGGTTGCTGCACTGAAAGCAAGAGTTAGCACTTGCTGTATGATTGACTTTTTTTAGAAGAAAGCCAAACTTAAGGCAAGGGAGCAGCACAAGTGCTGCTGAAATCACTGTCCCTACATGAATAAGAGATAAAAGAAGATCAGTAAGTAGTTCTATCAAAATGTCATCCCAAAAGCATGTCAACTGTGCTGTCTTTGGAGATTTTTTTTATTCAAAGGTAAGGAAAGATGTGAATGAGATGACTCAAGCAAGTAACTTTGATTTTAAGTATTTACAAGGAGCAATGAGTAACATTTACATAGCATTAACAATAAGCAGGACATATATTAAAGTACATGCATCATTACACCTGATCCTCATAGCAGGTGAGTACCATTGTAATATCAATTGAAGGAAAAAAAAACTGAGGCACAAAGAAGGCAAATATTATGGCTCAGGTTGAACCACGAGCAAGTGGTTAAGCCTTCAGAGCCACTCATACATATTTCAAGTTTTCTCTAAGGCCCATGTTAGAGTTGTACTCTACTCCTTTGTGTTAGCCAAGGAAATACTGTAAGTAGATAAGCCACTGAGTACTCTTTGGATAGAATCTCATGAGCCAGAATTTGATCTACCACATTCTCCTTAGTCTGATCTGATGACTACACTGGGTTGGAGTCTCCATCAGTCTATGTTTCTAACTGCCATGATGATAGCCGCTGGCCAAGGTGTATGGGACACTGAATGTAAGCAAAAAGCACACTTTGGCTATGCTTGTCTCCACAAATCTGAGGGTCTTTTGTCAATGGATCACATTCCAGCCTATTGTGGCTGGTATAGTAGTATTTCTACAACTTGAATTCTGAATCCATGCTCAAAACCACTAGGTTGCATTGCTTCCGAAGTTGGGGCATTGCCTTTACCTACAACAGATTTGCAGTCTGTTTGAGAAAATGAACACATACTGTGAAAGTAGTCAAATAACAACAGCAAATAGCATCTGGTGGCTTTAGCAAATGAATAGCAGAGACTAAGTGTATGAAAGTACAGGGAATAGGAAGATCAGTGTAACAGGGTTTTGGTCCAAGCCTGCTGAGTTGGAAAAATGAGAAACTCATTCTAATTAGTTTAAGTCAAAACTTAATGTTAGGTTATAAGTCTCTGGGGATCTAAAGCAGAGAAATAAGAACAACTAATCCTCCTATGAGCTAGAAGTACCACTGACCAGTTAGCAATTTCTGTTTGCTAAGAAGTTGTGTGTACTCTCTTATCTCTGCTTCTCTCAGCTTTCTTATTCCTTTACTTCTCATTTCTGCCTGGGCCCACATCATAGACAACCTTATGCACCAGATCCATCTCTCTGGACATTAGAAAGGCCCCACCAGATCACTTTGTTGGGCTATTGAAAGAGAAAATCTGTTTGGCTCATACGGTTTCCCCTTAGCCAGGCAAAAACTTCTGGTTCAATTATCTGATGAGGACAGGAGCCCATGGATCATAGGGTGTCTAAGCAATCTCTTCATCAGACTGGGATGAGCAGATAAATCCAGCAAAAAAAGGTAGGTAGTTAATGAAGAAGTTAAGGTGACTTTATGAAAAATGTGAGAATGTGATTTGAGTAAGCAATGAGAAATAAAGCTAGAGTCTGTGGGAGGAAACAACAGCACATTTATAAACATACACAACTGCTCCTCTAGTTTGTAGATGTAGAGCAAGCCTACCATGAGAAAGGTTTATGTTACCCTAGGCTGGGAGCTTATAGAAGGATGAGTCACCTATAGGTTCCTATGTCTGTTCCTTTCTGCTCAGTAGTTGCTCTTCTGATTGTTTTCAAAGTAGCTCTTTGATCTCCAAGTCAAAGTAGTACCTTTCTCTTCTCAGAGCTATACTTTTAATTTCATTTGCAATTTTCTTAATCTCATTCAGTTTTCTCTGTCATAAAAATAATCAACAAAACATTTCTTACATCCTCTAGGAGACCACCAGCTAAACTGAGGGAAAGAATTGTGTTTTATACCTGTTCCCAGCACGTAGCTCCACATCACAAAGCTTCAGAAATGCTCACTGAAGGGCAACCTACTTTCCCAGCTCTCTTCTGTCTCTCTTAGACAGAAGCTTTATTTCCCTCAATAAATTTTTCCTACTCTTAACCTCTGTTGTTCCTAGAATTCATTATTAGATTTTAGAGACCAAAGAACTTGCATTTCGGATATCTAGCAGGTTTGGAAGTTACATCTCTTCCCCCTATATCATTTTGGAGGTCTTCCACTGAGATTACCGGTTGGAGGTAAGAGTTTTATTTCATAGGTTCTAACTTTGGTCTTTTTTGCTTCATAGATTGTAACTTGTTTCATAGGCTTTCATTTGTTTCATAGATTCTGTTTTTTGTTTTATAAATTCTGAACTTTGTTTCAGCTTTTGTTTCAAAAGTGTCTTAAATATAAGTTGTGTGTTTTAAATGTTTGCAGATTTCTTCTTTTTCCTATGCATTGTTTGTTAAAACTTTGTTTTATTCTTGTTTTGTATATGTTTCATTTGCACTTAGTTGCTTCAAAATGCTTTAAAATGGGTCTCTTATAAAATCGTATCAGATAAATGTAGTTCAGGCTTTTATCTGTCCCTTATAGAATCGTAAACAAATGGCGGTTACTCTGGCAGCTAGTAAGTCAGACTAAGACAACTCACAGTAACTGTTTTATCTTACACTAAGGAAAATAGCAATCAGTAACTTGCATTTGTTTTTACTAACTATAATATGGTACTCTTTTGGTCAGCCTTTCTCTTCTTTCATGTGTGTGCATAAGAAGTTGATAAAGGTGACTTTACTATGTAGATTGTGGCTGGCTGCTAGGAAGATCTATGAGTTTCAAATACTTAGTGAATTTAAAATTGACCATAAAGGAGTAGCCTTGTCTTGCTGCTAGTAAAAGTTGCCTAAAAGGCTGGATAGACAACAGAAATTTCTCAGAGCTTTCTTTACCCTAGGGCCCAGGGCAGAATCTCTGACTTAACCTCTCTGGAAGTGACCTCTTTTGCAGGAAAAGTACCCTATTTTCCTCTCTCTTTCAAGGAACTAGAAAGGAGTGGTTTGAATCTCTTGGTTTGTGAGGAACACTTCCTTCTCTAAGCATGATTGTTATAGCTGAAGTCAATTATAACTTGTGATTTGGGGCACTTACTGGAGTAAGGATATGAGTTACCTGAGGAAGATAAAGATCATATGCTGGTAAAGGGTAGATAGTCCAGTCCAGTTTTATTTTGTGGGTCTCTCTCCAAATGACAGCTACCTACCCTGGAGTAGAATTAATCTTGGGGGATGCCCTAGGGGCACAGGAATCAAGCAGGGACTTATGGGATGCTATATTTGTTTCTCTTGTTTCAGATTAGGAACTCTATATCTGAACTGCACATTCCTTTGGAATGTAGTAAGGAGCAATTTAGCTATTTCTCTACACCTGTGAATGGTGTGCCAACCTCTTAAAGCCAAGTATACAGAGGAAAGTACTATGATGGTATCTCACAATTAGAATTATATTATAAAAGAGAGAAAATGGTCAAAATCATTTTATGTTGAGATTTTCTTTACCTTAAGAAGTAATTCTTGCTTGTGTTCAAGTGTAAATGTAATGAGACACCTCACCCTTAAGACATTCAGTACCTCTAATCCTGAGGCTACTTTTCATCCTGTAGAACTTGAGAACAAAGTTTCTAAGACAACTTTAAACCTTGACCACCAGGTGCTGAGGATGGAGTATCTAGGCCAGCCATAATTAATCTCTCTGAGGCTATTTCCATCCTTAGCTACGTTGTTCAGGTCCTTCAAAGACAATATCCCTTTGCAGGAAGAAAATGGCAAATGTGGGACCATCTGTGTTCATGTTTCTTTTTCTCAATGATCTAAGACAGATTAAATGAGACTTAATAAAGTTTTCTGGATGACCCGGATGTGTACATTGAGGTCTTTAGAGAACTTACTTAAACCTATGGACTAGATTAGAAAGACATAATGTTGCTCTTAAATCAGATATTAGTCTTTTAGTGAGAGACAAGTAGTATTACATTTGGAGACAAAAATTATCTTTATTTTGGAGGCTCAAAAGATAGACAGCCAGGGGAATAATAGTTTCTCCTGGTACATGAGCAGGTCTTATACAAGACCCCTACTGGCCTGCCAATCAGAAATGCTCATTGAAAAGAGCAATTAAAAATATATAAAACTTGCATCAGCAAAAACAAAGGGTACCAATGACTTGTGGTAACACTACCAAGACTTGGAGTTCTTCGGAAAAAAAAATGGCCTCTAAAATCCTAGGAAAAACAGAACTTCAAAATCCCTGTCAT
This sequence comes from Fukomys damarensis, assembly GCF_012274545.1. NCBI lineage: Eukaryota > Metazoa > Chordata > Mammalia > Rodentia > Bathyergidae > Fukomys > Fukomys damarensis. Next base: position 6,366,054 of record NW_022900948.1, on the reverse strand, counting down.
ATCCCCTCTAAGAGTTCTTCCTTTGCTTACCAACTAGTTTAGAGGTGGTAGTGGGGATCGCTGCCCATTTCCCAAAAATTTCAAAATAAGGTGTCCTTTTAAATGCCCAAATCAAGTCCATAACACAATGGTATCATATATTATTAGATCGTTACATCTTATGTCACACTATATCAGCCGGAAGTACTAAGAGGCTTTCAAGCCATCATCTGAATCCCTCGACTAACTAATCTTAGGCAAGTTACTTTAACTTCTTTAGTAAAAAACTGGATATATAATAATACTTATTTCACATATTTGTAGGAGCAAACACAGAATATTCTTAGTCCAGTGGCACAGAGTAGGCATCAAGAAATATTAAGTCTCTTCCTGTTTGTCTTCCTTCTTTTGATGGAAATTGCTTTTTGCTAAGCTGAGTGATGTCATATAACTGCATGCCATATTGCTCTTTGGACAGGTGGACCAGCTGCAATTTAGACTGCTGAATAGAATCCTCAGTACTAAATTGTACGCCACTCAGGCCCTGATGACCTCTGATCTCTCCAAAGTATTTCATCTTGTCTGGTCAGCAGCTGAGCCTCCTTGTGGCTCTGGAATAACAGAAGGTCGGAGTAGGACTCCACACTATTTCCAGTGACAGACCATCCCAGGCATTGCAATTAGGATCATCCTCTGTTATGACAATGATGGTAACAAGAACTGAAAACCACGCAACACAAATCCATTCTCAAGATGGAAATCTTAATAAAAATGGGAAATTTTACAGGAAGTTTTATTCCCAGACTAGGTTTCTCCTTGTAATTGTGTGAATTTATGTTTTTCTTTATTTCCTGTTTTCTATAATCTTGTGTTCAGATCTTGGTATTGGCATTCAGTGAAATTGGTTTGGGCAGTCAGAAAAACAAAGATGTTCATCTGGTAACAAGGTTGTAAAATTAGAATAGATTAAAACAACAAACACCAAAGGTAATTTCTTTTGTAGAACTAACCTTCCTTCATTATACTGAGAAATAAAAGCATATTAAGAAATAAAAACATTCTAATCTAGATCCTAGTGAATAAAATTTGTGTCTTATGAGACACACATTTTGTTAAAGCAGTGGTTCTCAAATAGAAGAAATTCAGCATCTTCCCACTCCCAAGAGATGTTTGACAGTATGTGTAGGTATTTTTCTTTTCACAGTGGTGGTGGGATGATCCTGGTATCCAATTAGCAGAAGCCTAGAATGCTGATGAATATCCTACAATATTGCAGGCTGGGCCCCTACAACAAAGAAATATCCAACTCCAAAATGATAGTGCCAATGGCAGAAAACTTTAGAGGCATGTTTTTCAAAAATAAAACTTCTTATTTTGCTTAAAAACAATACCTTTCTAATACTTTAAGATTTAATAATTAAATGTTTTTGTATTTCCTTGGGGCTCTTTAGAGGAAACTTTTTTTTAAATGATAAAATGAAATTTGTAAACTAGGAACTAAACCATTAAATACCATATTTTCAGAAGTCAATATGAACCGTGGAAATACACATATTAGCCGTTTTCATTAGCACTTTCATAATTTCAATACCTTTCTAATACTTTAAGATTTAATAATTAAATGTTTTTGTATTTCCTTGGGGCTCTTTAGAGGAAACTTTTTTTTAAATGATAAAATGAAATTTGTAAACTAGGAACTAAACCATTAAATACCATATTTTCAGAAGTCAATATGAACCGTGGAAATACACATATTAGCCGTTTTCATTAGCACTTTCATAATTTCTAACACATATTCCATTTTAAATGAAAAGATGGAAATAAAGTGTTTGTAGATGGGGAGGGGAAGAGGGGGTGAAGGGAGGACAGGGACAAGAAAAAAATGTTTAAAGCTGAAAAAAATAGCACTTTCACTTTAAATGATCTCATCTGATCTTCACAAATGCCCTGTGGGGTAGATATAATTACCTACAATTTGAAAGGGACAGAGTAGACTCAGAGAGGTTAAATACTTACCCTATGAACATGGTAATAAAAACAGTGTGGGATCAGACAATGGAGAGAACAAAGAAGGCTGTGTTCAGGAGAGCCAGCTGAGCTTTGTGAAGCTCTCCATTTGCAAGCCAGTTGTCACTGTTTTATCCTGCTAAACCAGTTTTCTAATGGAAGTGATAGTACCTGCTTCCGTGGGTCACTATACGAACTGAGTGAGGTGATGGATTTCAGATAAAGTACCTGGCATGGTACAAAAAAGACACAGAGGTAGCAGAAGACCAGGGCCTGGCCAGACATTCAGATCTCAAATCTCGTCCTCTTTCCTCTATCCCACAAGGTCCCACTATGTGTCTGTAACACTGCAGGCACTTGAGGTCACTGATTTCAGGAGCAAATATGTGTAGCATAACTAAGGAAAGAAAAGGGGAAAAGGAACACCTTTAATTCACTTAGAACTCCTTTACTTTCAGCCACATTATTTGAAATCACCAGGAGATTTTTTTTCTCAGCTAGGACAAGATAAGCAGAAGCTTTCCATTTTCCATGATTGAATGGCATGTGCTTTTGTGTGTGTTGGGGAAAGGGTATAGGAAAAGTAAAAGTATCTCAACGCATTCTAAAGCAAAAAGGGACTTAATCATCTTTCCTGAAATGAAGAGAACACACTTCTATTTGTTCAGAGGAATCACAGATTAAAGGAGTATATTTTTTGCAAGCTTCCAGAAAATTGTTTTGGGCCTGAATCAAAAGAAGTGAAAATTAAAAAAGAAACATTCAACCAGTAATTCTACTTCTGAGAATTAATCCACAGGAAAAAAATGCATGCATGCATACATATAACATTAATGTATAATACATAATATTTGTATCATTAATATAATCATAGAAATTATAGAATCTCTTATAAACATGAAAATCTTAAACCAAGCAGAATATCCAAAAACAGAGGAATGGTCAGCAGTCATTAAAAATTAAGTTAAAAGGTAGCTAGAACAAGACTAATGCCTAGTATAATAACAGAAAAAAATGAGAAACAAACTTAAAGGCACAAAACAAGCTCAATTTTATTTTTAAAACCTAAATAAACTGGTCTGAAATAGCTTTAAATGTTACACTGATAGATTACAAATAATTTTTCTTTTTCTTCTTTTCTATTTTCCAGCACTATAAAATGATCATATACCCATTTTATAATCATTTAAATAAATAAATACAATAATGAAGTTAAGAGCACTTGTAAAAAAGGAGTTAGGTAGGAAGAATACATTGAATTTTATGTGTATTTGCTACTGCAAGTAAAATAGTTCAGTAAGCAAGGAAAGAATAAGTTGATTGTTATACCACTGCAAAGCCCTTAAGACAAAATTCCTCTCAGCCCATCAATTTCACATTGATTTCATCTTGACATGTAACATGCCCCTCAGTTCTACAGTAAAAGAAACCATGAAATATCAATGGTGACTTCCAGAGGACACATATACCCATGTTGATTGAAGATTAATTTCTCAGCAGGGTGACTCGTCATTGATATCCTGCCTTGTGTTCAACATAGGTCATGTGACCTTAATGATTATTGAAGAAAACTGCTTTGATCTGGCTCTAAACTTCTAGAGAATATGAGTTATTTTAAAGTAAAGGCACAGAAGATGATCTGGTTTAGCCAGTCTTTTTATTACAGAGCATCACAGTGAAGTAAGAATGATTTGATGGTCTGAAATACCATTAAATGCTTATAGTGTATGACACTTGTGATTTCTGATTCTAAATACAGGAAAATCTTCCTGATAACTCTAACTGTGTTCCATGAAATACCTACCTCTTTCCCCTTTTCCTTTTCTTTCTCATACAGTTGCCCAATAAAACTTTCAAATTACACATGATCTTTGGCAAAAATGGATTAAGGGGATCCTTAATCCTTAATGTAGCCAGATGATATTGAGGATTCATCTAGAGCAGCACATAATTGGGCTAAAGATACAGCTTAAAAAGAAGGCAGATTCACAGCACCTTAATTAGGAGGACCAGCATGACAACGACAGACTTAAAAGCCACTTTTTAAATTATCCTAATGAAAACAATTATGGCTGTGCCTCAGTTTACAAACCTAATGTTTTTTTTACGATTTGGGGAAAGATGGCTGCATTTATGTTTGTGGGGAAAGGGAAATGCCTGTGATTGTGTTTATCAACCAAAGTGGAGTTTGTGAACCAAAGCAACATTTTGCTGAACACTTTTGTTTGTACATCGAATTGTTTGCAAATAGCAGCATTCATGAACTGAGGTATTACTGTATTTGGTCCAGAATACCTAATCTCTGCCATAAAAGACTGTTTAGGCAGGCATGGTGCCCTCATTTTCTTACAGCTATTTCCCCACCCTGTTCTTACATACTCCTGGTAGTGTGTGAATTTAGCCTCTTCCAGTTCTCCACAATTTATTCAATCAAAGGCAGACATCCAGCCAAAGTTAAATCAGTCAGCTACTCTATTTTATAGATTTGGTGTTGGGATTCAAAGGCAGCCCGTCAATTGCTGCCAGTAGCTAGAACTGAAGGATATGGATATAGGAATCTTCTGCCATTTGCATAAAAGATGGGAAACAGCTAAATGGAAGAAAAAGGTAGAGAAGAGAGATGTGCTAGAGTTTGAGAAGGCACAACACAGAGAGCTCTTTTTCCTGCCCAAGTTCTAAATAGAGAGACACAGGATACCTATTGAGATCAAAATATGCTTTAGATATGTGGCAAAATTGGCCTCCTGACTCATAACCCCATATTAAGCAGCCCTCCTCTTGGTCAGTGCTGGACAACCACACCCTTTCCATGCAGGCGTCGTCCAGCCATTTAAAAACATGCAGAATGAAGGAAAAGAGCAGAATACATGCCCTCTGTAAACAGATCCCAAAAAAGAAGAAAGAAGCTGGCCCAAATGGCCAAGCTTGTTCTTCCAAATTCACTAATTAAATAAATTGTCTCTTCCCAGGGAAGAGAGCTGATGAAAAATAGCTTGGAGTCTGATGGAGGTCTTTCTGCATGGGGAAATGCTGCGAGGGGGAAAAGTGGTTCCTCTGAGGTGATGATAAGTGGAATAGGAATGTGGACTGGATTCAAGGTGGGTAAATCTTGGATTCCATTATATACCCCAGTGTTCTCATAAATGCTCTTTTTCTTAAGATGATCTAAACTGCTTTCTATGACTTATAATATTACTTATAATCAAATCAAAATTACTCAGAGGCAATTGTTTGTCCATAATTAGCACTCAGCATTGAAATGCCAAAGGGAAACATCAACACCAGCCTAGCAGCAAAGCTAATCATATTCTTTGCTTCCATTTTTAAGGTGAGAAAGAACCGTAGAAATAACATGCATGTGATGTACCATCACACACTCTGAGTTTTATTTAGCACCATCATGTTAAAAATTGAAGTAATGATGAGTCTTAGAAAAACTATCTTATTTATAGCCCTTTATCATGCTCCATTGGACAGGAGCACCAGAAGAAAAACGCTGACAAGGCAAAATCCCAGAGCATGAGATCCTTGGCATCAGCTCTCACACCGGAGCTCCATGGGACCATGCAGAAGATACTGTGGTTTACCAACCAGACCACCCCAGAAGAACTTAGCTGCTGGACCGGTTGGCCGCTGAAAGCTCATAGTCAACCCCTTTCCCCACAGTTCCTTCTTGAAATAGATCTGTTTCCCCCACGTTATGCCCCTTCTTCAGGGCAATCAATATCCAGTGGCTGCCATCACAGCATGCAGAGGTCTGGTCCCACTTACTTCACTTCCAGATACTACTGAAGAGCCATCCAAGGGCCAGGACTCTGGAGAATGCATTGAGAGCCCTTCTATGATACCTCCCAGTTCCACCTCTCCCTTTGCTTAATGCTACTTCTCTCATCCCCTCACAGATATGTTCCCAAGAGTGCTTCCCACTAGGTTTTTTGAGTGCAAATTATTGCCTCAGAATTGTTTTCCTGGGGGATTCAATCAGTGATAGTCCAGATGCAAGAGATAAACAATATCTCCAGCATCTTACACTATTTTCAATGATGGGCAATATAGTAGCTACTAACATCATCTGTCTATTGAGTACTGAAAATTGTCTGGTGCAGTTGAGGAACTAGAAATTTAATTTTAATTAATTTATATTTACACTGACTCATCTCAGTAATGGCTACCGCACTGGACAGTGCAAATCCAAAATGTGAGACATGAAATTGAAATTCAATAGCAGTCAACAGTCATGGGAAAAAAGCCAAACCTCAATGGAAAGGATACTTGTGTGTGTTGATCACAAAGGAGGACAAAGATCCAGGTTTTAAGATAGATAATAACAAGCATAGTAATAAGTGCTAAGTGCCAGTGATGAGAAATAAAATTTCCATTTTTCAACTAAGGAGAATATGGCTCAGAACTTGTCCAAGGTTATACTTGTAAAGAGTAGGAAAGTTGAGATCTGATACTGTTTATGCTCTTTCTAGTCTGCTTAAAGGGGATATATGTCAGCAAAAGTGTCAAACTAAGCTAATAGTGAACATCAAATATCTTCATATATATCCTTAAGCTTTCTTTTCTCTTGCATACTTTGCACTGTGCATAATCATAGGAAGTATACAAGAGGAATGACGTTCCTGTGTGGTTCCTCAGACACCATGTATTGAAAATCTACCATGTGCAGAGGAATTAACACTGCAAACGCTGGAATGAGTAAGAGTACGATATGATTGTCAGTGATGGTAAAGTGTGTCCAGGGCTCTTTCCTTCCTGTTAACTGTCCCCTATGGCAGATCCTGAGGTTTAGTCATTGCTCAAAGATCCTGTAAACTCATGCAAACACGACTAAGGCTGTAGTTCTAAATACCAGTACCTTCTTACCCATAACAGGAGTGACCCCTGAAGAGCGAACAGTAAGTGTCCACAGAAGTAGCTCCAGGGTGCACAGTTCACATTACATTCTATGAGAATGGTGCAGTGGGTGCAGCATTGCATCAATGCAGCGGGAGGCCCTGTATGAATCTCTCTTCATGATGATTTTCCTACCACTATCTCTGGTTCCTCTTTGACTTTTTAAAAGAATAGGGTAAGGAGGACACCTGGGCCTGTCCTAGCAAATTAGTGACACAAAAGATATGATTAGAACAGAAATGTCCTCTGTGTTTGGAGCAACCCAAAAAGAGAAAATCAGAGTCCCAGATTTTAACTGCTTATCTTCTCCCAAGGCAAATCTTAGCTCCTAGCATCATAGCTCTGAGCTTCCTTCGCAGGTGAACTTAACCTATTTTTATAGCCCTCTGACCTCAAGGAACTCACAACCAAGTGAAGGAAGCAGGGCAGTAAACTATTATTGCATAGTATAACATGTATAGGAAAGCAATGCCCACATTCTAATGGGAGCACAGAGGAGGGGCTTGCCAAAGTTTCCCAGGTGCCTTCTGTTGACGTTCAATTTTCAGTAAGGTGACTGAGAATTAAACATGAGAGCCACTTACCAGTGACTTAGTCTACATGAATGACCCAGGGTATGTTTGTGAGATGCCCCCAGCAGTCACCCTCAATACAAAGGATCAGTGCTTCCCTAAGAGGGACCCAGCTTGATTGATGAGTATTTTACTCTTTCCTAACCAGGGAAAATGTGATGTGCATGTTTTAGGATTCTATACACTTATACAAATCAATGCTAGAGGCCTGTACCCTCCTTTCTCAAGCCTATATGTATAGAAAAAAATAACACAAACAGTGCTGCGACCTCCTTACTGTCATTAGTCATGAACTTAGGCAATTCTGAAACTGCCCTTAGAGTATATGAGGTAAAGGCCAAGTTTTCCAAATCATCTTCTGTGTCTGTACAGAAAGAGGCCTGTGAGGAAAGACATGGATGGGCATGGGCACTTAAAGGTAGAGTTGTTTTCATTTGTTGCTGTATTTTCAGCAGCTCTCATGCCTGGTACTGAACAAGTGTTCACTATATATTATTCTTCCTTCCCAATAAAGTAGTTCCATTAAGTCCAACAAACATGTATGGAATGTCTGTGTTGTTTTAAGGACAGAGAATAAAGAGATAAGTAAAACATGTTGGTCCTTTGTTCTGCATTGGATTGCAAATGAAGGGCATTCAATAAATGTTCTTTGGGCTGAATAGCTGAGTGGGTAGTTCAGCAGGATCAGGATCAGAACTCCACACTGGCTCTGAGCAGATCTTCCAATAAACTGATTCCAAAAATAATGGTTTGAGAAATAGATGGGCCTTGACTTATGATTGGGATTATGTCCTAATAAAACCATCGTAAGTTGAAAATGAACTTTCCAATTTTAGTGTATGTGCTGCTGAAACGAGCACTGAAAATGCACTTTCTATACCTAACCTACCACATACCCTAGTTAAGCAACACAATACATTACAGCGTAACAACCGGTTACACTCCAGCTCATGCTACTGACTGAGAGCTACAGCTTGCTGTCCAGCTTCACAAGAGAGTATTCTACTGAATATTTTTAACCTAAGAAAAGGTCAAAATTCAAAATTTGAAGCATGGCTTCTACTGAATTGATATTGTTGTCTCATCACCATAATGTAAAAATATCGTAAGTTGAAGCACAGTAAGTTGAGAACTTTGTGCATATGCAAAGGATGTTGATTGGTCTTATGGCTTGAATATCATAACCTGACTGCAGCGATGGGACACAGAGAAACACACCAGCGTACAAAGGATTTTTGAGTTGATAGCCTTTGTTAGCATCATGCAATCACCAGCCAGGCCTATGCATTGTGGATGTGCCAAACCGGATTCACTATCATGTTGACACAACTTTATTATTTCTTCTTCAATATAAGCTAGAATTATACTTTCAAATTATAGTCACACAGCATAGAAAAAGGCAACTTCACTTCTGTAGTTTCTGATTTTGTAAGTGTATTTGGAGATTAATATTATAGAGGTTATACAGGAGTTTTTCCCTGCTTTGGCACTTCGGTCTATAAATCATGCTATTTATATTTGTTTGCTCCTTATTGTCCAAAGGAGACTGTCCTTGTCACTGGAAAATAAGGATGAGTGGTCATACCATGGCAGAACACAGCCAATCACAAATGGTCAGAGACAAAAACTAGCTACAAGATGAATGTCCTGGAAGCAAATGTAACAAAGAGAGGTGGCAGTGAGCACGGATCATTGATTGCTTCAGCCATGCAGTCAGTGCCTCTGGGCATAAATGCTCAGCAGGCTTCAAAGGGACAGCTGGAAATAAGTTTACACCCAAGGCAAAACAGACTGTTAAGTCAACCAGAGGCCTAGCCGAAGAATTGTGAGAGGAAGGCGGGAACGATTGGCAAGAGCTGCCTGGCACTTGCCACATCGAATCCCAGCCTGTCTGGTCTTCTCAAGGAACACAGGTTTCTTGACCAAGAGCCAGTGAGAAAGGCCTTTCTCTCCACTGCCTCCACATCCTAGTCAGAATCAAGTGATCACATCTTAAGTAGATATTTTAAGATTCAGGGATCCGTGATACATGCGACCATGGCAATGATGTTTGTTCTCTTGTCATTAGTTCAACAGACGCAGAGGTGGGCAGAGCTCTTTTATACTGTCCCAAAGTTGTAGCTGCCAAAATTTAGCTTGTTTTGAAGCTGGAGCAACTTTGATGTTTTCTTAACACAGGCAGGTGCTTCATTAAAGCACTATGGAGTATACCAGCTATGTTTTCCCTGGGGTAAACTGGAAGAGATCCAAGCTAGGATACCAGACACACAAAGGCAAAAATTATACCAGCAGGGAAGCAAGCTCATTATCTTCCCATGACACAATCTTACCTGCTCTGGTTAATTGTTATGTGTTTGCAGGGAGGGAAGTCACTTCATCAGCAGCATGTTTTTTAGGGCCAAGTGGTGATCCAGAGTCTGGGTGCTGCTGTCCATATCAGAGGCTGACAGCTAACTGGAAGCCCAAGCAAGAGAGCCAAGAACTGTACTTCCTCCAGTGAAGGCAAAGGAGATAGAGAAAATTCCAGAACCATGCAGAGAAAAATCTTTATTCCTATTAAATATGTCTCAAAACTGATTTGGGGGAGAACTACCATTTGTTTTACTAGAATTATTTCAATAGAGTTTGTTAAAATTGAGTAAGATGTCAAGAAAGGACAGGAAATACATTCTGAAACTTCATCACATCTCTTGGCTCTAAGTAATGCAGTCTACATATGAAGAATTTTGTCCTGTCAAAACATTTGATTTCATGCAGTAATTCCTGGTTCATTTGTTCATTTATTTGTTCAACAAACATTTATTTTCTATGTGTCAATCACTGTGCTAGGTCCTTGGGTAAGATGAGATAGGCCCGTGGTAATAGATATGACAAATACTGTTGATCTCCTTGTATAGCCTGACCAGTTAAACAGTGATAAAGTGTGGTTTGCTTTAATGAAACAGTGTGTTCAGGGAGCAATGCATACCACATGTAAGAGGCATAATTTATATAGGGGAAAGTGGAAACCTGTAGCATCAGGACACCCCGAATTATGCTGTGGTAACTAACAGCTTAAAATCTCAGGGATTTAAAACAAAAAAGGTTTGTTTCTTGCTAACCCTGAATGTCCAATACAATTCAGAGAGTCTTCTGTTAATGTTGATTATTCAGGATCCCAGACTGCTGGAACAGCCATCAATTCCAATAGGACCAAATGCTAAGCCACAGGGACCAAGTACTGATATTGGCATTGTAGTGCTCCACCCAAAGGGGGCGTGCAGCGCTCTGCTCACACCCACTCACCAGCTAGGAAGGACAATCATCCTACAAGCTCAGTAATGACATGTGCAGCAAGTAATAATGCCACTGGGTTATGACCACAGGTGCCAGTTAGTTCCAGAGAGTGGAGGATAGATCAGGGGCCTGAAGAAAACACTTTTAGACCAAGGCACCAATATGCAAGCGTCACCTGTCTCCTTTGTGGAATGAATCTCTCTTCTGTTAACACAATGAAATGCAGTCTGCCTCCAGATTAAACTGTAAATTCCTAATGCAATCCCTGACACAAACTAGGTGCTCAATTTGTATTTGAAAATAAGGAAAACAATATAGTCTTCTGGGTTGGACATAATGGATCAGTTTGGAGTTATGCAGTTTCTTCAAAAAGCCAAACCCACCTCCCAGGCAGAGCAGAAGACTTTCCTGATCTGCCTCCATCCCATTTCCTCAGAGAGCTGACCCCTTCTTCCTTCTGCAAGTATAAACTGCACAGGTTGTTTTGTAGGAAAATTATGGAATACACTTTTGCTTGCTGTGTTTGTCCCTTTTATCTTACTACATGCTACGAGCAAAGCCCTATCTGATTTGTCTTTGTAATAGTATGTCAACCCAAGTCACGGACATGGTAGAGCCTGAGTAAAAGAATCAGTCCCAATTTAAATGTATCTCAGTAGAGGGGTGGTTGGGTAGCAATGGATCCTTGAAAAACACAGGTAAGTTAGACACTAAGGGAGGACAAAACAGATTGTTTTAGTAATATGTCTCCCAAGGAGAAATGAATCCTACAGTTTATCATAGCCTGGTCTGAACTGAATTTAAATTATCCTGTAATACTTCCAATGCTTATTATATATGTCCATTGCAATAGAATGTGCTCTTAGCTTACACATTGGGATATCTAACATACTGTTTCCTTTCTTATTCCTATTTTTCTGCCAGAAGCCAATCAAGTGATAACCATTACAATCCAAGGCAGAGAGTAAAGGTGTATCCAGGGTAGATAACAATAGCATTCACCTTATATTTGTATAACACTTGAACTTCATAAAATAATTTCAAATCCTTTGTCACACCTCCCAGAAAGGCAACATTTGGGCTGTTCAATCATAAATAATGATTTGTTGACATTATCAATCAAAAGAAGAGGAAAAAAAATCGAGTACTGTTTTTCACTCTTCTTTCAGATTTGATCTTGCAGAATAGCTGAGATGCTTGCTGTTCAGTCTGCTCTTTCTCCAAGCTCTGTTGGCTTCAGTAACAGCCTGAAACAGCAGGGTTCCAGGCAAATACTCAGTCTTAGGATCACAGAAATCAAAACTGAATGTCAATTCCCAGTGCATTTGAGGTGAACGAGGCTATTCTAATTTTCAGGAATTGTATGTTCTCCTAGGAAACCCAGCCCCACGGTGGCAGAAATGCTCTGTTACTGTCACCACAGTTGCTAAAGGAGTGGCTTGTGAGCTGCAATTTTTCACACTATTAATGCATTGCTTACCCGAAGGAGCACAGCTGGCAACCCTGCAATTGCATTTTAGGCTTTGGTGAGAAGCTTGGAGATGTCACTACCAAGGAGGATGTGAAAAGTGACCACTGGGGCACTAGCAGCTAACTCTGTATGGAATCCACAATTATTTATGTGTTTACCAGAGCTAAGCTTCTGATTATAATGGGGCCCTTGACAAATTGAAGGATTTTTGCATTGCTGCACTTCAGTGGGATTAATAGGATGTCAGCATTGGCTTTCAGTGCCTTTCCTGATGACCCATGCATAATAGCTTCCTGTTCATGGGCCTCTAGAGCCCATGACTCACTTTGCAAGTGATACTTGCAAGTCCCTGAAAACACTAGTCATTGGAAAACCCAAATTTCTGTTATGAGCACTGTAATATCAATGTTTAACAGCATTTATTTTCTAGTTATACTACTCAGATTCAAATTTCTGTTCCTGTTCTTTCTAATTTTAAGACTTCTGACAAGCTGCTCTTTCAAAGCCTCAGTCTCTTCATCTTTAAAATAGGGATAGCAATAGCAAGTACTTATAGGGGCAATTAAATAAGAAAATCAATGAACAGTGTCAGGCACAGTAAATTAAAATTTTGCTATTATCTTTTTTGTTTTATAACCCAAACTATGGTTTTATAAGAAAGTAGAAAAAATTAATAGAAATTACAGGAAGAGAGATTTTAGTAAGGTGCTCTTACAAAGGGTCATGCACTGCCCAAAAGAAAGGATATAACAAATATTTATGAAAAACTTAATATGTATGAAGCACTAAAGTCCAGGTAGAGAAGTTGTCTATCACTGTTTTTGTTTAAGAACAAGCCAGGCAACAATTTGGTGAGGGCCAAGGTCAGAAATGTTTTCCACCATAGAAAAGTTACAGTGCAGCCCAGAGGAAGGAAGGGAGAGTTTTAATCAAATTTCAAAGCTAAATGATCAGCTTGCACCCACTCAAATCAATTCAAACTTGTGCGTGGGGCACTTTTTTCTGATAGGTGTCTATATTAATAAAGAAGGATGGGGGGCATGAAGAACAGCAGGAAAATCACATAATTGCCTATTGTAATTTTCTTAAAAGTCTTACCTGAAAAAAAAAAATATGCATCATAACTAAGGCATCTGGCTTGCATTTGAGAAAATGCTGGAACAGTTCAATTGCTTTGTCCCCCAGCACTCTAAGAATTTGTTCTTGTGGTTGTCATTATTACATACTAGAAGTGTTATCATTATTGTAGTTTTTAATATCCCAATGTGGAAGGGGAAATACGCTCTGCATCTTCAGCTTTCCTTTTCGATCATACTGTACAGGAAAGGAGAGATGGGTCAGAAGAGCGTGGGTAATCCAGGGCAAGGGCGTCAGTAAACACCCAGTGTGTAGCCATGCATTCAGCGGTGCCTCAAGCAGCCCAAACCCCTTCCCTCTGACAAATTCCCAGTGCCCTCCCTTGAGGATACAGAGTCTGGGGAATGAGCAGCTGCGAGGCTGAGGAGGTGGCGAGGCAAGCTGACGGCAGAAGCAGAGCATGCGGTTAGTGGGTGAGAATGTACTGGGGAAGCAAACTGGCACCGGAAGATGAGACTGAAAAAGGCCCACAAGTTACATTCTGAGAAGGCAGCCAAGGATATTCTGTGAGCCGGATACAATATACTCCCAGATGTCTCCTTTGTGTTACTCATCCGCAGCGTGGTTCTCAAACATGCACATGCGCATGAATCACCTGGAAACCTTGTTGAAAAGCAAACCCTGATCCAGTAGGTTCTGGGGTGGAATCAGAGGGAGTGCGCATCTCACCAGCTCTAGGAGCTATTTATATTTAGGGCCTGCAGATTACACTGTAAGTAGCAATGTACTAGGTCACGACTGGCAACTATGACCTGCGGGACAAATTTGACCACTTGCCTGCTCCTGTAAGTAAAGCGCGGTTGAAATGAAGCGTGTTGTCTACAGCTGCTTCTACACTAGGTCGGAGGAGTAAAGAAGTTGCAGCGGACACTTTATGCCCCACAAAGCCTCAGACAGGTTTACTATTTGGCTTATCACAGGAACCTATTCTATACCCTATCCTGCAGAATACTTAATATTGAAATTAAGACAAAAAGAGGAAATGATATTGTATTGGGATGAAGAAACTTATATTATGCTGTGAATTTCCATTAATAGGAGGAAAGTGTGACAATCAAAAAATGATCATTTTTATAGAAATTTATAGAGTCATAGACTGTCTATAAATGAATTAAAAAGGAAACATTCCAGAATTCATGGTTCTAGGGCAGATGCCTTAGTCTCTCAAAGTATTCTAGAAGGCTAAAAGAATAGCTAGCAAAATCTTGTGTGCTGTCATATGTTGACCACAAACTGAGTTCAGAACCACAGAAGTTTATGAACCATCTTAGACTGGGTGAAAATAATGTTCTTCTGATCTTTACTACTTGAGAATTATTTTTAGTAATCCCTTTTCCTCAATGAGGAACCTGCAACAACAATAATTCAACCTTAACTTTGCATGACACAGCACCTTTCCCAAATTATTTTTTACCAACACTATAACATTTGATCTTCTCAATAGAGGTAAATTAATTCAACAAAGAATTAATTCACCAAAGAAGCCATTATATATTTTTCTCAGTGAGCTCCTATTGAACAGGAGAAACAGTCATAGAAGTAAACATTCCCCTCCCATAATAAATGCCACAAAAAGGTGGGTGGGGTACAGATGTGGCTCACAGGAGCACAGGCTGCAGTGAGCTGCCACTTCAGAATTTATCTCACAGGTCTTTAAAATGGGAGAAGAGGTTGTAAGGAAAGAGAAGATTATCACAGTAAAAACATAAAAATCATGATAGCATTTTACAGAAAAAGTTCTCATGCGATAGAGATTTTCATTTAGGAAAATTTAAAATCTGAGGCTCAGAATTAATATAGATTAATTACTAAAAATAAGATTTATACTGAAGTCTTTTAACCATCATGTTGGTTCTTTTACTGCTATACTAAGTTTTCAAGGATTTTTTTTTTCCCAGAGGTAATGGAATGAGTTTTTAATAACAGTTTTGTTAATAATGTTTTCTCTGTAGCATATCTTGTCTCCTAAAAGACAATGCCAATAGATCCATGTTACAGATTAGAAGCTTCCCTTATTATGACTGTGGATATCAGGTGTGAGTGAGGGGTTGATGAACAAAGGATGCAGTACTGTGTTCCTGGCATAGAATGCAGTGCATTCTGGCTGGTAATACGTAAATAGCTGTAATTCTTAATGCAGCCCTGTGACTTGCCTCAGTCTAGACTGAACAAATCTCTAAAATGTTAGATTTCTTCATTCTTTGTAATTAAGATACCATTCTTCAATCTAGAGATGGTGATACATACCTGTAGTTCCAGCCCTCTTGGAGGCTGAGGCAGGAGGATTGCAAATTTGACCCAGCTTGAGCAATTTAGCAACTTAGTGAGACCCTGTCTCAAAATAAAAAACAGAAGAAGGCCTGGGGATGTAGCTTCATGTGAAGACCCTGGGTTCAATTTCCAGTACTGGAGAGAAAAAGAGATATCATATCTCTGATTATTTTTGTGCCAGTCAGAATTGTTCTTGGGTCCTATTCTGGGTACCATCCAAACAGCATGTATTATGCTTAGGCCTTATTTCACTGCTACTTAAAAATAAAAAAAATTCTGATACCGTCAAACAAAGCTTCCTATGTCACGGTAATTTAGCTATGGAATATGTATGAGGAAGGTGAGTATGTATGAAACAAGATAGAGTGAAAGCCCCAGGGAATGATGTGCTGTTTTATTTTACAGCATATTGAAGTACTTTATAATACTACAGATTCAGTTACACGTTTTCTTTATGGAATGACCTATCTGCCCGATCCTCTTTCCAATATAATTCAAAAGGCACATACTGCACTTCGCAGCTCTGAGCCTAGCCCCCCACCAGGTGTGTGGGTAAAAGAAAAATATTTTATAATGAGCTTTGTGCTGCAGTCTCAAGGGGTTCTACTCTTACGGAGGAGATTTGGAGGAGATTTGTGAGCATGCACCCAACTCCTGTTGCAAAAAGCAAGTCCTAGTGAAACAGAGGACCGAAAGAAGTGGGATGGAAAATGAGTGCTGCAGAAGGGGATCTGGTATTGAGCGGGAATTTTATACGTCCAGATTTCTTAAAATTGATTTTATTGGTATATAATATAATGGCATTCATCATTGGAGATTTGTACCTTACAAATATATCTTGCATAATCTATCTTGATTCTTATTTTCCCCATTCCCCTGCCCTCCCTTCAACCCCTCCACTCCTCCATATGTACAATGACTTTGTTTTCAGTTTTTCATTTTCTCATGTTAATTCTATTCCCTTCTTTCCCTTCCCCTACCTCTCCCACTTCCCCTTCACACCTTTTCTTCCTATCAAATAGGAATTTTAATAACATTAAGTGTCATATTCCAGCCACTTTATAAGTTGACTAAGATCTTCCCTTATATATCTTCCTCCTTGATCATCAATTAACTGTTCTGTCTTGAGAGCAACCCACTTGGGCCTCAGCTGTCAGGCCATGTAACCGGTATGTTTCATTTGACTGAGATCAGCTGGTCTACTGTACCTATGTTGTGATTTCAACCCTTGTTCCCTGTAATGCTTCTGTAATGCAAAATCTAATGATTTTTTTTCTTTAACCTGCATGGTCTCCAGAGGTGGTGCATGTGATTCAGTCTCTAAAGTAAGGTGAACAGTGTGGTTTGGAGGCCAGCACAGCAGGTTAGAAAGCAATAGAAACAGCTGTGCAGCCAAAGAAAGTGCTGAAGATTCTTTTGAAACTGACTTTGGACCTCAGCACCGCGGGGAAAAAAAAGGAAATCAGAGGTACTAGTGCTCCTCACCCTTATGATAAATACACATTTTCATAAATTAGTCATACACAGCTCTAAGGGCTGGTTTATCTGGAGGGTAATCTCAGATGAGAAATGAATGTTTAATTAATTGTAGTAAAGTTAAGACATGGCAGATAGGCTTCCTTTATCTTTGTGCAATTGAGGTCTAATTACAAAGAGATCAGTCATTCATTCATTTTCTTAGCAAATATTTGTTTAACTATCTGAAGCCATTTTTTCAACTAAAGCAAAACTCATTAGAAAGTTCTGTGTTGCATTTATTTTCTTAATTTTAGGTGTATGATTGACTCTCCATTGATATCACCCTTGCCTTAAGTGAATATTTGAGAAAAGGTACATTTTAAAAAAAGTTTGCTACCTATAACTACTTCCTAATTAGTCAAACCTATGTGTTTGGAATTAAGTGACTTTGACATATTAAACACTGTTACAAATTAATTTAATCTTTAGATTAAATTTCACCAGCTAACCAATGAACTTTGTTGGTAATTGATTATCTAACCTTCATCATGCCATATTGTTATTAAATTGCTGCTGTTGTTGTTACCCAAGATCAGTGTTTCTCGTGGTGTATATCTGTAATCTCAGCTGATATTACTCTGGGAGGCTGAGGCAGGAGGATCACCATTTCAGGCCTAATCTGGGAAATGTAGTGACTTAGAAAAGCCCTAACCAAAAAAAAAAAAAAAAAAAAAAAAGTGCTTCTCATTCTTGTTTGCACATTGGAACAATTTGGAAAAATTTAAAAGCTATTGATGCCAGCTATTTAGTCCCAAACAGACTGATTTATTTGGTCTGAGGTGTCTTAGTCCATTTGGGCTGCTATAAAAAGTAAAAAAATTAAAAAATTTTAAAATAGATAAGGTAACTCATGAACAACAGAAATTTGTTTCTCACTGCAGATTTAGTGTCTGGTGAGGACTCTGCTTCACAGATGTTTTCGTCTGATGTGTCTTCACATGGCGGAAGGCAAGGGAAAGCTCCCTTGAGCCTCTTCTATAAGGGCACTGATCCCATTCATGAAAGTGGAACCCTTAAGGCATTTAAGGTCTTCCCAAAGACCCCACTTCTCAATATTACCACATTGGATATCAGGTTCCAACATGTGAATTTTGAGGGGCCACCAATATTCGCTCAGGTTTTAAGCGCCCTAAGTGTTTCCAATGTGCACTCAGGAACATGAGCTACCACTCTAAGTTTAAAAACACAAACATCTGATCATGTCACACCTTTGCTGACAACTTGTAAGTAATTCAACAACCCTGTTAACTACTAGATAAAATCCAGAATTCCTAATATGGTGGCCGGTGCTTGCAGAGAACAAGGCCCTGTTTTCAACTTTCCCCCTCTTTGTAGTCCTCCACAACTGCCTTTCCAGGTCACAGGTCTTAGAATATGCCACTTCTAAGTGTGACTCTCAGTCTTGAACAAACTATTCCCTTCGCTGAAACTCTCTTTCCTTACCTCTTTTTCTGGCTAATTTGTACTGATCTTTGATTTTGCTTAAAGTGTTACTTCCTTACTCAGAATAATTTTTATCCTACCCCATGAAATTCATCCTGATGATGTTTCCTTGCCATAGCACTTCACTTGTTCATTATAAGGAGGCTGAAGAGGTTTGGAGGACAAGAACCTTGCCTACTTTTTACTGCCAACTCCAGCACTGACATAGTGCCTGGCACCTTATAGGAACCCAATAACTGTGTGCACTTGAATCAGCCATGTCAGAAAAAAGAAACCACATAGGAATTTGAAGAGGGAAAACGTGTCTGAAAAATAAAATATGATTACTCAACAACCTAAAGAGGACTCAGAGCAAATATTGGGAGCAGTCATATCCCTAAGATAAAATATCCAAAGAGCTAAAACTTGGGAAGGCCACCAGCTCATCCCCAAGCTAAGATTTAGACTTAGTTGGAGTGAGTACAGTTGCAGCCTGCTGAACCAGAGAACTTTACAGGGTTCTGTGAGCCAGGGTCTGGTGAGGACTCTGCAAAATACCACTTGTTAAGATGTTGGCAAAATGCAGTGGGTGTGTTGGAAAGAAAGCTGCCCATTGGGCACTAATAATAGTAGTCGGAAGCAAGCAGCTTCTGCTGAAGGCTGAAGAGTTCCCCTGGAGTCCCCACTCACAGCTGAAGGAAGAGAAGATCATTCAGTAACGCTTTCTGTTATCCCTGTGATGTCTCTCTAGCTCCCTCTATTGACAAGAGAACATGGAACCCGATCTCAAAAGTGAAGGCCCAGCCCCACAATCGCAAAGGAAAGCAAAGAGAAATAGCCAATCAACATAATATACCTAACATAGATGACATAGTTATATGGCAGACAGACAGACGACAGGTGATAGACGGATGGTAATGTCCATTAAAAACAAAGAAAATATTAATGTTTCACAAATATAATAACCATCAGCATATTAAAAATAAATGAAAGGATGAAGCCTTGATATTCACTTTCTCCTGTTAAATTTCTTATGTCCTTTTTTCTATTTAGAGCTCAAAGCCCAAGCCATCTTGCTGATTTCCATTTCATCCATCCTTATTAGAGTTGAACATTTCTTGCCATAGATCTGAAAAGCTATTTAGTTTCAGTAAAGGCAAATTTTGGATTAGAAACTTGATGGTTGTGCTTAATGGAGATATGGAAACCAAATCCCTTCAATTCCACTTTGGAGGAGATCCTGGTAGCAATGTTGCAAGTGGTGAAAAAGCAAAATGCAGGGAAAATAAATTAATCAGGATATTGCTTGTCATACTTTCATACCATTAAGAATGTTTGAGTGCCAAATGAAAGCTTTGATGCAAAAATTAGAGCACAGAATTGAAAGATTCTTTTGATCCTTAATCAGTGCGTCTAACTTCTGCAGAATATCAACTGTAGCAAAGAATTATTAGTCTTCTGCTATATTTAAACTTCTGCTTTATTTAATAAGCAAACAGTGAAAATAAAATGCACATAGCAAGAAGATGATCTTTAGCTGGTGTCAGGGACTGAGTAAACAACCATCCATTCCTGCCTATCTTTTCACACAATCACGTAATTGATTCAGAATCAAATGAATTTTTGAAAGCAATTAAATTTGCTTAAAAATACTCATACATTTCTAGGGGTATGATATTTGGAATCCTTTCTAAGATGCAATTAAGCAATATCTATAAATAAAAGAATAATTAATATGTAGAGAAAAGTCTTTATTCTAAATATATAAGCCATGCAATATTAATCACCCACTCCCATTCCATGAAAGGAAACTAAATGGTCATTGCTAAGAGAATTGTGCTACCATTTCATGGTAGACTTTCTCACAGCCACTTAACATGATATGTAAAAGACTTAGAAACACCACAAGGCCACGATTATCTTATAATCATCATGTCTTATGTGTGAAGAAAATGAATAACAAAATTATGTCCCTTAAATACTCACAACTAAAAACTGAATAGAAGAAACCCTGGTAGGCTTTTAAAATCATTTTGTAGGATAATTTTACAGAAATAAAGATACCAGGTTTAAAAGGAAAGCAAATTTAAAATTAACAAATTATCCTGCAAAAAGTTGTTATACCACATTGACTTTCCCACTGGTGGTGCATTTTCCATCTTTTCTGCGTATTCTATAATATGCATAGATAACATATTCTCGGGGGAAAATAACTTTTGTAGTTTGTTTTAAAACTTTCAGTTCAGTTTCAGAAATAGTATCAACATTTTGATAAATTGAATAAAGGCGGCATAATTGTCTGCTTCTTTCATAGCTCCCATATTTCCTGAGAGTAAAAGATTTTATCTGGTGTGCCAAGCTGTACTTAATTCATCCAATCATCATATTTAGTTAAGCAAATATACATACAAATTGATCATTGAGAAGCCGTGGGGAACACAAAAATAAATCAGTACTGGATTCTGCTCTTAAATAACTCATAGTCTCATATAATTAGATAACTATGAAATTAGGTAGAGAGAGAGGGAGAACTACCCCCAGGGTGGTAATGGGTCTATAAGTGTTTGATGTGACTTGAAAAGTGCAAAGATAGACACTCCAAATGGAATCCCTTCTCTTCTTAGAAATACAAAGAAAATCATGGCCCAGATGGAAAGGACCTATGTTCTCACCTTTGCTTTTGAGAATGATAATCCTTCACCAGTGACACTCAAATGTAAGAATATGTTCTGTTGCCCACTTTTCATGCATAGGATTACATTTACTCAGCAACAATCAGGTTCCAGGCATCAGACTTGATGCTATGAGAAAACAAAAACTTTACATGAAATAATTTAACATAATTTATATGAAAAAAGACCAGTTCTTGAATTGGGCAACACTCAAACCCAATGGAGGCTCAGAGAGCCTTGCTCTGCAGTGAAGCAGTGAGGTTTGTAGGCTAAACATGGAAGAGAGGAAATTACCTGACTGGATTCAGCCAAGTGTTTGTCTTATCTGGCTATGATCGGATGCAAGGTCCCCGAGTTGTAGAACCAAGCGTCTATTGGCTGGTTTTGAGTGAATGAAGTTTAAGTCAAGACTAGTCAGTTACAAGGACTACTTGTAAGTTTTAATTTGCTTATGTAAGGGTTCCAGGCATAGCCAGAACCCTAGGCTAATAATCTTCAAGTTACCTTGCTTTAACACTGAGTGTCTATAGTTTTAATTGATAAAATAAAATAATATTTCATTTTTGCAAATATCTGTAAACTCAAGGTGTTTGCACTTATACTCTAGTAAAGAAGCAAATAATACAATTAAATGTGAGCAAATACCCAGGAATAGAATATAAAAATTATACGGTAGGTGTTATGTTTAAACTCCTGAAAACTTTCAAAATGTCCTATAATAGATATGCAGTGATACTTCATTTTGGTTTTAATTTTCTGTATTAACCAATGATACTGAGCAGCTTTTCATGTGAGTATTTGTTACTCCTCATATACTTTTTTGTGAACAGTCTGTTCAGTTCTTTTTCTCATTTGTTTATCGGGTTGCTTTCTTGCCCATTATTGAATTGTAAGGGTCTTTCATATATTCTGTATACATGTTTTTGAAATATATGCTTTGCAATTATTTTCTCTTCCTCTATTTATCATTTCATTCTCCTAACTTGAGCACAAATAATCACAAAAAGGGCCAGGAATTTAGCTCAGTACGCTACTGCCTGCCTCAAAAGTGCAAGTTCCTGAGTTTGATCCCTGGTACCAAAAAAAAAAGGTAAATGCCTGGAATTTTAGCTCAGGGGTACTGCTGCCTGTCTCGCAAGTACAAGGTCCCAAGTTAAATCCCTGGTACCAGATATTTACAGAAGCTTTATTTGTAACAGCCAAAAAGTGAAAACAAAATAAATGTCATTAATAGGAAAATGGATAAACAAACTGCGACATAATCACACAATATTACTTAGCAATAAAAAGAATTAACTTTTGATGTACACAGCAACGCAAATAATTCTCAAAGCTATAGGAAGAAGTAAAAGAAGCCAAACAAAAATGGGATGATTTTAGTTATTCAAAACTCTAAGAAATCTCAAACAAGTCTATAGTGACAGAAAGGAGATGAGTGGTTGATTGTGAAGGTCAAGGGTCGGCATAAAGAGATTTGTGTATGTGTGTGATGGGGGAAAGTGATCTGGGGGTTGAACCCAGGGAATGCTGAATTATATCCCTAACCCTTTTAAATTTTTTTTAAATTTTGAGACAGAGTCCTGCTGAGTTGACCAGGATGGCCTTGAATTCATGATATTCCTGTGTCAGCCTCCGAGTATCTGGGATTACAGATGTGACTGCCATGTCCAAGAGGCATGAAGAAATTTTTGAAGGTGACAGATATGTTCACTATCATGAGTGATGGCATTGTAGTTATCGTCATATGTAAACACGTGCCAGATTGTACAATTTAGACATACATGTCAGTTACACCGCACTATTCATAAGCATTTTGAGAAATATAATATAGATTATTACAGTTTACTAGAGAAGATCAGAGAAAGAGCAGCTGGTCTTCACTTATGCCAAGACAGGCTTATAGAAAGAAACAGGGCCCACACTGAGCCTTAAAAAAGGGACAAGACAGGAAGGATGTGCACGCTACCCTTCCCATCTTGAGCAAAGCAGATCTCAAATTATTCACAGCATTCTCTCTCCTTGAGCCTTCGTGCCACCTTGTTCTGTTTCTTTTAAATTGGATATTTGTCTATTTGGCATCCATTCATTGCAAAGCCAGCTATAGTAACCTATGTGTTTCCTGTACTCTTCATAGTCTGATATTTGGGAGCCTTACAGGTGCCAAAAAAAGGCTGTCCCTCCCAGGAATTGCTAATTTCTAAAGATAATAATAACAACTTGAGCAAAAGTATGCTTTTCATATGCGAAGCGACCAATCCCAAGTTTATATCCCCATTTACCTCTTTACCTAACTTTCACCAACCAAGCCAATGTTCCCCCTGTTCTAAACTATTCCCATACAAGACAACTAAGACCACTCCTATGCCCCAAAGCTTTCAGGAAGCACTCAAATTAGCCAGTCCTATAGTTTCCCTTGCTCTGGCTCAGTTTTCCCAAGGAAGCTCAGAAAGATCATAGATTAAGGGCCCCTTTGCTCCTGCTTCTGCTTCTTAACCAAAACCTGCATTCCTTCTGGGGCCCTGCATGCTGAGCCCGACCTCTAGTTTCCAGGAATTGTGGGTAACATTAAACTATTCTTTCAAAAGTGACCTCTTCGCTTCATCACTCACCCACCCCTACAAATCACAAGCAAGACACAGAACATCTCATGGCCATTATCAACATATACTCTAAGTAGGTGGTGCCAATCTGAAAGTAGAAGATGAGAGGTAAAATTCACTTGCCATCTCTGGAATAGCAGTGATTCTAGTTGTAACAGTGTGGGAGGATTTGGGGATATTCTGTGTCCAATTCTGGTTCTCACTAGTTCTATTAAGGAACTGGAACTGCTTAACCACCAGAGAATTGTCCTTAGGATCTGGTCTTAACAGACGGTACCTGATCAGGTTGGATTTCCTAAAAAAGGTCAAGGTGGGAATTCCCATGCAGCTAACAGACTAGGCAGGTGCCCCAAGAGATAGGGAGTGGAGAAGCAGGACGGAGAAGGCAGGGAAGCTAGATAAACTGCTGCCTTCTCAGCCGCAGTCTTTGTTTTACTCCGACCATACTGGGGACTCTGGAACAAAAACTGCCCAACAGAGATCATCTCACTTTTGTCTTCTGGGTGAATCAGCCGCTGGCTGTGTGCTGCAGGGTGCATGTACTGGGGAGTGGATAGCCATGGGCAGTGACTTTCCCAGCAAGCCAGAGATATAGAAAGAGTCAGTGAGCTATGAGCAGCTGGCACACAATGAGTCCGGGGACTGGTGCACCAGCCTGGAAAGAGATGCCTAGATGAACACCTAGAGTTTGATTACCCTCTTGCCATCTCCTGTAAACTCCTAAATTTAAATAGCCACAGAAAAGGGCATAAAATGAATGGAATGACTGTATGCACAGAAGGCTATTTCTCTACTCAAAGGGCAAAGAGATGTAAAAGTGCAACAGTAGGACAGTGTTGACTTTGGTGCAGGGGTAAATAGGAGAGCCAGCAACCAGATCAGTGAGGAGCAAACTTAGCTCTGACCTGTTTCACACAAGGATGAGTTCAGCTTTGGTATGTCTTTCCGAATGCCCAAGAGCCATCAGTCTTAGTTTTAATGTGTAGGTTCCCAATTTCTAAGCATGATATCCAGTTAAAAATAATTTTACAAACACTAACTGCAACTTGATCTATGAGTAAACAAAATACAATCTCTTCTTTAGGAAAGAAATGAAAGTGTAGTTACTCTTCATAAAAACTTTCCCACATTTTTGGAGCCCAGAATTGATAAGGTAGGCAACAAAAAATACCAGGCATCCTTTTCATGATACTATATTATAGAAATGTAAAAATCTAATAGAATATAGAATGAAGACAAAAAAATTAAAAAAAAAGGCCCAAAGCACACCAAAACAATCTGCTCACCCAAGGATAAGTCATGCAGCCGTGCAACATAACTTTTCCACAGGCTACAATACCTCTCTGAGAATCCGGTTAAAGCAATAGACTCCATTTTCAGAGATAACGTGGAAGTATACACATTCAAATTTATGAGCATTTCCCGGGCTCTCTGGAGCTTTTGAACTCCACGAGGAGACCTTAGCTTAAGACTCCTGACAAAGAGGCACAGAGGAGTAAGACAGAACTTGCAATAAAGGAAACTATGTACAGCATAGAATAGAGAAACTGCATTTTCTTCCTATCCTCTTTACAAAGAAAGACGCGAACAGCTGTTTACAAAACGTAGGTCGCCCTGAGTCTAGGATCCCTCTGAGGACATGTCACAGGTGGTGAAGATACTCTGGATGCTGCTGTCGGGTGACCAGTCCCTAGGGAACAGGACTCCACAGAGGCCCCCCGCCTTCGGCCTCATAAATCAAGAAACAACATTGCACTCCGCGTCTTAGCAGCCCGACAGACTTGGCTTCCTTGTGAAGTGGCTGATTTGACATTTATTTTATTTCCAAAAGTTAAATACATCAATTCAAATGAACTCTTTGTTAAGAGAGATCGTACACAGTGAAAAGAGTGAGCCCTCGCTCACCTGATGTGAATTGCCTGTGGCAGGTGCTGGACACCAGGGCTGTACTCAGATGGCGGTGGGCAACCCTGCCAGAGTCACTAGTCAGTGAGAACGAAAGATGCCACAAAGCCTGACTGTAAAACCCACACCCAGAGGCAAGCATCTCTCATGCAAACTCTGCTACTCACTGGCTGTGTCTCTAAGCTTCTTGTTTTTTTTTTTTTCTGTGCCTCAATTTTCCACTCTAAAATGAAGCTATAGTAACCACAGAACAGTGAGTAATTATTCAATGCAAAACCCAGATCCCTGGGTGGAGAGGTGGTGGCTTTTCATCCACGCCAAGCAATGTGCCAATATATGGTTGAATCTACTAAGAAAACAATGATGCTACCTGGTGAGTCTATAAATAGGCTACCGCAGGACAAGAGGAATGAAGTGTGCACCTGATCAGGTTATTTTATAGCGCTGCCTTCTTTATTTTTAGAAAAACAAAGTGTCTTCCTCACTATTTTGTGTGTGGTCACTGAGACCCAAACATACAGATTTTTCTTGCTCTTTAATTATGGAAGCAATTTTAAACTTTGTCAGCACCAGCCTTACTAATCCAGATGATGTTAATTTGCACAGGTCTCTGCTGCGTGTTTCCTTTGCAGTGAACAGGAGCTGATTCCTTATTCCAAATCTTTCCACCGTCCCCTCCTAAGACATACTTTCTGCTAGTGACAACCTGCATGGTATGTAGAGGAGCATGAGGAGATGAAGTGAAATCCCTCAGGAGGTAGAATAATGTAGTTTAAAGAAGCCCACATCCCACACGTCTGCCTGTATCCAGAGGGCCAGAACCATTAAGAAACAATATAATTCACACTGTGTTTCAATATCCCTGTGCCTCTAGATTGTTTCAAAGTAAATAGGACTCCTGACAGTCACCTGTAATTGATTACCCAGACTTGTCCGGCACTTTCTATTGTTTTTATTTGTAACGAAACTGAGAACTCGATTCTTAGCAACCTCTTAGGGTCTCTTAGAGGCTACTTCAAAAAATTACACTTTTTCATTTCTTCAAAAAAAAGTCTTTTTCTCCCGAAGTGCAAGAGTCTGAATTAAGCCCAGTTTGGTAACTTACTGGAAGGCATTAGGTTACGTATATTCTGACTGCTTAATGAAAGGGTAAAGATAAACTAGCATTTTCTGAGCATTTATTATGTATAAGTCTCCATTCAAGAGGCTTTATATAATCAATTTTGTCCATTTTTGTGCTCACAGCCAACCTCAGAGAATGGTGCTGCTGTCAACATCTTGCTCCACAATGAAAACTCAACATTGACCTAGTTAGGAAAAATGAAAGTTTGGGGGCAGGTTTTTGCTCTGCCTTTTTCAGCTATGTGACCAAAGGCTGAGTAAGCTTCCTCATGCCTAGTAAGGAAAAAGGGAATATCCCTGTAGGAGGACTCCCTGAGTTAACATGAGCAGAAGTACTTAGCACAGTATCAGGCACGGACAGGCAGTTCCTTTCTCAGGGATCTCTGTAAGGCTCAAGGTGTGTGTGTGTGTGTGCGTGTGTGTGTGCGTGTGTGTGATTATAGTACATGTGACGCTGAAACTATTGAGTAGAAAATTACCACTCATGACTGATTTACCATAGAAGGCCTTGCCACATTCTCCTCTGGACTACCTTTCATTCCCTGCCTCTATTTCTGAGCATGCATTTTCCTCACTCTTCTGCAATCTTACTCTCCCCGTCCCACCTTTTCTCTCTTCTGCCTCCACTATCCTTCCTACCGAGCACTACCTCCTTGCAGGCTGTCAACCTAAGCCTCCAGTGGGGGACTCTTTTTTGTCTCCAAAGCACCCTTGTGACCTCCACAACACAAAGGCCTTGGAGGACCTCCTGGCATCATGGTATCCACAAGCAGTTATCGGGCCTGGTGGAAAATACACTCTTGGTATGGTTTTTGTTTCTTGAAACCACTTCATTACATATGTGTAACAGTCCACCTAAAAATGAACCCTATGTTCAAATTTCTAAATGTCAGTAATCTTATTAGAATCTTATTCATTGTTGCAGAATATTCACACCAGGGAAACTATTTGGTATTTACACGTGTGACTTATTTATTTCACTTAGGAGTATATCTTCAATATGTATCCATTTTCCTATGAATGAATCTATTCTCTCGCTCTTTATGGCTGAGTAATATTCCATTTTATAGAAAAACCACAACTTCTTTATCCAGTTTCCAACGGATGGGCAAATAGGCTGTTTCCAAGATTTAGCTATTACAAACTGTGCCGCTATAAACATGGGTGCACATACTTCTCTGTGATATGATTCTTTTAGTTCTCTTGGAAAGTGTAGGGAAGGTGTGATGCATAGGGGAAGAACAAAAAGGGAAAAGAAAAAAATGTGAGAGAATGAAAAGATGAAAATAAAGTGTTTGTAGATGGGGAGGGGAGGAGGGGGTGAAGGGAGGGCAGAGGTAAGGGGAAAAAATGAGAATCAAGACTTGCCATGTAGAGGTACATGATCCCAACAATGAATGTAACTGTACTGTATCCCTAAAATGTACCAATAAACTCAATAAAATTTTTAAAAAATGTATAAAACTACAGAAATAATTTTAAATTACAACATCTCTTATTTAAAACCACAATCAGACTTTTAAAAGTACAAATCTTGCTTTTAAATGTAGAGATAGGATTCATGGTTCATTTTGCTCTTTAACACTAAGAAGAAATAGGAG
>NW_022900948.1:6313398-6328821 GCF_012274545.1 Fukomys damarensis | reverse complement strand
CTAAAGGTGTAGGGAAGGTGTGATGCGTAGGGGAAGAACAAAAAGGGAAAAGAAAAAAATGTGAGAGAATGAAAAGATGAAAATAAAGTGTTTGTAGATGGGGAGGGGAGGAGGGGGTGAAGGGAGGGCAGAGGTAAGGGGAAAAAATGAGAATCAAGACTTGCCATGTAGAGGTACATGATCCCAACAATGAATGTAACTGTACTGTATCCCTAAAATGTACCAATAAACTCAATAAAATTTAAAAAAAATGAACCCTATGGATTTGAGGTGAAGGTACAGTGTCTTCACAATCTCACCTAGGCAATTTTGAGACCACGAAGGGAGGCCCAGTACTGAAATCCTAGGAAGAGCTGATTATCACACATGTGACTTCTTTTGGTTCCACTCAATTACTACAATCACCTTGTTTCTCTAAGTATTGACATGCAATTTTCCATGCCCGTTTTCTTTCTTGGTCTTTGTCTACTTATTGGCTGGAAAATCAATGTATGCACTCTACTCTTGCACCTCATGAATCTGAACAAATTGAGGAAACTTATACTTCTGTGGCACGGTTTCCTTAAAGGCTGAAAGGCATAGCTGCAAGAAAAGTTCACTTTCACCATGGCTTTGTTTTCCATCTTGTGCCAAAGGTCACAGCAACAATGAATAATGGTGGCAGGCTCTATGAATAATGGTGGTAATGTTTTCTGTGTGTCAGACACTATGCTAAGTCATTTTCTCAACTTTGGGAAGCACCATATCCGCATTCTCTTATCTGAACTCTGAGAAATTTATCCACATTCTACAGATGAGGAAACTGACCTTAAGCAGCCTTGTCAAAACTAAATATGAACTGAAAGGGAATGAAATGTCTTCTAAGGAAGAGATGCATGAGCTACTGAAGTGGAAAAATCACGGGCTTCCAGCTGAATAAACTTGAGCTCACATCTCAGGGACTTATCTACTAAGTACTCCACTAGAGCTGCTTTACCTGGAGAAACCTCCATTTTCTCATCTCTAAAATGGCCATTTCTACTATACACAGACTATTGTGGGAGTCATCATTAGAATAGGATTATATAGCATCTGGACCATACAAAACCCTATGCAGGGATCCCTCCCTTATGATTGCAAGGAGCAGATATGAGAGCCCCTTTATGTTGTCATACATTTTTACTCTCTTATATAACTCAGCCAGCTGTCCTTTCAAGGCAGTGCTCATCTCCAGGTGCTAACCAATTTTAAAAATACGTATTTATTACAGCCATTCTTCAGGGCATTATTTCTTCATGGAAACCTATCTTAGTTTACAGACTATTGGCCCAAGTAACCATTAAAAGCTAATAAGAGTATTAAGTCAATTTGGGGGTCATGCATGAACACTAAGTCTTTGCACTACAAATCTTGCAGCATTTTTAATCTCATTAAATATTTCAACTGCGAATCTTTACCATACACCTGTTGTCTGTGTTTGTCAAAGAATGCCAGTGAGTCGACTCCAATGTCCCTTCTCTCCTGGGGTGTTTTGCTTGTCACGTGAGCTCAACCAGACCACACATCTTGTGTGTGTGATCCTGGGCCCAAATCTGTATGTTCCAGGCAAACTCAAATCCTTGAAAATAATGGCTTAAAATAGGAATGCTGACACCACCTTAGCTCAGACAGCACAAATGCAGGGCTGTAATTTTCTACGCTACTTAATCTCCTGTACAAAAACTCTGTTGCTCAAGAGAATTCTTCATTCAGTCCAGGGGAGAAAAAAATATTTTCTCAAGGATGTAATAAGTTAACAAACCAAATTAGTATGTAGTAGGGTTTTGTGGCTCTTATCATCCACATTAACCTCAGGGCTCTCCAGGGCTAATATCTTTAGTTGTGCTGTTTTTGCTTGCTGTCTCCAGACCACTAACCTTATTTCTCTATGGGGGAATTGAAAGCCCTGCTCTTTGCAAATCTCCCTCTGATCTTCAATCTCTTTGGTGGAGCTAAACCTTCCGTTTCCAAGGTCAAATGAACTAAGCCTCTTCCGAGAGAAGCTGACTCCTGACTGATGCAATAAGGGGCTACTCTTTTTAGCAGACCCTTGCACCAGCGTGATTAAAATACTTCGCCACTTGAAATGCAGCTTCTTTATGCGTGCTTGAGGACCTCAGAAGTGGCACATAGAGCAGCAGTGCCACCTACTGGTTTTGCCATAGCAGCAGCAAAATTTTTGCCGCAGTGTTGCCTATGGGGCTCTATTTTTGTGGTAGAGAAACTAGTCTGCCCACGGAGAGTCTGTTGCTATATGATGGTCCAAAGCTGGAACGCTTTTAACACCTTTCTTTTTAGTCCTCTGCATAATGATATGCCTTATCTTCAGGGCCTCAGTTTTGAGATGGAGGGGAAAGTGGAAAAGGCACAACTGGAAATATGGGAAATGTTTCTTGTGGATTCCTGATGGTGTCATCTCTAGGTCCCCGTGCGTGTTCCCGTTCACCAGATATGTGTCATGGTAGAGCTCAGGGGCTTATTCGCCAGGCTGGCACTGTGGCATATGGTCAGCTTTTGCATCTGTATCAGAGGAGGAAAATGATGGACCAATTAGTGATTTTTATCCAATGCAGAAAGTCTGCCTAGTAAGATAATCACATTATACAACATCACGTCACACCATCTATCATACAGCACAACACAACATAATGACAAAAATGCCTCAGCATAGGAACTTCATGTGACAACAGATGACAGAGAGCTGAGTTGGACCAGGTGGTTGGTGCTAGCCTCACAAGGCCAAGGTCTAGAATTCAACTTTTAAGGACAAATATCTACATCTTCTGTTCCATAAAGAGGGAGGATTAACATTTAAAGATGCAGGATGCCTTTATGAACTATGCGCCCTATTGAATTCTACTAACTGGTCAATAGGTAAGCATGATTACCCCCTTGCCTGAGGTCACTAGCAGTAAGTAATAAGATCTTAAAATTCAGATTTATATCTGTCTGAATTCAATTCTTATGCTTAGTACTATCCCTTGACTGGCTGTCTTGCAAATGAATTCCTTCATGAGGAATATTAAAGCAAGTTTCAAAATCCTTGTCTCCCTCTGCAGAAATAACTCCACGGGCCTGCTACTAGGTGATAAATGGCATCACCTTCATCAATGACACACAAAAATACATTAAATACTGGCTACAGCAAAGAAAGTTATACCTTTCCTAAAGGAAAAATTACAACTCATTCAAAACCTACAATAAGCACATCTGGTCTACCCACCTGTCACTTGAGGGACCACATGACAGGATACTCATAGTTTTTGAAAGTGAAAGAATGCTCTGCTCTCATGTCATGAAGTGACTTATCTCTTAACTTCCTAGCAAATTATGTCATGTGTTTATTTCCTTTATTTTTCTGAGATGGGGTCCCATTGTGTTGCTCAGTCTGGCTTTGAAGTTCTGGGTTCAAGTTATCCTCCTGCCTCAGCCTCCCGAGTAGTTGAAACAACTGGAACATGCAGCTGTAACTACTTAGGTCAAGTATTTTTAGAGACACTCTATAAGAACTCATGTGGAAAGCAGAATATTTACCACCACTACGTTAAAAAAGCTCCATCATGTTCACTGATGACTTCCATGAACACATATTTAATGTTCAATTTTCTAGCCCCAATAGCTAGAAAGGAGAAATGATCTAGTCTCAAGAGACAAGGCAAAGCTTTATGGCATCTCACATTTGAGGAAAATGCGGCAGTGGACTCTTGATAGCAGGCAAGCTTTGGGATAATTCATTGCTTATATGTTATAAAACAAAACATATATACATGTTAAAGTTACAATAAGGCATCAGAATGAACACAAATATTGCCCATCATCCCATCACTCATATTGCCACTGGTAACATTTTGATGTGTATTCTGTGTATATGTGCAAAAGACAGACACAAGACTTTTTATTATTTTCTATTTCATATAATTCTTACATATACATATGTATTCTGTGTGATATGTATATTCTTGTTCATATATGATACATGCATGTAGCAAAATAGAATGTTCTAAACTTAATAGCTAACAAAAAGGATACAGTTATCTTTATTAGTATATGCTTACAGTAGATAATGCTTACACTCCTGCTGTGGAGTTGGTACATGTACATAAGGACAGAGATTAAGAAAAAACCATCAAGAGCTTAGAGTTGGAGGTAAGCCCTACTTTCTCCTAATACTTTCTCAACTTTCCCTATCTAACCCCAAAACTGAACTGAGGGTTAGTTGACACTGAGGCTTAAAGGAAAAGGGAAAGGTGTAAGAAAGAATTTGGCACTTCTAAAGGCAATTGTAGGGGTCAGGCAAAGGCGAAAGGGAGAAGAAGAAGAGTCTCAGTGTGACGGCAGTAAGCTACACGAATGCTCAAGAGCAATGCAAAACTTTCCTTCAAGTCTGATTGACTCATTCATACTGTATGAGTTTGAGGGATGAAGCTGGAGAAGGGAATGAAGTTACTGGGTAGAGTTGTACAGAGACAGCATATAAAGGAGCCTATCCCCTAAGGATGAACGTTAGGAAAACATAACCCCTTGATGTGTAACAGAAATTCAGAGGACTGCTTTACACTTCCACTTTCTATCCTACTGGGAGATTCAAGGCAATTCAATTCGGGTAACATCTGAGCTCTTCTGTTTGAAATTATTCAGTGACTGCAAGATTTATGTGCCTTTGTCCCTCCCCTCCACGTGTCTGCCATGGTCACATGCCTTTACAGACCTGACCAGCACAGCCTACAGACTGTTCACTCTGCTCTTCTGTTCTGCTGGAGGTCTAAGGACCTAATCTTGCATAGGGACCATTGTGGGGCTGGGAGAGAAAGTGGTTATGTTTGCACAAGCCAGTGAGGTGTGAAACAGGAAGGCTGTTTTCCCCTGAAGTCCTCTAAGAGCTAAATTACCTGCAGCCTGAGTTGCTGACAAATAAGCTTTCCCCAATGCAGAAATATGTACTATGTGATGAACAGTAAATAGGTGGAATTTTAGAATCCCAGAATTTTTAACACTATCAAAATCTCAGGAGAAATTATTTTTCCCCAAGAGCTAAATAATATCCAGGTCTCTCCATCTCTCATGCGTGGGTTCGTGTGTCCATGCCAAAAAGGACAGTAGTGAGAGGGACTGACTGGAAGGGTGGCTTGCGATATTTCATGTGTGCTACGTTAAGAGCTTGGGTCAGTATGCTGCAATAGGAAAAAATAACATTTAAACAAAAGATGCTAAGAACAATAGCATTTTATGGCTGGTTGTTTGTATAATTACAGGAGAATGAGAAACAAAACGTACCTTCATGTTTCCCAGGCAGGAAGTTGCTAAATGAGTAGCCAAAAGTAAATAAGAGGGACAACTAATTTGGGTAGGAGATGGTAAACTTATTTTCTTGTTTTGGAGGTTCTCCATGAGTCCCACTGGCCAGGGGACTTAGGTCAGAAAGCAGAGGAAAGTATGGGATTAAGCTGAGAAGAAAATCAGCACTAGAGCACGGGTCTGCAAGGCTCCCACGCAGGTCCACTGAAGTCAGCGCAGTGGATCAGACCCCCAAAAGAGGGGGTGTAAAGTCAACGTGCTTCATCACACACTATTGAGCTTACTTTAGAAATTAATTATTTCCTCCTTTTCAAACAGGGCTGTTAGCAGAAGGCACCGAAGCTTTGGAGGCTTTTCATTTCATTTTATAATAAAGCATTCCAACTTTCGTTCATGGATTTCTGGAGTCCCTGATTTAGGTAATCTGATCAAAATTATAGGAGGATAAAAAAAGAGCTCTCTAAATTTATTACTCTGGACATCCTTTGGATCTACTAGGGGGAAGAAAAGTGTCCTTTAGCATAAGCTAAAAACATCACTTAGTTCCTTTACTTCTCACCCTAACCAAAAGAAGCAAAATGTTTAGAATCCTTAGAAGAAACACAGTACTCTTTAAATGAGTGGACCTTTCAAGAATCACAGAGTCAACTCTCTTTGAAAATCGGAGGATAAGTGACAGCTTGCCTGATAGGTTCAAGGGCCATCGGTTTAATACCTAGCCCTGCAACAACAAAGAATCAGCCCCTGTTCCCTTAATTTATGTTATCAGTCATATTTTTCCAGGTGTGGATCCCTGAATCAAGGTTCATTTAAAATGTGAATTCTTTTGCACCAAAGAGATCAACTGTTTCTACATTTTCAAGGAACAAGTCAGGACATCCTTTCTGGAACAGTGTATGTAAAGTTCCTGGTCTTTCCGAGAGTCTGACTCCTGGATATTTAAAGGGAAATTGATTTTTCCCCCTAGTCCATTAGCACATTATCTACTGTGCAAAACATAGGAAAAGAGAAAATCACAGATTATATTTCTTAGACTGAGTGGATGTAATCATTACTCTCGAAAAAATTTGTAATCCTTCAATTTGTTAAGGTGACTCTGTTATGGAACTGACTCGCAAAACGTAGATACTGTATTTGAGAAGTTCTCAAAATGGTGCTGGCAGTGGTGGATGTGCAAGTTTTACTGTTGTTTTTAATAAGTGTAGCACTTAGTTTTATTTTTGTACTAGTCACTATCAGAAAGAAAAGAGGATAATTTGAAATAATGGACACAGAAGAAAATAAGGTAAGTAATTAAGCTAAAATTCATTGGAATTAAATATTTTTGGCCTTGAATAAGAAGAATGTGCAATTTACTCCTTCTACCACAGTTCTCTAAGTACATATACCAGGTAGGTCTGCCAAGGAATATCTATTCTATTCATTTCCAAACTTACAAAGCTCAGGTTTGTGTTTATTTGTTAGTTCATTTTTTACTTAAACCAAGGCTTTTTCCAAATAAGGTAGCCTTTCACAAAACTGTTCCCCCTCCTACATCTAAGATCCCTATATCACAAAGCCACAGAGGCTGCTATTTTTCAGAGCTGTCACTGTATTCTCTAACAAAGCTCCCTTCCCTTTAGCTGAGCCAAAAACTAGAAGTGCTTTCAAACTAAGTTTTCAAAGAATGTAGGCAATTTTTACCTTTAGCTGTGGAGCCTCACTTAAGCAATTTTCCTTCCTCCTCTTGCTTGTCGCTCATTGTAAGCTAAAAAAACAGTAACCGTAATTCCAAAACTCCTTTAAGGATTCTAGAAATGGTTTTCAAAATGATGGTACTTGAATTTCTGGTTGCTGTTGTTGTTTATTAAGCCAAAATACAGTTAAGCAGGACTTCAGTGGATGCAGTAGAATGCAACGATCATGTGGCAGTCAACTGGGCCAGCATTATAACCCCTGGGTTTATCTACCGAGCCAGTTAGGAGAATTATATCCAAATGCAGTACTGTGAGTGGTGAGTGGCAGCAACTGGATCTGAAAGTTGAGTTTATTAGTCCATTGGCAATAATATGGGCCAAACTGGTACAACACCTTCACAGTCTCTCTCTTGACTTCTCTTGAACCTCACTGTGAAGTAATTCCTGAAACCCAAAATGCTTTATCAAACCCCTGAGACTTTGCTCATGCTGCTTTCTTTGGGCATGGATGTATAATTCTGTGCCACAAACTTTGTTTTCAGGTAAAGAATTATGCACCAGGAATTTAAATAAGAGAAGCATGAATAATGTACACTGGAGTGACTCGCAGGATGATGAGAAAACTAGAAATCACCATGTCATCCCTCAACTCTCAGCTTCAGGTTTCTCCTCCTCAGGAGAAGTCTTCCTTGCACTCCTCTGATCAGCACAGTTCTATGATGGTCTGCAAGATCCCTGCTTTCTGGTTTTATGTACTTTGTGTAATCTCTTTCCCACCAATGTAAGAAGAACCCGAATGTGAGGCAATGTCATTCCTATCACTATGTTATATGATCTGGAAAAGAAGTCAAGAGTTTTTAGATGTAATCAAGGTCTTCAAACAGTTGACAATGAATTAATCAAAAAGACAGTATCTTGGGTAGACCTGAATTAATCAGGTAAAATCTTTAAAAGGAGTAGCTGAATCCCTCTTGGAGGGAGAGATTCTCCTACTGGCCATGAAGAATAAGTATGTTGTGAGAAGCTCACATGGCACAGATCTAGGAACTGACAGAGCCTTCTGGCTAACAACCAATAGGAAAACAGACTATAGCCCTACAGACACAAAGAACTAAACTCTGCCAATAAGCTCACGAACTTGATATAGGACCCTGAGTTTCAGAAGAGAGCACAACTCATCCAACATCTTACAGCTTTGCGGGATGCTGAGAAAAGGATCTAGCTAACCTGTGCCTAGACTCTTGACTCACAAAATCTGAGAGATAATGAATTCATGGTGTTTTAATCCAGTAAGTTTGTAGTGACTTTTTCTGTTGAATGAAGCATTGGTACAACTACCAATTTCAACCTACAAATTCCTAAGAATAAGGATAAAGATAAAAGTTATATATGGCCATAGTGCACATGGTATAGTGCATATAATGTGGAACATTCTCATTAACTATCGGGAGACTTCAATTCTGTTCTTGACTCCACTAATTCAGAGAATGGTACTGAGCAACTCACTTTGCCTCTGTGAGTCCCATCCAGTTTACTTACACAAAAAAATGGAGGAGTTGGAACTAGATAAAACGCTGAGAACCTCTCCTATCCTCAGTATTCTTCAAGGCTATGAAACTATGTCCCCCATAGCACGGACCACTCAGCCTCCACCCACACCATACCAACTGTCAGCACACTGTCAGCTTCCCTGAGCACCCATGAGATAGGAACTCGTGAAGGTTGAGCTTTTGTAAGAGTAGAGGGATCCTTGCCTTCTTTCCTTATCTCCTAAATGTCGTCACATTGATATAAACAGCAATATAGAGATTCTTCCAAATCTGCATACCTAGAAAGACTTAGGTCATAGAAGTACACTTCATATGAAGACCTCAGAAGGATTCCTAGTCTTCTATGCAACCTCTTTAGGCCTCTGTGATTCTCTGTAGGAATCACAATCTTCATACTGCTAACACTGTAGTGTCTTAAATTGTATAATAGTAGAGACTATTTATGAGTAGTGGATGTCCAGGCTCTAACTCAGATGCTTTATACATTTCACATCTGGACAGAGGAGGACATGAAAGTACAAAGGGAAATCCTAAGTGCAAGCTTTTCTCAGAAAACTGGACCCTTGATTTCATTTCTTGGACCCAATTGCATATGCCTTACACTACAGGTATCCAATCCTGGGATCTATCCACTCAATCTCTTCGAGAATCATGCCTGAGACTCTAAATTGTAGCACACCTGTCTGCTGGGAAGTCATCTGCTGGGAAGTCACTCAATCTAATATGCTACTTGAGAGACAGGAGGCTTGGAAGCTTAGCCATTTCCTTGTTAGCCATTGTTGCTCTTTGATCCACCTAATACCTGAATCCTCTGAGAAAAATTTAAGGCTTTTTACAGAGTTGTTGTTGCTCTGTTTCTGGCCTCTAATTCCAAACCCAGTAACTCTCCCATTAACCTGGTAGCAATATCACAACTCTGACACTCTAACACATGCCTCCCGGACTTCTCTTGGAATTGTAAAACTCCATATGCTGGAGATGTAGAAATAGACAGGGAAGACTATAGACTGAGGGACTATTTCATCTAAATTTTATCTTCTTAATCATGTGAAGTTTCATCCTGGTCTCTCCTTCTAACTCTGAAATGGCTGCAGTTTTCATATGGGATAGACATTAGGGACTCCAGTCATAGTGAACTATAAGACCAGCTTATCCAGCTGACCCGAGTCCATGGTGAGTTCCAGGAGCAGCTCCTCTGAGCTCACGAAACTTTTGGACAAAAAAAAATTATCAGAAAGAAGAGCTAAATTTTCATAATGCTCCAATCAAGGTATGTCTTTTGGTCTGGATCTCTGAGCATGCAGATGGATGATAGCCAAAAACGTTTTACGCAATAACCCCATCCAGTCAAGGGGTTGAAAGTCTAATTTGGAGTGGTCTTTTCCTGACAGTTAGCCAGTTAAAATGAAATGCAACACCATCCAGAATGACATGTTAGAGCTTAGTCTGCCATTCCTTTGTGTTACTTTTCAAATTATCCAAGGTACATTTTCATGCATTGTAGGTGATGACTATCTTCCGCTTCGCTCATCTACACCTGGGCCATCACGTCCAGCATTGCCAATAATACCATCCCTTTCCCCATCTAAGCCGCGGATAACTTGAAAAGTAACACAAGTGAATGGCAGACTAAGCTCGAAAATGTCATTCTTCTTATCCATAAAAGTCAAATTGAAAGATATAGCTTAGTAAAAGAACCCAAAATGCCTGAATCGTGACAGCACCTTAGGCAGATTTGCAGACTCCTCCCACAGAATTGGAGAAGTCTTTCCCTGGAGAACAGTTAAGAATTAACATTGTCTGCAACCAGTCTTCCAAATCGGGAGGGAAAAAAGAGCAGAGCTGCCCGCACCCAGTTTGCTCTTCTTGAATTAACCAGTTGAACAGATTAACCCCCTTCTACATCTCCATGGAAAAAGTGGCTGAAGAGTCGGTCGTGGTTGATTAAGTGATTTCCTTTACCTGAAGAAAACATCACATACAACTTCAAGTCTAGTTCTGGGTAAGAACTGCCCTTACTCCACTGAGTACAGAATGCTAATCAGGATTTTCATGGTGTGCCAAGAAAATAAAAAGTCAAGCTTATTTGTGTGATAGAACTGTAAGTGCTCTAGGAAGAGAAACAAGCCATAGGGAAGGATAGGAAGAACTCAGCAAGCTTCTAAGACAGACCCCTGGCAGAATGAGAAGGATGAGAATGATTGGGTAGCAAATGAGGGAAAGAATGTAATTCCTGGTAAAGAAAAAGGCCAAACAGATCAAAGAACAACAGAATGAAGGAGAAAGTACAGTCTGTATGCAGGTGAGAATTAGAAATGTATGTCGTTCCACCATAGAAGCTAAGGTTTCCACTAATTAGGACACCTAGGACTTTCACTAATCACAAAAGCAACGCTGTAAAAAACAGGAAGCCTAAGAGATTCCTTAGGTAGAAGTAATAGACTATCAGCCAGGGATTTAGTTCAGTGGTTCTGCTGCCTGCTTCCCAAGCACAAGGTCCCGAGTTCAATCCCATATCAAAAAAAAAAAAGTAATAGTCTTAAAGCTTTATTTGAAAGCATTTGGAAACCAAAATTACAACTACTTAAAACAGTTGGTTAAAAATATAATCATACTTTTTGTTGTGCATGGAGCTTTCATATCTATGCAATCCAAATTTGTAACTCTAGTATACAAAAAGCAAAAAAAAAAAAAAAGTTATGAAAATCATTTGTTACAGGAAGTTTCTTTTCAAGGAAACAAATTTTGGGGATGGTGGTGCAAAGCCATGGTTGTTATGTGGCTGGTGCCTAGTGCTTACTGAACAGTCCCAGGAAGTTGGTCCCTCTGGCCAAGTGTTCAAAGTGGCACCAATGAGCAGATACAGGAGCAGAGTCACTGGTGAAACCATCCAAGGCATTCTCTGGGTGCCAGCCTCTCAAAAGTCCCTCAGGACATGCAGAATCTCCCAGGCAGTTTGCTGGAGCAAAATCTCAGAGGAGATCCTGAGGCATGATGCATGACTTTAAATTACCTTCTATATTAGGTCTGTAGAACCTTTTCTATTTGGAATATCACCACCCTTGGACTCTAATGGAGGCAAAACTTCGAGAAAGAAAGGGTAGTCCTCAGAAGTTTCCATTGCTCCTGTCATTCAGCAGCCTTTTCCCCTCCTGAGAAGAGCCTCCCTCCGCAAGTGCAGAATGTTCCCGCCTTACCTCATTTCTCCTCTTCATTCCTACCTCAGAGAAGCTCAGCTTCACTCTTCTTTAAACAGAGATCAAGAGGCATCTGTTTCGGCATTCTGAGTTTGAATTTATATGAAATACTTTTCCTCTATGGAAAGGAAATGAACTTCTGGGAAGCTAAGAAGTGAAAGATTTTTGAAAAGACCTTTCCAGACCACAGACAGTACCCAAAAAGACAATAACCCCCTGGCCTCACTTCCAGCCTCCACCTCTTCCTGTCATGCTGCTGACATTGCATGAACCTGTTCCTCCCAGGCCCTAGCTGGCTGTGTCTTCTGAAGCTGTGATTCTTCTTCTGCCCCGGGGAAGGAACACCTGCCTCTAGTTTGGAAATCACATCAAACTAGAGCTACGAGTCTTTCTTGATGCTTTTGCTTTGATCTTCTCTTCACAGTCTGTGTAGATGCCTGCGGATTATCTCTACCCTGTGGGCCAACAGGGTTTCTCTGAGCATTATAAATTTCTGTTAGAAATGTGATCACCAAGCACAGGAAAGGGTGAAGATAATATGGTCTACACACATACACCTCTTCAATGCACAGAATCTCCAAGAACCAGCTTGTCCTTGATTTACTCAGTCAACAAATCTAATAAAGATTCAGCTTGAAATATATCTACCTTCAAGAGCTAGATTCTACAATTTCAATATCAGAAGGGACTTTGAGGCCATCTGCCCAAATTCTCACCTGCCATGGAAAGCATCTTTCCAACATGCCTGACAGGCATGTTTCCCCTATGGACTCCTCCAGTTCTTAGGATTTTTTTTTCCTACAGTGAACTGCCCATATATTTAACTAGTTCTGATGTCTACAATAAACCTCTATTCCTCATAAAAATACTTCAATTTTTGCACAATTCCTTCTTAACTGTTCTCCTAGGCAGCACCAACACTTGATGATTTTATTCCCTCTTTGAAAAGAACTATTTCTGGGTTCTTTTTGTCCCCGTTACAATGCTGGAGACATGCTGTTATGTCAGGGTTCCCTGAGAACTGTGGTAACCAGGTCTGTAGACAGTGGCTCCTAAGTGGAGTATGTGATAATCCTGGTGCACAGAGGAGTTTTTGCTGTCCCCAAGATGCTTCTGCGCTCCTCCCCTTAAAGCCTTCAGATTCTTCAGAAACATACATGGCTGAGAAAAGCAGGGACAAAAATGGCTCAGAGAGGCATAGCAAGGCGCTAGGTCAGACAATAAGGGTTGTGGAACAAGACAGACAAGGAATTTGTAAGCACTTTGGCAGGCATAGCTGTGGGACTTTGAACAACTAACTGAACTTCCTTAGCTAGTCCTAATTCACCATGCTCATTGTGCATGAGATCAGAAAGACAATGTCTTCTTTATCATTTTATTGTGAAATACTACATGTAAAATGCATTAGTACCATACAAGCATCCAAAGGCCAGATTGGAATGGAAAAAGCAACCCTCTATTGTTTTTCATGGCTTGCTACTGGTCCCTCTTTCCAACAGAGTCCTAGCTATCTGTACTGAAAGCTCTTCTCTCTGTTCCGCTGCTAGTGAGAAGAGAAAACTTGCATACTTCTCTTGGTGTATTAGGTTTATATTCTTGAGTGAGCCCAATCCCTGCCAGAGATCAGTCTGCTTCTCTATAAATCACAAACTTCTGTCTACGCCAGGTTTCCAGTTGTGCTTGTGTGGAGAATTGGGGTTCAGACATGACCCAAAGATTAGCAGACCCAACGCTCTGTGTTTTGCCTCCTTATATGCTGAATCCATATCCCCATCATCCCATGTGTCCTATTCATAGATGGGATTCATAGATAGTGAGCCTACCTCACTGCCACCAATGGAAACTGCTGCCCATCTTTAGCCACTTATCTCTAGTCTACAAGGCTCTGCTGCACTATAAAATGTCCATAAGTGATGTTAGAAATTACTTCATGGAAGTAGTGGCAGTCACTGAGATACTGAAAATATCACATCTAAGTATCTCTCTTGCTCTAAAAGTGACTCCTTCTCTGAGATCTTGGGTCCCCTGAATTTGAGACAAGATACAAAAGGGCCAGGAAACATGAATAACTCCTGCAAGTCCTTTGCATCGGTCTACCTACCCACCCAAGCAGCCCAGCAGGACATTGCTATGCTGCATGGCAGTCACTGGGGACAAGGCTGTAAATGGACTAGAGATCATCACTGTTCGTCAGAAACAGTTTTTTCTCTGGGTCTCCTTGGCTCAAATCTGGATTCTGTAGAACTGAGGTGATT
Source organism: Fukomys damarensis (assembly GCF_012274545.1). Taxonomy (NCBI): domain Eukaryota; kingdom Metazoa; phylum Chordata; class Mammalia; order Rodentia; family Bathyergidae; genus Fukomys; species Fukomys damarensis. Next base: position 6,314,830 of record NW_022900948.1, on the reverse strand, counting down.
GATTCTGTGCCCTTGGCAGACAGCCATCTCTTATAAGGCAGATTCTGGCTGCATATTAGCATATGCCTATTTCCCTTTTATGTTCCCCTAGCTCTTATTAAAACTCCGCTATGTGCTTCAGTCTTGGATCTTAGCTAGTATAGTAGGGGATTTGTGCCACAGCACTGGACTGGGACTCTACTTGCACAAATTTGGCACCAAAGACAAGTTTTGTTTAGAAGCCACTGCTCTTCCTCCTGATTGCTTTTGATTTCCTTCCTCAATTGTTCTATAACTTATCTAAAACTTCAGTTTGCACAGAAGAATAAAATTTATTCATTCAATGTGTTTTTGGTTTCTTATGAATACATTATTTTGCAGAAAAAGGTCATCGTAGAGGGGGCACGATATCCACGTTTCCCTTCCTTTACTTTGGAACAAACTCTGAACATCCCTCCCCAACACCAACTCCCTCTCACTGGGCTCCCTGCTAAGCCTTCAAACAGCATGCTCTGCCCCTGGTCCCCTGCACCTCTGTCCTAGGAATCCCAGTCCACTGCATGTCCCAGTCAGAGGCTGATGCCAGGATGGTCCACACCAAGTAAATAAAGTCCAAGTGCTTCAAGGCACAAGGTGCAAGGCCCTTGTTGCGAAGGACATGAGTAGTTTCCATTTCCTCTCTCTCTCCTAGTATCACCATCAGCTTCCCGTGGCCTGCCACTCCACGGTTGGCAGTCACCTCAGTCCTGCCCGACTTGGGAAAAGCCTTGCCTCTGGCTTCCCGCCACTCTCTCTGGTTTTTAAGACTCTCACACTTCTTATGATGTGATGCATCATATTTCAGTCTTTGATGCCACATTCAAGGATCCCATCTTGCACACTCACCACACTCTGAAAGCCTTTATCACCTTTCTTCTCCTGGGTCATTAGCCTACCTCTCATGCTTCTGTTATCTTTCATTCTGGAATAATCTGATTCTATCCCAAACCCTGGCCAGATCACATCCTGCCATGTTAAACCTTCACCAGTGTTCCCTTAGTCATATTTTTCATTAGAAAAATACAGCCAGTGATGTTAGCCCCTGCTGGTGACTATCAGGCTAACAACAGAGCCTCATCGGAGGCAAGCAGGTACTGATCCGGAGGTGGGACCAGCTCATCTGAGGTCAGTATTCTGTCCACAAAGCTAGAAAAAAGGGCTTCTGCAGTGGCTGCTTTTTTCTTTTTTATTTATTTGTTTGTTTGTTTGGTGTGTTGTTTTTTTATCATAAAGCTTTTCTTGTCTGAGGCAAAAAATGAAAAAAAGAGAGAGAGAAAGAAGGCATCCTAAGTAGGGAAAGGGAAAAGCAGAGAGAGAGAGAGATGAAGCAATGGAGGAAGGGAAGGAAGGAGAGAGAGAGAGAGAGAGAGAGAGAGAGAGAGAGAGAGAGAGAGAGAGGAGTGTTTTTTAAGAG
>NW_022900948.1:6311085-6313343 GCF_012274545.1 Fukomys damarensis | reverse complement strand
GGAGAGAGAGAGAGAGAGAGAGAGAGAGAGAGAGAGAGAGAGAGAGAGAGAGAAGTGTGTTTTTTAAAAGTGAAGGTATTAGTCTAGAGGATCTCTAATGAGCCCTCTTCCTTGTTCCCCTGATGGGCACATATAGAGAAACATGTAAAAAGAAGGAGTCCATTTTTTCCCTTTATTTGTACATTTTAGGTATGCAAAACAGTTACCTTCATCATTGGGATCTTGTACCTTTCCATGATGTATCTTGGTTCTTAGTTAAATAAATGCATCCCTCTGCTTCTGTGTTAAGCACTGTCATCCCAGGCTGTATAGAAACAGAGAGGCTTCTGACACAAAGCACCCTGACGGAGCAGCTGCATGACACCGGACCCTGGCCCTCTGTGGGTTCTACTCTGCCTTGAGCATCTTTCACGCTCTCAGGAAGTACAGTAATTGCCACACCCCCAATCTCACACTCATCCTCCATGCTTCCCTTTACCCAGAGTGAGGGGCATAAGACCCTTCACTTCCTAATCATGGGTTGATTTGCTCTGCCTTACCCCTCCTTGAGTGAAGTGACCAGCATTAGTTTCCAGTGCCCCGGCAGGTCCTCTGGCCATTTCTTCCAGTTAATTCTGCTATTGACAAAACTACCCGATTGGACCTTTTTAAACAGGTTCCTTGATGCCTATTCCTCTGGCTCCTCAGCGGGTGCATCCTTTGAGCTCAGAGAAATAACTGACACAATCCCTCCACTAAAGGGGAGACAAGAGCTTGCAAAATTACTGGAAGATCTCCACTTTCATTGAATCAGTGATACTTTCCAACTCAGTGCATTCTGAGGACATTCAAAGTTAAGCATTTCGATTGGATCCATGACACTGGTTCCACACAAAGCTGACAGTCAGCAAATCTATTCTTCTTATTGGTATCTCCAAGGACAATCATAGTTCTTTTGCTGAAACTTGCACATTAAACTACATTTGGTATCTTTGTATTGCAACTGCATTTAAACACAAATATTTTCTTGGTTTAACAAGAGATGTTGACTTGTATATTTCTCTCAATGATTGGGCCCATCCTTCTGCAAAAGAAAAGAGCAAGGTGGTACTGGATATAGGAACAAGCCCTCATTTTTATTGCCCTGGTTAAGGAATAAAAATCATTTGCAGCTTTTATTCACATTCTTAACCATCATGTCATGCTTAGCATTGTCCCCAGAATTTCTCTGCTTACACAGGGGAATTATATTAAGAAGAGCAAAAAGATTAGAAAGAAAATAATCTACATTCTCATAAACCTCAGTTTCTAATTTCTTTTTTTTTTTCTGATCCTTGCCTGTAAAAAAAAAAATGCTATGCAGTACAATGCAGTTTTGACACAGTATTTGTAAACTGTCTTTCATTTTATGTTACATTCATTTCTACTATTACTACAAAGTCTTCAGTTATAACTCCTAATGGTTACAGAACAGTCCATTGATTTGATGAGCTTAACGTAGTTCACACTTTCTTAATATTGAACTTTTAGTGGACAATTTTCAGATTTTTCTCCAAACAGAAAATGCTGCAACGAATACCATGGTGCAAAAAGCTTTGTCCCTTTATTGGATTATTTCTTTAAGAGCAATTGCCAGGAAGAAAATCACTCCATCAAGGATAAACCTTTACAGTTCTTAAAATATTTTGTCCTCCTCCTTTCTAGACAGACAATATTCTCACCCCTGCCACTGCAATTTATAAGTATGGGGCTGAGGAAACAGCTACCTGTGAACTGTGTAAGCAAGATGTCTTTCTCCAAAACAGTGACCAAAGATTCAATCGCAAGCTTGTAACAAGACGATTTGAACGAGTTTCTCTGATTTCTTCCCTTCTTCACTGCTCAAATCTTACACTTCATGAATCTTTTCTTCACTGACTCCCTCCAGCACCTTCCCTCTCTACCAGGACCAACATCAGAAAAAGGTAGCACCTGGTTCCTTCGACCACATGATGAGCAGCACTGGCACTTTGAGGACACTCTTGCCTGATTCTGGGTCTTTCTGTTTTGACTTCATTTTGCCAGTACTTGCCTTCCACTAGCATTAGTACATCCCTCTTCTTGTGCCAGACAAAGCTATTCTTTCTAATTTCCCTGTTGCCTCCATCTCCAAAATACTAAAGTGGGCCCCTTCTTTTCTGGCTACTCTTCAGGTTTGAAAGCTCCTTCCTAATGTCATTATTTTATGGTTTTCCCACCCAGAAAAAAACAAAAACAAACAAACAAAAAAAAAAAAAAAA
>NW_022900948.1:6273836-6310889 GCF_012274545.1 Fukomys damarensis | reverse complement strand
CCAAAAAAAAAAAAAAAAAAAAAAAAAAAAAAAAAAAAAAAACAAGCTTCCCCCAAAGGAAACAAAGGAAAAACTAGAAATTTTATTCAGACTAGCACTAGCACCATAAAGCAAGAAAAGTCTGAGAACAATAATAACAAAAACAGGTTGTTGTACTCCCAGGCACCCAGCCAAGAACAAGAAATGAACAAGTCAATCCGTGGTGGTAAGCAGACTGCCCCACGCAGCCGAGGGCTCAGGCACATCACAACAGTGCCAACCCGAGTGCTTCTGGGCTCCTCTGTTGTATTTCCACAGCAACATGAGTGCGCAAGGCTTGCATCCCTCTCATAACAAATGGGAAGTACTTGCCAAGACTGAAGGCAGGAAGCAAGATGATTTTAAAAGCATGATGCTTTCATGGAGGTCTTCACTTCCATGTAAAAGGAGAACCTTCGTCTCAATGATGGATGAATCCCACTGGCCAGACAGTTTTAGAAGAGATGGCACTAGGGGCCAGGAATTTATCTCAGTGGTTTGGTGGCCTGCCTTGCAAGTGCAAGGACCCAAGTTCGATTCCCGGTACCAAAAAAAAAAAAAAAAGGAGATGGCACTAGAAACAATTTCCATATTCCCAGCAATGCAGCCGGGAAGTAAGAAATATTTCTACTGAGGGCAGTCTCAGGGAAGAACTGGAGGACAGCTTCACCTATCTTTTAGTTTACATGTTAAATACAAACACCTGCCTCCCCCAACCAAAGCCTGAACCCAAAGAATAGGAAGAATATTTCAAAAGGGACAAGATGTAAATTCAGTATGCAATGTTACTGGTACACCACCAAAAGCTCTGCCAGCATCACTGCAGTAGGGGCAAAGGGCAGTCCACAGCCAGCTCGGCCAGGCAGGGAAACCGGGCTAAGGGAGAGACATGTGGCAACACTGTCACTGTCACCTAGCAAGAGTGGGACTCTGAGAAGGCAGTATCAGAGAAAGGACAGACAGCAATGTCACAGAAGTGCCTCTGTCACACATGGTGTCCCTGGGGAGCAACAGGTCAAAGCACAACGGAGAAAATGTTAAGATGTTATGACCAAAGAAAATCACACCATTGCACCAACAGCGGATACGGATGCATGAAGTTTAATACAGTTGTTTTTCTACTCAAAAAGTGCTCAGGCATTTGACTAAAATATATAGAGATATATTGTAAAAAATGAAACATACCATGACATTTAAATTTATCAGCTGACAAACATTGTGTTGTACCATCTGCCACTCAGTACTAAATTTCCTGTAACTAAAGATGCACAAACCCTGGAGAATAAGCATTAGGTAAAATAGATTCATTTTATATAATTGAACATAATTGTGCATGTAATGTTTTAACGTAATATTACTCAACAGCTGTGCAAATAATAGAAGGGTTACTCAAATAGACCATATGCTGGCAATGAGACACGAAAGCTGAACTCTAACCGACCAGTGAACACAAAGCTTTGCCGGGATGTGTGTGGCTTGCTTGAGAAGGAAGTTAGGAAAGGAAGACAAAAGCTAAAGCAGAGCTGCACAGACTCAGTGGCACAGGGGCACCATCATCCTGTGACCGCACTGCAAAGAGAGGGCTGTCCCCCCACCCCGTCCTCTGCTCTTCCTTTCACAGCCACACATTGGCCAACCACGAGTAGACACTTTCTACTGTTTGATGTTCTGTTTTAAAACAATGGCAAGGAAGCTCCAGAATAGGAATTCAAAATTTTCAGACTGTTGTTCACCTTCTCATTAAACTGTTTCAAGTGTCCTCATGCGAGTCATACATTTTTCTCATTTTATTGGTAGATTTTATTATCCCAGTTTGGGCAATGAGGACACTGTGGCTCACTGTTGCAGTCATTAATAGTGTTTTGGGTTCCTAGAGTGGGCCAAGCTGATACAAGTCATTTGCCTATGGTCATATAAATAGTGAAGGCAGATTCACTTTGTTCTTTCCCTTAGTTCCTCCAGTAATTCCCTGCTAAACGACCTTGGACAAGCTGCTTACTATGCTGTGAGTCACATTCAACATTCATGAAAAAAGAACAAAGAGAAATCCACTAATTGGAAAATAGCTACACATATCCCTTTTACCAGATATAATTTTTTTTATACCTGACCAAAATTAGCCCATAAACAAGTCAATATATTTCACTTCCACTCTTGGTTCTATTAATTCTATTCTGACCTCCCCTTCAAAACTTACAATCATTTTTCACAATCATGTTTGGTGAATCATTTCAAGTCTGTGGAATAAGAAGAGATATATTTTTTCAAGAAATGCCTTGCCTGCAGGCTATCGTAAATTGTCTCAATATCCACTGTATTATACATTTCACATTGTTCTACCTATACTATTAAAGCTTGGTCTCTTGGAAAATATTAGAAGAGAATTTAACTATACATAAATATTAATATGTGCAATACGATAAGAACAGCATAAAAGTATTTCAGTACTAAAAGTTAAATATTTTGGAGCCTAAGCAAAATATTTTATTCTTGATCTTTTTGTAAATGACTCTATACTCATATAAGATGATGAAATAATGAAAATAACAAAAAAATTATTGCAATATAACAAGGAGAGGAATCAATGCTTTAGAAACCCCATGATGACAAAAAAGCATAATATTCTAGAATGGAAACAAGTCACCACAATTGTTCAAATACTGTTCTCCACCACAATGTAATGACACTTTTACTGACACTCAGACAAACATAATAATCCCAAACTGTTTTAAGGTTGAGAGAAGGTTATGAGAAAGAGTTACTAAAGCCAATAAATATCAAACTTGGGGTTGACATTTGGGCTCAAATCCCGAGTGTTTGCAAGAACTTCAGCACAGGTGGTAAGTACAATCACCATATGTTCAAACGGGAGACATCTGCAGAATCAGAACCAAGAGACTAACAACTTAAATGCATGTTCTTTTTGGTGAGGAAATGTGTTAAGATATAATGAGGATAAGTTAGCCTAATCCTAATTCACTTGAAAAACTGAAGATTAACCCAATCTGTCAAATGCAGTCTGATCATTCAAAAGGATCTATGCCATTTGGATGACAGAAATGGTTTTTGTTTAAAAATATAAGATTATAAAGAGAGATTTAGTAATTCATTAGTGGCTCTGATCTTCAATTTCCTTTTTAATGAATTGAAGAAGTAGAAATTGGGTTATATCTCTATAACATTTCTAGAATTATCGGAAAATCCAGTTAGAAAATAACCCTTCCGTGGTAGTTTTAACATCCAGTTGGAAATGAATACATTGATTTAAAAAATACAATCACAGCCCTTTTGCCCACTTGGTCTCATGAGAATACTGCTGCAGAAGCAAGCAGCAAAGACTGTTAAATCAACTCTCAGAAATACCACAAATCTGACCACTCTTCTCCACTTGCACCACAACCACAGAAATGGGAAGGTGCAATGGTGTCCCAACTGTTCTCTCTATTTCCATCAATACTCCTGCCACTCACCTTTCTATGGAGCCAGGACAATACTGGTTGCACCATGCTTTTGGATGTAGTTCCCCACCTGTGACCCCCTGGCTTCAATCTACTCTTTCCTAGTCACAGCTGATTGGACACTGCATTCAATTTTGGTTAAAGACATTCTGGCTCCCTGGAATTTGCAATTAGAGTGCACAGCTCCAAGGCAATCTCTGGTAGTCAGTTGACAAATGATATATACTTTTGCTAGCTACACCTGTCATCTAGCATCTACACCAAGAAACAAAAAAATAAAGTCCGTCTCTAGAAAGAGAAGATGCAACGGATACAGTGAGTGCAAGAACAAACCCACACCTAGGTTCCGATGACCTGACGGTTGCTGATTATGGGCATCTGTTGAGACACAAAATGTAGAGACCTCTATATTCTTACAATACACTCCCATTGACAGCCAGCAGTCACTTCAAGCCCGCCTCTAAAGATTCAGATGCAACAGCCTTTCTTGAGCTGCCGTGGGCCCTACAATTCAGAAACCCTGTGATCAACCATGGATTTTGTAGCACTTATAGTTACTCTTCTTCCTTGATAAAACACCAACTGGGCCATTTAAGGTCTGCAATCACAGCATGTGTTTCCTTCCATTCATTAGCTGTGTGAATTCAGGGAAGTCACATCTCGAAGTTTCAGTTTTGTCATGTGTAAAATGAGGATAGCAATTCTCATCTTATAGGTCTCTTAAAGGAGGAAACAGATGTGAAATATTTAGCTAAGAACACTGTAAGTACTTTTATCATCATCATTATCATCCTTATTATTCAATTGATCCTATAAATCTACTATATGTTATAAGTTTAACTTATTAATGAGAAGCTTGCACTGCTGTGTGTTCTTCTGGAAGACATAATAGAAATTGGGCAGTCTTGTTTTTGTTTTATCATAGTTTAGAGTCAGCTATGTTCTGGCAAAAAATCATACAATATCTCTACATAATATCTTTTGAAAACTTGAAAAGTCCTCTTATTGGAGGTTTATATCCTAATGGTGACTTCCAGCATTTTTTTTTTATCTTTTTGCTTGTTCTTCCTGAATTTTTCACTTATTAGGACTGCCTTGTGGCCTCCAAAACAAAGGAGGCCACTGCGATAACAACAGAAAGTGCTGATGTGACAGGGCATGGTCTGAAGGCACCGCGGCAAGAGCAGTGCTTGGAGAGTTCAGCCAAAGGGCAATGTTTAGCTCAGGGAATGTGCTACTGTGTGGTCAGGAGTTCAGTATCAGTGCCAGATGGACTGGTGGTCTTAGACATCACCTCCAAGGGAGTCAACAACACATATCGTATGGTGTGGCTCCAACCACAAAGGCGGTCTTTCTGCAGTCCCTTTTTGAAGACAGAATAACTCTGGCATGGCTGCAGATCTCCTGAGGATGTCCTCTATTTTTAAGCTCATGAATTTCACTTTCCTAACCTGACAAAAGGTTCCGTGTTGGATGACACATGGATGCGGGATGATTACACAGGAATCATCAGTGAGACAAGACTGTCTGCTTATTAGATTTGATGGCTAGGCGCGACATATGCTGCTGATCTATAAAAGCTACAAGGACAGGAAAGCTTTAAATTGGGTTAAGGTGACTTAAGGCAGAATTTGAGTTGTCAGTTGCTTCAGAAATGAAATTGTACTAATGTCCCCTCCAGGGAAAAAAATGGAGGGCAGGTGCTTGAACTGCAGAAATACTCCACAGTGTCATACCCAAAGGCCATGTAGTAAACAGAAATCTAATGTGAAGAGAAAGGTCCAGAATACCGAGTGAGGTGAGTAACCAAGGAGTGGAGTTTGCCCTCCCCTGAGAAGGGCCCTTTGCAGAGCACAATGGTCTCCCTACCTATGGTAAAGCCACCAAGGAAGGCACTTGAAACACACTGTGGAGGAAGGAGCCTAAGATGCTGCTGCAAAAAAGACAGGAAGGCAGCCGTTATGGATTTATTTCTTTATTTAAAAAACATGTGACAGGTTCTATGTCTGGCTCCACATTTAGCCTGTGGAACCACACTATTAAGACTACCATATAAAAATATCTTTCAAAGGGATCCAAAATTTTGCTCAAAGAAGGAACTTTGAAATTGTTCTGGCTAGAAAGAAGTTAAGATTCTAGAGTGTTGTATAACATAAAAGGGCCAATTTACATTTGAAAGCACAAGTGGAAAGTTGTGTCACTATCTCATTATATTATAATAACTTAGTCTGTCCCTTTCCAGATGGATAACTTGCGATAGACCTGTGTCCCTAAGTATCTCTAATGCTGACGGATACGCAAGCGGAAGGTTTGTCCCCAGGTACCTTGTCTGCAGTGCTCATGAGCCAGTTGCTGATACTGACTGAGCTCCTCTCTGCCTCCACAATATGGGGCTTCCATGCGCTGTTTAGTTCTCTGCCTACCCTCTGGTTTTGCTCTACTGAGACATGATCCCAAGGACAAACTGTGTGACCTTGAACCAGGCAAGACTACAACCCTTTCAGAACACTAGCAGAAAGCACTTTGGTATTAAACCTACAGACCACATACCAAAAAAGTCACTATATTCAGGGATAAAGCATCTCTCTACATCTATAACAAAATATGCACTGCTACATAAACAAATCCTCTCAGTCTCCTTAATGCTGGCATGAGGAGGATGTATTCTCCTGAGAGGCTTCTTTGCTAAATGTCAACTGCATTTTTAAAAATTATAAAACTCATGTGATCATTGTTGAAAATGGCTCTTAAAAAGTTGGGTGTGGAGAAATATGCACGTAATCCTAGCACTCTAGGAGACTGAGTCTGGAAGATTGTGAAGTTGAGCCCCACCCGGGCAGCTTAGCAATTTGGCGAGACCCTATCTCAAAATAAAAGATTTCAAGAGGAGCTGGGGAAGTGCTCTGTGCCAAGGTCTGTGTTCAGTCCCCCAGTACAGAAAAAAAGGTCAGGGTCTCTCCATCCTAAAGCAAATACTATGTATCAGTTTTTGCATTTTTCTCCTATGTATCACTGCACAAAGTTTTTCACATATATTTTTAGAACATGTCTTTATATTCAGAAGTCAGACGCTCTTTTCACATAATCTGCATTTGTCTCAGTTTTTTCAAATCCTGCATAACATTCTGCCACTGTTCGTTTAGAGAACTCCAGAAATCACTATGAAAGGGTTTCTGGAAATACCTTTCTGTATTGTTTTCTACTATATGTGTCTCGTGTTCTACACTTCAGTGTTATTTTACTCTTGTTTGGCACTGTCAACTGTCCCCTCTCCCAGCCTTATCCCCTCTCTCCTTCCTTTCCTGCCCTATCTCTCCCTCAGCCCTTCCCTCTCTCTTTTAACTGTTTGCGTTATTCTATGGCGGACCACCAACCATTGTGTGCAGTGGGAAGGCTCTGCTGAAGCTCAGATGAGACTGTGCCGCTTTGTGCTTGAAAACACAAAATCTTTTCAACTTTTCATGATCCTGGGGGAAATTAAGATTTGTAACCCCTAATATTAAATATTTCCTTCGGCTCCAGTGTCATATTGAAGTGACAGTTAACATTTACACTCAAGTTCAGCACTCTTCAGTTGGTAACACCATTTATGGGGATACATCCCACAATTCTGGAAAAGACGGCTGTGCACAGTTGTGTTCATCACCTGAGGCAGAGTTTGCAAACAAAACCAAAATTTTGCCAAACACTTCTGTTTACGAACCAAATTGTTCATGAACAAAAGCATTCCTAAACCTGAGGCACCACTGTAATCTTCTCCATGATGTTTATCATTATTACTTTGAAAGAATTAGTTTTTTCCTTCTGAGAGTTTTAACTGAACTTTTGTTTAGTTTGTTTGCATTTTTTTTCCATCAGTAGCAATGATAATGGAGTGAAGCCATTCATTCATTCATCCATAAAATGTGGAGCCCTGACTATGTGCAGAACAGGGAGCCAGTGAATGTCAGAACAACTTGTCAAGAAGCACATGTTCATTGGGTGCTTGCTACATATTAGGCAATGGATTAGGTATGACAACTAAATTATATTTTTTTTCTCAGAAATATATAGGATTGGTTCCCATTGGATGCAAAGTAACAGACTTGAGCTTTAAAACCTAGCAGATTTAGTCTGACATGTCTACTTTGTGTAGCAAGAAAACACCTACTTCAATCCAACCTCTAACTTTGTGTCCATGTCTAATAGAACCTATTAAACAGCAAGCCATGAAATAACTGTAAACCTGTCTATGCACTACCTTGAAAGTAATTTCAGGATAGTAGACAAGAAGCTGATTGCCAAAAACAATACCTGCCAGGATCTTTTACACCAGTTCCTTATAAATGGGAGTCACCTTAGTAATAGTTGCCAGCCTCCCTCTGAGAAGAGAAGTAAGTTGTATTTAAAGATTTATAATGTCTGCTTGAAGGTGGCCTGGGAGATATTTGCTACTTTTAACACCCAACTTGTCCAGACCCATAATCACGGTGACACCGTGAATTCCACCAGCTTATCTTAAATTTCCTTGTATGCTATATCAAGTAAATGGTCTACCAGTTCTCAAGGTTTGTTCTTGTCAAAATCACTTTGTCCCCTGCCTTTGACTCACAAGAATGATTAGAGGGTGTCTAAGATACATTCCCAGGCTTTAACAACAAAGTTGGTCAGACAAAGTTGGGTTCACTGCATATAAGCCAATACAATGAGTTTGGTGTCCGATAATTAACCATGGTGGTCCTTAAGATGGCAGCAGGACTTGCCACAATTCTAACATGTAAAGACTATTTCAGGAAAGAGAGTTCTGACCAAAGTTACTGTCCACGGGTCCTTCCCAATCTGCCCACTTCCAGGAAGGGACAAGGAGAAAGTCCTCTTGTGTTGTCCACAGCTACCATTTTCAAGACCACAACTGGTGGAATAATCTCTTCCAATTTCAGATGGTTCACAATCAACAGTCTGACTGTTTCACATAGCAGTCATTGGACCAGGTATTTAGCTCAGTGGTTCCACCACCTGCCTTGAAAGCCCAAGAACCAGAGTTCAATCTCCAGCACAAAAAAAAAAAAAAAAAAAAAAAAAAAAAAAGTATGATCACATAGCAGTCACCCCATGCAGGTATTTGACATCACCGATGACCTTGGACTCTCTGCTTTTCAATTATCCCCAAACCTCAATTGCCCCAAATCACATTTGCAAAAGGTCCTAAATCACATTCACATAGCCACTCCTCCAAAAATTATAAAATTTGTCTTAAAGGCAATAGTTCTAAATCTTGTTAAAATGTAAACTTGAGTTATGTCAAAAACAAAGAAATAAAACTTAGAAAAAGAAAATTGAATGGAACTTGTTGCTACTAATTATGAACATCCGATGATTTTAATCTCCAGGGATCACGCCAGGCTACTACAGAATTTTGCAAGCCTCGGTTGATAGTAATTGCCCTAGATAGGTAAGCAGTAATAACCAAAGCATAAACTTTAAAATGTTCTCCCACACCACAGATGGATTTTATGGTCATGTAAAATTTTTGTATGGTAACGTACAAGAGTATGTTTATCTAACCTCTCTGAGCCTCATACTTTGAATCTGAAAGTTGGAGATAATAAAACCTTCCTCAATGGTTTCAGATGAGAATTAGAATATTGAGCGACAAAAACACTTCTTATCTCTGTGTTGTGTCTAAGCCTGCCCTGACCACCAAATCTCTAGTCTAGATTTTATTCATAATCAAAGCATACTATTTTTCTGATCACAATTTTAACTACACATTAATTTATATATATATTTGAATCTACAAGGCCTTATTATTTAAGGCTTTTATCTGGGTATGTGGCATGCTTTTTTGGTTAAAACTATAGACCTTTTACTTACAATGCCCTCAACAATATTTAAATATATGATCAAATAACTAAATGAAAAGTATACAAATGATTAAGTGTATTAACATATAGCCAAAATATTAAGTAATGGTAATTTTTCTAATTATTTTAGTATTATAAAACTATGGATATTTGGCTAAAAATTTAGTGTGAACATTTCATTAGTTTGGCTACTTGTTAAAATATGAGGCATATTTTTTGAAACATGATGATCAAATAATAGAGCTGTAGTTCAGAGTTTTCAAGTTGTCTTGAATTATCATCTCTTTTCATTAACATTCTTTAAGTAAATAGATATAAATATAATACATTATATATAGTGTATTTATATAATAGAGTGTATATTTACCAGACAAAGTTGTAAAATTAGGTTGAAAATTCATATGATAGCTCACTGGTTTGATATATATATATAGACATAAGATGCTAGCTATTCAAAGTATCATCTGTCCAGAACAAAATATTTACAGTGGTATAACCATATGTAGGATTTATAATAATCTTTGGATTTATCCCTACTGTGTTTATCATCATTGGTTCTCTTTCCATGACAATCAAGGACTACTTACATATTTAAATTTTTTACATTCTAAATAAAATATATATATTTATTTATTTTTTATTAGTATATGTTTGCAGTACGTAATTATTTGTTGTGGGGAGCTTGTACAATACATGACACTTTTTTAAAATTTCATTTTATTAGTACATGTTTGTAGTACATGCATTTTACAGTCATTTTGGGGAGTTGGTAGATGTACATAATACAGCTTGTTTCCTTTTTAAATCCCCTCCCCTCTCCTCCCTCAGACTCTTCCAGTTTTCCTTTTCTCTTGTTACATACTGCTCTCCCTTTGGTTCTTGTTGATATCATTAATCCCAAGTCATGTTTATGGCATATAATGTCCACATTCACTGAGGTTCTTAGGATCTTGCACCTGGCATATTTTCACTCAACCTATTTCCCCATCCCCTCCATCCTCACCCTTTTTCCTGGGTCCCCTGGACTACTTCTCATCTGCAAGAGATTGATTCACCTCTTTTGATCTATCCTTCCTTTATGATTCTCTTAGTTTACTTTGTCTTACTCAGATGAGTAATGCCATATGGTATTTAAGTTTGTGTCTGATTTATTTCACTCAACATATTTTCTAGGTGCAAGTATTTTCCTACAAATGTCTCAAATTTGTCCTTCTTTATAGCTAAGCAGCATCTCATTTACATAGATACCACAATTTCCTTATCCAATCTTCTGTTGGTGGATATACAGCTGCTTATAGGATTTAGCTATAAATTGTGCTGCTATAAACATTGGTATGCGTGTATTGCTATATTATGGTGTCTTAAGTCTTTGGGGCAGATACTTAGAAGGGAGATAGCTGGGCCATATGAAATTTCAAAATTTACTTCTTTGAGAAAGCTCTATGTTGATTTCCATAATGGTTGTATTAGTTAACATTTCTATCAACAACGTAGAAGGTTTCTTTTTCACCACAGCCCCTCCAGCTTTTGTTAGTTTTTGATTTCTTGATAATTGCCTTTCATTCTGGAGTAAGATGGAATCTTTGCATTTTTATAACTTACATCTCTTTACTGACCAGAGATATTGAACATTTTTTATGTGTTTGTTGGCCATCTGTACTGCTTTCTCTGTGAAGTGTCTGTTCATTTCTCTTGCTCATTTCTCGAGTGGGCCTTTAGGGGCTCTTTATATATTCTAGACATTAGTCCTCTGATGGGTAGCTGGCAAAAAAATTTTCCCATTCTGTAAGTTGTCTCTTCACTCTAGTTTTAGATTCTTTTGCTGTACAGAAGCTTTTTGGTGGTAATCCCATTTGTTGATTCTTGCTGTTATTTCTTGTGCAATTGATTTTCTGTTTTAAAAATCCTTTCCTATAACTATATCTTCAATTGTTTTACCTATTTTGTCTTCTAGTAAGTTTAATGTTTCTGTTTTAATGTTTAGATCTTTGATTCACTTTGATTTAGTTTAATATATGTTGAAAGATATAGATCCAGTTTTAATCTTCTGCAAACAAATAACCAGTTTTCCCAGAACTATTTGTTGAATAGATTACCTTTCCTTCAATGTAGGCTTTGGGCCCCTTTGTCAAAGGTCAAATAGTTGAATGTATCTGGTAATGTTTCTGTATACTCTATTCTGTTCCAGTGATTCATGTATCTTTCTTTGATCCAGTACCATACAGTTTTTAATCACAATTGTAGCTTAAAGCCAGGTGTTGCTATGCCACCTGCTTTGCTCTTGTTGCCCCAAATTGCTTCTCCCACTCTGGATCTCTTCAGGAGAATGGCCATCTTGACAATATTGGTTTGGCCCTTCTAGGAGTTGGGACATCTCTCCACTGTCTCATGCCCTCTTCAATCTTCTTTTTTCAGAATACTGTAGAATTTTTTGTAGAGGCCCTTCACTTCTTTGGTTAGGCTAATTCCTAGGTATTTCATTTTTCTTGAAACTACTATGAATAGTATCATAACATCTCTTCATTTTTTCTGGTCCCCTTTCCCTTCACTCTTTCCCTGCACCTGCCAACTCTTCTACCCTGCTCCTTTTGCAAAAGCTCTATTTCCATTTTTTCTTCAACTCTTTTTTGTTAATCCCTTTTCTCTTCCTTCCCTCTACCCTCCCTTCATTTGCGGGTCCCCTTCCCATTTGCAGCTTCTAAGGAATTAATGTAAGCAAGGCTCACAAAGGACAAGACAAAGCATTCACAAATTAGGAAGTGAATAGGCAAAATATATGGTTGTAATTAGAACATTGTCCTTCTAGTTAGAAGGCTTTAATTGTGGGAATGGGATTTGGGTGCGAGTTACTCTGACCTTGGCACATAGGCTTCAGTCAGACTCACTTCTATAAACAAGCCAACTGTGGGGTTCACTCTACAGCCTGCTTTGTAGCTTACTCAATATTGCCGTCTCCCACATGCATAATATTTTATAATAATATCTTTTCCTTGTTTTTGATTACAGGATAGCTTGTTAGACATTGTTAGACTCTGTCACTGCCACCCATAGAATTATTATAATCCTTGGCCACTGGTGGAATTGTTTTAGTTTCATTTTTTCTTTCAACTTCTGTCATTTCTATTATTAAGAATAGTTGACAATAGGGAGATGTCTTTTTGGTCTTCCCATTTCATAGCAGACTTTTCCTCTCTGATATGCTAACATTTCTCCCTTTTTCCGTTTTTTCTTTTGAAGATCTTTTGGCAGAGTTTTAATGGATTATAGCACAAAATTATACATTACTTTTCACAAATAAGATTAACATAAATTAGTAAAAGAAAATAATCAGAATGTTTTATTAGATTTCATGAAAAACAAACTTCAAAGGCGAACACAATGTTCTAAATAAAAATTTTGCCAGGTGTTGCGAAAGTGGGAAGGGTAGGGGAAAGGTAATAAGGGAAAAGAAAAAAAATATGTGAAAATGAAAAAATGGAAATAAAGCTTGTAAATGGGGAGGGGAGGAGGGGGTGAAGGGAGGGCAGGGACAAGGGGGAAAAAATGAGAACCAAGACCTGTCATATAAAGGTACAAGATTCCAATGATGAATGTAAATGTACTGTAGACCTAAAATGTACCAATAAACTCAATGAGAGAAAAAAAATTATGCCAAAAATAGTTTACATAAAATAAACCGATATACAAATATATCTTGTGCAAACAAAAATCAACTGGTTTAAATAACACCTGCCCAAGCAAAGCTCAGGATAGTCAGTACATACACAAATGCACTGTGCAAGTGACATTCAGAGTAAATTGTTAAATAGTTAATTTACATGGCAAGCAAAATTGAGCAAATTTTTCATATATTTTTTATTGTACTTCTTCATCTGAGAAATGTCTGTTCACTACAGGTGCCCATTTTTGGATTGAGTCTTTTAATTTGGGGGGTTTAATTGTTTTTGAGTTCTTTATATACTCTAGACATTAGTCCTCAGTGCAATAGCTGGCAAATTGTTAATTTTTATATTGTTCAAATGAATCAAATGGATGGTTTGTCCTACACTTAAAATTCTTCTAAATATTTGTCAGCATATATGCTTGCATTTTCATCTATTTAGAAAATAAGATTAATACATCCAACGTCTTAGGGTTAACACTATTTCCCCCACCCTGTGTTCATATGCTTCTTAAAGCTAAAAGGTTTACACTTAAAAACATTTCACTTTGATAGAAATTCTGTGTACAGGGCCCAGGATTTAGCTCAGTGGTCCACTGCCTGACTCACAAGCACAAGGTCCTGAGTTCAATCCCTGTAACAACAACAAAGAAAATCTGTGTACATTTTTCAAGTCTTTGTCCAAAATAAAAATTCTCAGGCAACCCACTTCCAGGTTCCCTGTTGTTCTTCTCATGCAGGAGCTGTCTATTCCCCAATAAATATTCCCTACTCTTAAAAAATAAAACCAACAAAACATGAATTCTCATTCACCTGGATCTCAGGGTTATTGGACTTATTCTTTATGACTTGGTTTTATATAATGCCTCAAGTGAGGGACAAAATTACCTCGTATGGGGAAGGCCAGTGGATTTGTATCCACGTCACCTGAAGTACACTCATACCACCCATGTTCAGAGTCCCATCTTTACCACATTATTCTTCCCCAGGGTTCTGGTAGTCTGAGGCTTCCTGACAAAGTGCTCCGCTCATTACCTAGAGATGAGTGTGTAGGAGTAGTAGGATATTACATGTATTAGATCATTTAACATTCATTTTTTTAAAAAATCCCTAGTCATTACAGTTATTCCAACTTACAAATGAGGAAAATTGAGGCTCAGAATAGGTGATATGCCCCATGTGAAATAATGAAATAGTGGTGGAGTTAGGACTAGAATGTAACTTGCAGTGTTATCTACTGATCTGTACTGACCTTTACAGCCTCCCAACTGAAAATACAAATTATCCATGAAAGATGACCAAACTCACATATAGCACTAAAATTTTTCCTTTCCTTAGAAATGAGTGTTTCGTATATACTCAACATAGTCATTTGGACTGGATAAAACAGTGCCATGAAACCTGAATATGTCAATGTTTTGCCCTGGATTTTTTTTTTCTTTCACTTTCAAACTGGTAGCTTGTCAACTCTATTGCTTCAGACATGATAAAATGTGTGAGATTTTCAAAGGCTAAGCCCTTGTGAGAGTTATCAGATAGAATACCAGATTCTGAGTTCTGTATGAATCTCAGATAAATACCAAATCATACTGCAGTGTAAGTATGTCCTGTGGAATATTTGGAGCACGTTCTTTTAAAAATGATTTGTGATTTATCTAGAATTCAAATTAAACTGAGAAGCCTCTATTTTTTTATTTGCTAAGTGTGGCAACCCTGTCCTTGGGGAAAACTTAGGTTATGGAAGAAGTAAAAGAAAAGAAGGAAATGAGCACAACATGCAGAGTAGTTTAACAAAGCCAGGAGGAGGTGTACGTAGGCAGATGCAGCCATGAGCAGAGAGTGACAGCTCCCAAAGACCAAGGGCAGCAAGGGAGCAGAAAGCCCCACTCAAAATGGACATCTGCAAGGGGATCTTTCTTGGTCAGTCATTTCTCACCACCCTGCTGTCATCAACACCATGCTTCAATTAAAAGTTATAATAAACATTCAAAAGACTGGTACAAATTTTATTATGAGAAAAAATGGATCAGGTAAATCACAATGAAAGTGAAAAAAATGGAAACGAAGTCATTGTAAATAGGGAAGGGTGAAGGGGGTAAAGGGAGGGCAGGGGTGTGGGGGGAAAAGCAAGAACCAAGACCTGTCATGTAAAGGTACAAGATCCCAATGATGAATGTAACCATATTGTTTGCTTTAAATGTACCGATAAACTTAATGGGGGAAAAAAGAAGACTTGTACAAAAGTACCGTGGACAAACAGGAAAGCTACTATATAGGAAAACTATAAATATACTCCTGGGGTGTGTGGGGGGAAAAGCAAGAACCAAGACCTGTCATGTAAAGGTACAAGATCCCAATGATGAATGTAACCATATTGTTTGCTTTAAATGTACCGATAAACTTAATGGGGGAAAAAAGAAGACTTGTACAAAAGTACCGTGGACAAACAGGAAAGCTACTATATAGGAAAACTATAAATATACTCCTAGTTTTTAATGAAGACAATTAATAGTAAACTTCAACTTAAGAAAGATGAAATTGTTTAAGAATCTTCTTAAGACATGGCCGTCCCACATGTGAAGCAGAACTACAGGCCCCTGAAATGGAGAGGATTCTGAGACCAAATTCTGACCAACACATTCAAACTACCAATTGAGTGTCGGGTGCCCAGCTCTATTTAACAAAACAGAAATACTGGACAAGAAAAGCATCCCTGAATTTCTGGCAATTAAAATCTGGTGGGGGAATTTTATCAAGAAGTAAACAAGTAATTTCAACACTAGAGTTTTCCATATCCAGCGAGAGGCTTCAGAGAAGGGAAGGATTATCTAGGAAGTGACAGGGAAACTTCATATAACAATTTGCTCCAGACAGAAATCTTTAAAGAACAAGATGGCATTTGCCAAGAATGGTGTTGAGCATTATGGTCCCTCTGAGATGTATTTGATATTTCTGGAACACACAATGCCCTGAAGAAGTGCAAAAGAAGGAGGCAAAAGCCAGATTATGAGAGTCCTAGGACATACAAGGACTTCTCAAACTTTATTGTACCCAGAGATCATCTGGGGATCTTGTTAAACATGGGTTGTAGTTCAATAGGTTTGAGGTGGAGCCTCTGAGATTTCTCATTTCTAGCAAGCTGTCAGGTGATGGATGCAAATGCTGCTGGGATGAGAATCATCTTGGAGTAGAAAGACTGCATGCCTTGCATTGGATCTAACCTTTTCCTGCAGGTGATGGAGAGCCATCTTGTGACTTTTCTAGCCAAAGAGTAACTAGAATTCAAAAAAGCTAAAAGTAGGCACAAGAGTATTTCTGTGTTCCAGGAGAGAAATGGCAGGTGCCTAAACTGAAGACACTGAGAATAAAGAAAAGAGACGATTGGGTTCCACTGCCTGCCTCACAAGTGTAAGGTCACGAGTTCGATCCCTGGTACAAAAAAAAGAGGATGAATTTAGCAATATTGAAAACAAAAGTGACTTGGTATCCAACGAAGATCCAGAAAAGAGAAAAATTGCAGATCTGTCTATTAAGTAGCTAAGCTATTTTTTCACAATTATGTGATTTGAGAATTTTATTTAGGATGTCCTACTATAATAGATTGTGACACCTTTTTAACCACAAACTGTGCCTTTTGAAATGATGAGTTGAGTTTGAAATGTATTGAAATGTTATGGATTCGGTCACATTAATTTAAGGTCACTCCTGATATATGTACTGTCTTTCAAGATAAGAGAGCACATTCTTCTTAGGCAGGAAAAGTCTTCTTCTTTGTCTTCCAGCACTAAGCCTGTGCCTAGTACATGGGGTTCCTTCTCTGAGTGCAGTTCTGTTAATATGCAGACACTATTCCTGATCAAACCCTGCTTCCCAAATGAGAAAACATGGGGTGAAATTTCAAAGCATCAGTCCCAATAATGTCATCATTTATTTTCCCTCTCCTCAGTTTTAAAATCTGAAATAATATGATTTAAATGCCAATATTACAACTGAGAACTCAATCATTTCTCAAGTTCCAGAATAACAACCTGAGTTTCAGATCCCAGTGGTCCTTCTTAATGACTAATTAGAGTTGTTTTCTTTACCTCCTACTGACAATTACCTGTTTTAATAAAGTGCTTAGTATGTTGACTTAACACGCATGCCAACTACCTTATCCTGTTAAAATCCAATTTTCAGTATGTTAAAATATTAGCTTAACCCAGTGGTTCTCAGCCCTAAAGACACATTAGAATTACTTAGGATCCTTTTTAAAAGAATAAGTGACCAGGATTCATCCCCAGGGATTTTAATTTAAGAGTATGGTTAGTAAGTTACCCAGTTGATTCTAATAGAGCCAATTCTGAGAACCACTGTCGGGAACAAACCTGAATGGATTTCATTTTCCTGACATCAACATCCTTATGATAATTTAAGTTTATGTGAAGAAATCTCATCTTTCAGGAACATCAATAAGAGTAAGGCAAGAATGCAAACCACTGAATATGGTGTTATGAGGTCTATATGGAATGGTGTTAATATAGAAAGAGACCACATATGACGGTTACAAAACAACTTTATTATTTATTATTTACATAACAGAGAAGTTACCTGCTGTCTGATTTCTAAGTATTTTCAGGCTGGGTTAGGATGTGGATGGGAGCAGTTATTTGTACCACTGTTTTCTCAACCAGAAAGCATGCGCAAGCATTCTTCATGTAATTTTTTAAAAATTTAATGAAGGCCCTGCATCAGTATGTGTAGGAAACTGTTCACATTTCAACTGTTTTGTGATTTTTTTTATATAATTCCATTTGCATTCTCAGCATTTTAAAGATTATTTTAACCAGCTGGTCTAAGAGTATTTGCAACACAATTTTTATTTTTCTGATGATTACTTATCAAATAAACATGTAACATGATATGAATGACTACACAGTTCTGTACCTTTGTGAATATCTTTTTTTTAATTGAGTTTATTGGTACATTTTAGGTATACAGTACAGTTACATTCATCGTTGGGATCCTGTCCCTTTACATGACTTGTCTTGGTTCTCATTTTTTCCCCTTGTTCCTGGTGCATTTTAAATACTTTTTGTTCAAGGTCTCTAAGTCAATGAAAAAGTATTAACCAACAAAAAACTCTGACACACACATGATTAGTTCCCAAAATTATGGGCCATTAAACACTATATTCCTTGGACATGTTGATTATTTGGCACAGTGGCCTGATATCATGGTCTTTCCCTCTGAAGCAGCTAGCACCTAGCTAGAGACCTCCATCAGAGTAAGCCGGAGTCGGGCTGCCTGAAGTATAGTTTACTGTATACAGGCAGCTGACTAGTAAAGCCCAATGGTAATGGTCAAGTCCAGATTCTCAAAATGCCCGGAAAGAGTTCTACTGGGTGAATTAATGCAATAATTCTTCACCAACAACTGTCATACCAGGTTATGAAAGAGCACAGCTTTGTGCTTCTGTATAAAATCATTAGTCCTTCTCTTCTAGAATTCTGTTCCATTCAGCCCTCTTACAAAACAATGAGGTATGATAGGGAAGGGTAAAGGGAGTGAAGGGAGGGCAGGGATATGGGGAAAAAACAAGAACCAAGATATATCCTAAAGGTACATAAAGGGAGTGAAGGGAGGGCAGGGATATGGGGAAAAAACAAGAACCAAGATATATCCTGTAAAGGTACAAGGTCCCAATGATAAATGTAACTGTATCATTTGTTTTAAATGTACCAGTAAACTTAATGGAAAAAAATGAGGTATGTCTGATTTCCATAGCTACAAGCTCATATTTACAAATACAGAAGTTTTAATTTATAACTGAAGTTAATTTCTATCTCAAAATCCCATCATGCTTCCTGATAGAAAATTGATTTTGTCACTTTCCAAGTGAACTTAAGCACTTTAATAATTTCTTAAATATTTCAATATTATGCTCAATCAGCTTAGGAACTTTCCCATTTTTCTCTCTCCTCTCTGAGGCTGATTCCAACGGAAGTGATTACAATATATCAGATGTTGCCCAGAATCAAATCCACTGATACATACAACCATAACAACTGGTTCTTAGTGTTTCCAGCCTTCCAAATTGGCTTCCAGGAAAGTGGTTCAGTCTCAGACCTCATCTGTCTCAAACCCAATGGCCTAAGCTATCACTAACAGTTGTATCCCCTTATCATGATTTTAAGACCCTTTTGGCTATCTGAATTTCTTTTTCCACTTAAACATGCATCCTAAGCCTGGGATTTAGCTCAGTGGCAACACATCTGCTTCGTAAGCACAAGGTCCTGAGTTCAATCCCTGGTACTTATCTGGCACACATCTCCCTAAAGAAATTGGGATCTGTGAACAAGCCCTCCCTACGTGTGACACCATCACAGTGCAGCCATCTCAGTTCTATTGTTCCATGTGGGGTGACCTGAGGATCTTTTTTATGACTCTCCCTTCCAGTGCTCCAGATGGAAAACAGGACACTTATTTCACATGAGGAAAGTTTCTTAATGAGCAATGTCCAAAAGATTAACAAAATTTCATTCCCAACTCTGAAAATGTATGGCAGTTCTAAAAAACTCTCCATGATATTTGTCTTTTGTGAGATTGTTCGGCATTCTAAACTAGTAACAGAAGTAGCCTGGATTATCAACAATTAGATTCTTCAGCACAAAAACAACCCACATCACTTCCATTCACAGATTTTTGGCCAAAACAAGTCACAAAGTCATTATCTGTCATCAAGAAGAAGAGGAAACAGTTCTCTGTACACAGGGCCTAAATATTAGTGCAGTGTTGCAAGGTCTTCTGATGCTTCGCTTCCTCTGTTCTTACACTTGTCTGGGAATCATAGTCTGTTTGCCCGTCACTTTGCTCATTGCTTGGGACCTGGCTCAAAATAGGTACTCAGCACAAAGACCAGTGCTCTCCTTATTAGTTTCCAATTTTCTCTTCATTGGTTTATGTTCATTAGTTTCCAATTTTCTTCCTCTCTTCAGTTGAATCTTCATCTAGTGAGTTAAGGGATGGTGAGATCAAGAGAGGAAAGAAGAAAAAAAATATAGAAAGATGAAGCTTTCTGACTCTAAAAGTCAGGAACTGGGCATCTATTTCCTCATTCTCTTCACAGCCTCCACTCTTCTCTGTACTGCACCCAACACCCTGCGCTGAGTGTCAGTCTCCCACATCTTCTGACACATTTAGTCAAGGTATGGGTCTAAAAGTCAGGTAAGGCAGGTTAATTAATATCAGTATTTTGCTTGTTCTCTTGATACTAGCAACCACATGTTGCTCTTCCCCTTTGCAGACCAAATAAGAGGTCTACAGAGGCTGGGCAGAGAACTTAAATATGCTTAACTTATCAATATATAGATGAGGGTATAGGTCTGGGGAAGTGTGCTCGTTAAGTGTTGTGGTCATCTTTGAAGACGCTGGGAGTCACACAAATATTTTGCTGCTAATACTGAGAATTGAAGGAAAATGGAAATTTAAAAGACTTCCAGTGTTAGATGAAGAAGCTCGGTAAAAACTCCTAAAAGTGATGCCTTCTAAACAGCGTAACACTTGTAGAAAGCTCCATTCCAGTGAACCACAGTGCCACTTCATTTCTCCTTAACCATGAGACCTGATTCAAAAGATAGTTCACCCACCAGGAGGAGATTTTCATGCTAAAAAAGATGCTTTTTAAAATCTATTTAATAACATATTGGTTGTTACTTCCCTCAACCTTTGTTAGTTATGAAACTTCAATTTCCTAATGTACTTTTCCGAATCTCTTACCGCAGAAAACTGTTCTTAAAGCTAGGAACTCAGACAGCCATGTCATGCATGTGTTTTCTGCTGTTATAAGTTAAGTGTGTAATTAACACCCCTAAAACTTCAGAGTGATTCAACAAATATTTATGGTCACTAGTTGGGAGCCAGCTGGGCTTCCATTAAATGGTTCTGCCAATCTTTACAGGGGTTATTTGCATATCTGAGATCAACTAGTTGCTGGCTGATCTAGGCTGGCCTTAACTAGGGTGACAGGAACACTCTTTGCTGGTATGTATGTCCCTCTGCCTCCTCCTGGAACAGTGTGTAGCCTGGGCATGGTCACCTGGTATTAATGAGGGCATGAGGAAGACAGCATAAACTCAGTCACAAGTACCGTTTTTAAGGCTGTTTCTGTGTCTCCTGAGTCAAAGCAAGACCCATGGCTAAGCACAGAATCAAGGCAAAGAATTGTTACAAAGTGAAGCAAAAACTGAAGGCTGGGTCATATTATTTACCACCCTCAGGATTTTGCCCACCAGCAGGGCCCAGGCAGGGCTAGAGCACTGACTGGCTGGGCGCTACCAGAAGATTGCTGAGTAAAAGAGACTGGATCCTGAATGCTCAGGATATGAGACTAAGAAAAGGGCATAGCATATGGCCCCAAGTCTTACAGGAATTCACAAACCTTTAATTATAGACATTACAAGAAATGTTAAGAATGTCTGAGAATGCCCAGTTTATCACTGTGTTATGGAATGCTGCAGGATCTACCCATTTCACATAATTCATTGCCATCATTCCTGACCACAGTCTCTGTACAGTGGCAGTGTTGATGTTACCACCTCTTTATGAATGTAGGGATACTAAGGACCGAAGAAATAAACTGAGTGCCCACAGTAGCCAAGCTAGTTAAGTTGTCCAACTGAGATTCAAACCCAAGCTTCAATCTTTTTCACACTATATAATGAAAACTTTTGAAAAAGGATTTAGAAACAATAACATTTAAAACATCTTCCCTGTAATTCTTCAGCATAAAGGCCAAGGTGCCAAGTGTCATCCAACTCAGGAAGAGATAAACATATCGGTGATTGGGGATTGTTATGGAGACCCGTTAGCATTTCCTCACTTGTCAAGTAGGGGTTGGCACTGAAGGCTTTTGAAACCTGAAGGGAAACATGAGTCAGTGCCTACGTGTTTTCTAAGTAATGACAAAAATATGACATTAATATGAAACTGAAAAAAATGGTTCAAAGTGCTTTTAAAGAAGGGAGGGGTGGATTTCAATGAGGGGATGACATTCAATGGAGACTTGGATGGAAAATGATCATTTTAGAAAATGAAGCAAAGCAAAAGCTATAAATCAATATAGAATCAAATATCACTTGTTACCAAAGAGGAAAATCAGAAATGAGAAAAATGTAGGTAGAGGACCTAAAAAACTAAAAATTATGTAAAAGTGAAAATCATTGTTGCTCATAGAGGCAGGCATGAAAAATCAGCCTAATACTTGTATAAAAATCAGAAGCTGTTGATAATTTGAATTCCAGAAACTGGAAATGTGTATTATCGAAAGGAAGGGATTCTTAAGGTTCTTAGGTACAATCCATCTAAGCCCACTGTAAATATTTGAAAAATAAATAGGAAGAGTTGGATCTGTCTCATACTTAATACCAGAGTTTCTTGCCTCTTTTTAAATGACCTGAAGACTACTAGGGAGAGAGAAGGTGGAGTAGATGATGTTTTTGTGACTTGATACCAGATATAAGCCTAGTTTCTCAGAAAGCATCAGGGGCTTATGCTCCAAAAGAGTTACAAGGAGAAAATGACTGATAGTTAAGGCCTCTGATAAAACAAACTGGGGATCTCTACTTTACTAAGGAGAACGGAGGGCAATGCCACCCCATGAGACAGAACCTCATGGAAAAAGCACAGAACTGGGATCAGAAACATAGCAATGGTGCCACTGATGCAAACAGCAGATTGCCTGGTTACTAATGCAAGAGGACTCTGCATTGGTCCCAAGAGAGACCCTGAGAAATCTGGGGTGAAAAACAAATGCAAAGACAGACTTTGAAACCTCTGTCAGACCCATAACCTCCCCGGGTAAACCCTGGCTTCCAGAAATAACCTAAAATAGATTCAGAGAGAATGCCAATCAAATTAACTGAGGAAGTTGCAAAGATGTTAAACATCAGAGGAATGATGGAAAAAAATTTGAAACACATGAAACTGGTAAGGGTATTTTACCAATGGTAGGTTCAGAAAACCTACATACAACGTGATGGAAGAAATTTAAGATCAGTGTATATGAATTCTGGGTGTGACGGGCTATAGCTCAATGTCAATCTATTTTTAACAGTGATTCTTAATATCTATAGAATCAAAAATTCCTTTAAGAGCATGTTTAAAATAAATATCTTCACCTTGAAAACATACTGTTACACAACACCTTACATTGAGTTCCAGGAAGCTCATGGGGACTCTCGGAGGAATTTGTTTATAGTTTGGTGGTTTAAATGAGGTACTTGTTCTAAACATGTCTAAAGTCCCCAAGGATCCCATCATGACTCTGCCACTCAAAATAATTTATGACTTTGAAAAAGTAGTAGAAGGTCTCCACACTACGTTTTCTTCCTTAAAAAAAAAAATGAGTTACAGAACCTACCTGCCCCCAATTAGGGTTATTGTAAAAGATTTATAAAAAATCAACAGCCTTTTGTTATTTTAACTATACATATTTTTATTATAGCTTTAGGCTTTAGTGTTTTATACTAAAGTATATACTAAATATATAACTTATATTTTACTCTATGCTATAGTACCAAAGTCAATTATTACATTATTCAACTTTTAAGTTTAGTTTACAAAGGGGAAGAGAGGATTATTTCCTTGGGCTCTTTGCCTCTTAGAATATCTGAAATTTTGAGTTCTGATGTGGGTATCTCATTTTAGGAGAGAAAGGCATCGACTAGAACATGAGTAATAGAAGCCAACCAGTTTTGAGGGGAAACATAATTCACACATTAGAAGACAGGTAGAAGAATGAGGAATCTTTAAGTACTGAAAAGTAGACTAACAAAATTTAAACATTTAAAGTGTCACATGCAAAAGAAGAAGAATTATTCTGAATGACCAGGGAATGGAATTGGGGCTAATAGGGAAGAAAATTTCAAATGTAAAGCTCTGCCTCAGAAATTAGAAGCTGACATTTCTCTACCACCAAGGGTTCAACTTATTCAGTCACTCAATAAATATTTATTGAGCATTTATTGTGTGCCACACCATGCAAGGCACTGAGGATACAAAAATGAGAAAGACAGACTTTGCACCTTTAATAGGCTCTTAGTATTGTGGGAGACACAGATAAATAAGTAATTACAACAGAAATGGAGACAATGGTGTTGCTTGGAAAATGAGGCAGGGCCTGACAGAATAATCCTAACAGAGTTAGCAATGGATTTGAGATATGTTATACACAAAGAAGACTTATCGGGTGTCCAGGCATGTGAGGAGAAGGCAAAGGAACAGAGTTGAAAAGTGCATGGTGCCTTTATTTAATGAATCCTGGGCACCAAAGACCAGGCAAAGAGGAGACAGAGAGAAAAACTTAGACATGATTTTGCAAGCTCATAGAGCCATTAAAGGATTTTAAGCAGTGACTTAGAATTGTGTGTTTTAGTGATAGCTCATAGCACAGATCTCATATTTGTAATTTTAAATCTCCCCATGAGAGACTAGTAATAAGAAGTAAGGAGCTTCACGATGTTCAACATTTTTTTTCCAGTGAGTTATTTAGATTTGTATAAATCAAAAATATTTCAAGTACTTGTTGTGGACGTTAGGACTGAAAATCTGAAGACAAACTACAAGGGTGAGGGAAAAAGGTTAGCAAGTGATGTGAGGATCTAGCTAATCTGAAAAGCTGTGGGGCCATTAGGAGATGGAACTGATTCTCTCAGAGACCTCCCAAAGCTCAAACTATGCCGTTGGACCTTGAAGCTATCACAGAATTCTAAGGTTGTAAGGCCACTGATACCATATCATTCAACTCTTCCACTGTTAAAACCCAACTCTTAGCGAGAAAGCAACTTTTTCACCTCCTCTAATAGTAGGGCACTCAGAGTCAAGAATAGGACACAAAGACCTTAAAAGCACCACCCTTCAACCTTGATTCAGGGAGGGACTTGGATCACTCAAATTTTCATTGTCTTCCTTATAACAAATATTCTTTCTTAAGCCATGAAATAAGGTATTAGATAGATATAAACTGTTTATCAAAAGGAAATCAATATAGTACTTTAGTGTTACTTTAGATGACAGATGTAGACCGGGAAGGGTCTCTCTTTTAAATTTCATGGTGACAGGAAGAACATGGACTGATTCAAAGCTGAGCTCTACAGAGTGGCACACAGAAGGATTACTTAACCTCTGAAGCTCAGTTTTCTCACACATAAAACAGACAAAGAACTTCCCTTAAAGAGTTTTAGATGCATAGATGGACTTCACAATGCTGGGGAGCTCAATAAATGTGACGTAAATAATTTCTTTTTCTGTAAGCTCCTTTCTCCTCATCATCAAGACCTCTAAGAAGTTACCTCCTTTCTGCTCTGGCCCCCAGAGATAGAACAGCAATCTGCCTCATCAGTGGTTTTAATTAATACGATGTTAGTTACCAACAATTGATTATAATCTGAAAATCTTCCTAAAAAATTTATAAGTTTTAAGTTATCTTCTGCTGTGTGATGAAATCTTGAGCCAGCCTGTTTCCAACCTGGGGTGCGAATCATCCCTTTGTCTGAGGTATCCACACTACAAATACTATCTGCCCATTGGTCACTTAGCATCCATCTTAGTTACCAGATCAGTTGTCACAGTATCATGGTTCTTTTATTCAATCTTTAGTCTACTCAACAGCTTCAAAATGAAGAATAGTGATGCTGATAATGAGTGTATGTCAAAAGAACCTGCTGTAAAAAGGCTTCTTATAAGTAGAAAGGTAAAAGTTCTTGATTATTAAGGGAAAAAAATAGATGCTGACATTGTGAAGAAAGGAAAAGAAATTCTAGTTTTACTGTTGTACTCTGAACTGCAAATGTTACAGGCACAGTACGTGATAAGTTCTTAGTTATAGGGTTTGATACTATTTATAATTTCAGATATCCACTGGAAATCTTAGACCATATCCCTCAAGAAATAGGAGGGACTAGTATACAGACAAGTGCTTAGAATTTGGCCTCAGGTATAAGAATGACTAAACAATGGGTGCTGGCCTTGTGTGACTGTGGATATATTCTTTAATATATTCTGAGACTATATATATCAAGGGAGATCTGAAAGCAAACATTCCAGTGTTATAACACAGTTTTAAATATTAAAAGATGGTCAGAGTAGTTCCTCACATGAACAAAAGCTTGAACCACAGCTATGATTATGTTGATATTAAATGCTGACAAACACAATACACTATACCTTCCCTTATCACCTCATCTTCCTGGTTAATGATATTCTCTTCCATACACTTCATCTTTTCAAGAAAATAGTTACACGCACTTCTTGTCAGACATGGAGGAAACTGAAAAGCTTACTCTCAAACATAGTCAAGGCAAATGGAATCAAAGGATCCAACTGATGCCTGAAATGAAATAGTGGAGTCCTTAATATAATCACTTTAAGGTATTGGATATCCACTTGCTGACTTGTTCCTTTTCTTTGATTGGAAGTCAATACATCTCCCTCTCTCACTTATCAGGCCAAAGGGCTCCAGTACTGGATTGAGTGGTTTGGTATGCCTGTGTGATGAGAGGTATGCCTGTGTGATGGACTTTGTATCACCTTTAGCACAATCTAAATAGTCAAATAGATACATACAATATAAGTACTGAAGAAATACCCACTGAATGAACCAATTTGTGAAATGCTCTTCACTAAAGACCTTAGCAGTACATGGTTAACTCTCAGGGAGATCTACATTGTATTAGAGAACACAGGCTAATGTGGGTGGCAAAAGTAGCAAAAAGGAAATTTGGCTTACAAATGAGACCATTGTAATTCCTACTCCAACATATTTCTGGCTGTAGGTGCATCATGTAAACTCCCTAAATCTCAATATTCTCATCTCAAAAAATATGGTGATGTAAGTAAACAAAGATTTGAGTAGTGGACAGGAAAAAGTATAAATCCTCAGCCAAAAATAATATTTCTAAGCTTCACTATTTTCTTCCTTGTTATGTGGTTATTTTTACCCCACCTTCCAAAATTTTGAAGAGGATTAAATGAACTGTCAAAGTTAAAAGCCTTAAGTCTAAACCAGCATTAGATAAACAGAGTTATGTAAATTTACATAGATGAATACCAAGACAGGGTTGCCTAACCACAGAAGAAGAAAAAGTTGTGCCTTCATCTGGTATCCTAACTCACCATATTGGCTTCAGCAGATATTTTGTACATATTATGAAAAATAATTGAAAATGTTATGGAAAATCTGAATTCAGTGAAAAGAGGTAGGGGGAATCAAAACATTAAACTACTGGTTCTTGATGTGTTTTCATCTCAACTTTTCCCATATGTTCTTTCCAGGTTTCCCATAACCAACTTAACCTTTTTGTCTCTAATTTTTTTAAAGAGAAGGAAGTAAGATGAAGTGGGTGAAAAGAAAAGGAAGAATAAGGGAGAGGCCGGAAAGGGCATAAAGGAGAAAGGGGATCAGTGAAGTGGGTGTTTGCAGACTTAAGGTTTTTGGGAGATCAAAAACTAGATTGGGGGACCAAAAAAAACACTGAAAACGTTCAAGAACAAGAGTAGGTTCCAAGTGGGTAGAAATGCAATTGATTAGAAACACAAAGCTGAAAGTAGCCGAAGTATCACCATGAAAACTTTTGATCTTCTGCCAGAGGACAATGGGGCACTGTCTTCTGGGCTCCATGATGTTTGCAGTGGTGTCTATAAGGGCAAGGCAGATTTCTGGCATGGTTCATATCACACCGAAGTGTGAATTTATTTAGATGTTGGGATGAAAGACTTCAGAAGAGACAATATATTTTATTCATGTGTGCACACAGTTGATATTTAATAATTGTTTGCTGCAAAGGAGTTATGAAAAATAGGACTAAATGAGGGGAGGGAAGAGAGAATGACAATCAGATATTCAGGAAATGCCTTATCTCAACCAGTATGAGGCAGATAGTAATTTTTGTCTCATATCAGCTATTTAATCCTTTCAAATCAAGCATGTTTTTGCCCTGACAACTAAAAGAGAGAAAAAGAGACAAAGTGATTTATACCTTTTCATTAAAAAGTTTTAAAATGAGCAGCAGCCAATATTGTGCATAGCTAAAACTCAAGGGCATATATTACGAACTTAATAAACCATTATCTCTAAAATAATTGTTCTGAATGAGCTTTAAAAATGGTTTTATGTCTTTTACATCTCCATCTGTCCTGTGTTAAAATAACCTAAACTCTTTAACATTTTGCCTTTGAAATCTTGACTGTGATGCTCAGATCAATTACTAATGATTTTCCACTTCCTAAAAAATAAAAAGTAGAAGAATATATTATATTTTAGCAATGTTCTTTCTTTTTCAAAACAGTTTCTTATCTTTGATCTCCTTTGATCATCATATCAAAGGTATAAGGTTTAGCCCCTTGGTGTGGAAACTGGGGAAGGGGAAACAATAGCACACAGTGGGTTAAGGTCTAAGCAAAATGAAAACGTAGGATGCTGAGTTTCACTTCAGTTCTCAACCTGCAGCAATGCTTAAAATAGGATCATTCGAGAATGTTCTTTGTGTCTTTTGAAGCAGAAAAAGGAGAAAAGTATTCCCCAACTGCTTACGTATCAGTTATGTTCTTGCATATGCTAATAGCTTTGCTTTATAAGATAGATTTTTATTTTCACACAGCTGTAGTTTTCAAACTTCTTTTTAGCAGCAGAACTTTCTTATCAAAATTCCATGCCAAAGCCTTCTATAAAAAACCAGATAAAAGTGGAGCCACCCTGATTTCAGCACAGCTGAGTGACCTGGAAAAGGTTTGGTGATATGGAGCATTGGCCTCAGTCTCAACACCGTGTGCACTGCCTGGGAAGAACAATGGACACCACCGAACACAGAATGACGATCAGACCATAGCGAGTGTCTGACTGTTGGTTAAATTGAGAATACTGAGGACTTGACAATCCAACCCATCCCAATATCAAGTCTACCACTTATTCACTGTGTACACTGAAGAGATAATCAAACTCCCAAGCCTCAGTTTCTTCATCTAAGAGCCACAGTAACACCTGCCAGCTGACTCTGTTCAGATACTCCAAGCAGATCATGGGTCACAGCGCTATACTTAGCACATAGTCAGTACTCAGGCAGTTTCCCTTTTGTTAGGCCATTACCAAACTGCATGCTTTTCTGACAAACCAAATGTTCTCCTATTTCCTTAGGGGTTGTAAATACCATTTGTTTTCTTAAGCCCAGCTCATGCCCATTATCACAAGAAAGCTTGCATTACTCCCTCAAACATTTAGCATTTTTTATTCAACTAGCACAACATCAGGACTTTAAAAGCATGTTGAAAATAAACTTGATTCCAAATATGATTTATAATGTCCCAGGAAACAGCTCATTTACCCAAGAAAGCACCATCAATTATTGACAGATGTACCCTGTGAGGAGAAATAGCTTTAAAACTAAGAGACTGAGGAAAAATCATGCTTCAACCCCTTAAGCCAATTATCCAAGGTGATTTTAAGCATTAAATCCTTAGATATGCTTAATTTACTATCCTTGCCTGTAAGCACAGAAAGAATTGTATGGAAGGGGGAAAAAGTGGTAGCCAATTTAATACTGCTTTTAAAAACAAAGACAAAGAATAGCATAGAGGAGGAAAACATAGGAGGTAATATGTGGGTGTTGGATGCTTGTGGGTTTATAGATTGAACATCCCTGGCCCTTGTGCACCTTGCCCCCTTGTTGCAGAGCCAGCTAATCCCTACCTTTCTTTGTTCAGTAGAAATAATTACACTTACCTAACTCTGACCTAATAATTACACAGTGCCTGATTTTATTCTCAGCATGTTGACTGTGGTTGAATCTCCTTGGTTTTCAGTGCAAAAGCCTTACTAAAGATGTTAACATTATTTGCTTTAACATCAAGCTAGTGACAAGGCTGTGCAAGGTTCTGTGAAAAGCCAAGAGGCCAGTGTGAATCCAGCCCAGGGGGCTTGTAATCTGTGTTTTACATATAGATATTAGAAAGCCTTGGCACGACTACAAAGCTTGTTTACATGTGCAAAAAGAAAGGGAATGCGTGAGGCCAATACATTTGAGAATGCTAATGTTTCTTGATAGTTTCTCAAAAATAAGAAACATAGGACAGAATTTTTTTCTCTAAAATCCAAACTATGAGGCAAAGGTGCCTAATTATGGTCACATAGCTTTAATTTTCATATCCTGAGGAGTAAGAGAACATGTGTGCACACACATACAGACACATATACACATTGTATTATGCTGTGAGTAACTTCAGATAGACAGAAATAAAGAAAACTGGGATGGGGAAGAGAACTAATCAATGTAAGAATTTCTGCATCATCGATGAAACATTTCTATACTGATAAAATAAACCCCACCATACATTACCTTAAAAAATTACTATCCAGATCCCAGTGAAAAGCCTGTGTGGACCAGAGTGGTAGGGGGGCAGATATCAGCCAGGGTTGCACACTGAAAATAGCTGCACAGGTGCATGAGCAAAAGACAGAGGCTCACCAGGTTCCCTCCGTAAGTGCATGAAGATCCCAACAAGAAGCCACATGGACTAGAGCTGTGCAGGTGTGAGTAGCTCCCAGCCAAGGCCCTACCAAGACAACAGCAGCTTCGGCCCACAGCCTCTAACCAAAGTCCCTAGAAAAGAGCAACATAGCCAGATTGGTAAGTGTGTTACACCCTGACCAAGTGGGATTCATCCCAGAGACACAGGGATGGTTCAACATAAGCAAATCAGTAAATGTAATACACTATATTAATAGAGCCAAGGACAAAAACCATATGATCATCTCAATAGATGTAGAAAAAGCATTTGATAAAATCTGACATGCATTTATGATTAAAAATTCTACAAAAAATTTGAATAGATGGTCTTACCTCAACTTGATAGAAGCCATCTATGAAAAACCAAGTTTTGGAAATACTAGCCACAGCAATCAGACAAAAGAAAGAAATAAAAGCAATAAAGATAGGAAATAAAGAAGTTAAATTGTCATTATTTGCAGATGACATGATACTCTATATAGAAGACCCCAAGAACTCCACCAAAAGTCTTCTAGACTTAATAAGCAAATTTAGTAGAGTAGTTGTATACAAGGTAAATGCACAAAAATCAATAACTTTCCTGTACACAAACAATAGACTCACTGAGAGGAACTGGAGAAACAACTCCCTTCACAATAGCATCCAAAAAAACGAAATACCTAGGAATTGACCTAATGGAAGAAATCAAAGACTTCTACTCTGAAAGTGATAGCACTCTGAAAAAAAAAAAAAAAGAGATTGAAGAGGATATCAGAAAATGGAAAGTCATCTCTTGTTCCTGGGTAGGAAGAACCAATATAATGAAAATGGCCATACTTCCAAAACTGCTATAGAGATTCAATGCAATCTCAATTGAAATTCCAACAGCATACTTCACAGACCTGGATAAAACAATCCAAAAATTCATTTGGAATAAGAAGAGACCTAAAATAGCAAAAGAAATTCTAGGCAACAAAGACAAAGTAGGGAGTATCACAATCCCTGATTTTAAATTATACTATAAAGCTACTGTAATAAAAACAGCATGGTACTGGCCAAGAAACAGACCTGAGGACCAGTGGAACAGATCAGAAGATGCAGAAACAACTTTAGACATACTCAGCCACCTCATCTTTAACAAAGGAGACAAACACACTCACTGGAGGAAAGACAGCCTCTTTAATAAATGGGCTGGAAAAACTCGGTTTCAACTTGCCAAAGATTAAAACTAGACCCATATCTCTCACCATGCACTAAATTAAAATCAAAAGGGGTTAAAGATCTAAATATTAAAATAGAAACACTAAACCAGCTGGAAGAGAGGTTAGATAGAATTCTTGAAGATATTGGAGTAGGAAAACATTTCATGAACAAAGCCTCAGTTGCACATGAACTAGCACAAAGAATCAACAAGTGGGATCTCTTCTTGTTAAAAAGCTTCTGCACAGCAAGAGAAACTGCCAACAGCATGAAGAGACAACCTACAATGTGGGAAAAAATTTTACCAGCTGTCCCTCAGACGAAGGTCTATTTTCAAGAATATATAAAGAACTTTAAAAAATCACACCTCCCAAATCCAAAAATGGGCTTCTGAAATGAACAGACATTTCTCAAAGAAGTAGAAATAGCAAATAAACATATGAAAAATGTTCAATATCACTGGTCATTTGAAAGATGCAAATGAAAACAACACTGAGATTCCACCTCACCCTAGGAAGAATGGCTGTTATCATACAAACAATCAATAATAAATGCTGACAGTGTTGTGGGGAAAAAGAAGTCCTTCTCTACTGTTGGTGGGAGTGCAGACTGGTGCAACCACTGTGGAATCAGTAAGGAGATACCTCAAAGAACTTGGATTACAGGTCCCATTTGATGCAGCTATTCCCCTGTTGGGTATCTTTCCAAAAAAATTTAAAAATCATACCACTGTGATCTATGTGCACCCATGTTCATGGTGGCACAATTTGTAATAGATAAAACGTGTTAACAGCCCAGTTGCTCATCAACTGGAGAGTGGGTAAAGAAAATGTGGTTTTTAAAAATAAAATGGAGTGCTACTCAGCCATAAAGAGTGAGAAATTAGGGACATTTATAGCTAAATGGATGCACATTGAGGCCATACTTTAGGTGAAACAAATAGGACACACATGTGTAAGTACCAGATAGTTTCGCTGGTGTCAGAAGCTGAAAGTGTACATGAGGATCAAAATGTATAATAGATAATGTGAAATAGGAAGAAAAGGTGCAAAAGGGAAGGAGAAATGGCCAGAGTAGGGCAAAGGAAAGAAGGGAATGGAATTAATATGAGAAAATGGAAACAAAACCTTTGTAAATAGGGAGGGGTGGAGAGGTTGAAGGAAGGGCAGGGGAATGGAGAAAAAAATAAGAACCAGGATAGATTACGCAAAGGTACAAATTTCCAATGATGAATGTCAGTATACTGTATACCTAAAATGTACCAATAAGATTAATTTTTAAAATTACTACCCTGAGCTGGGCATAGTGGTGTATGCCAGGACTCGGGAGGCTGAGGCAGGAGGTTCGCTGCAAGTTCGAAACCAGCCTGGGCCACATTGCGAGTTCCAGGTCAGTCTCAACTACATAGTAAGACCCTGTCTCAAAAAACAAATAAATAAATGAATAAATAAATAAATAAAAATTACTACCCTGACTTGATGCAAATGATCGTTAAAAGTATAGTTATAAAACCTTTAAATTATCTGCTTATATCTCATGACTTAGCAGAATAATTACAGGCTACACTCTTTCATCTTTTTTACACTTTTTAAAGTACGAAATAAGAGATACACTGTATTGGTTTATTAAAAGACTGGCCTCTTTTAGCATGCACATTAACCCATTATTAAAATTTGCGTGTAAAATTAAGAAGCTTTTGACTTTTATAGTTTTAACTTCTAAATTCAAAATTCAAAATCAGCATTGGAGTGACACCTGGTTGCCAGAGATTCTGCAAGTGTTTTCAAAGGTACTACTTCATTTGGTCAATACCCAAGCTCCCAACCAGGTCTCTGGATTGAAATCAAGTGTGACCTCCACTACATCACAACCTGCCACCCTTCCCATGTCATCAAATCCTTGAGGAACGCGGGGAAGAAATCAGTAGAAGAAGTGCAGAACTCATGGAAAATGGTGTGTCAGAAGTGGAAGCCATATGCAAGCTCTGTCTCTGGTCTACTGCTGGCTTGCTGTAAGTGGCATATATCTATTCTTTGGAGACCCCTATTTCTCTAAATGTGAAACAAGAAATACGGGATCCTTAATCATCTCACAAAAATATTGCCAAGGAACTTAAGTATTTTGTACCTTTGAGATTTTCACTGTATTCAGTGTATGACTTTAAGCTTAAATCATCAAATGTGTATCCTTGAACAAGAGATGAGCTTTCGACAATGAGTTATTTCTAACGATGTTATTAATGCTTAAAATTTCATGTTTGAGAGAGGCACAGTCTGGGGCAAGAGGAATCCTCTTTGGAACTGCCATCATCCCTGGGACATCTCCTTAACATCTTCAGACTTTTATCCTGTAAGGAGTGGAAATTTTTTATCATTTAGAAGCATACTTAAAAATCATCAAAAAATTGTTCAGAGCCAAGGGTGATAAATAAAGTGAGGTATCAAACTGAATAATATCATTTTGATATTATCTAAAACGTGCTTGTAAAGAAAACTCAGTATTTGAAGAATTCATAAGCTTACTTTGAAGACAACTGCAAAAAAGAATTCCAGAATATTATAGGTAACTGCACACAAAATGTTTCACATAACTGCACACAGCCACTCAAAAATTCCCTTTTGCAAAATGTCTCAAGGTACTTAAGAGAAAACATTTCAAGAAGATATTTCTTCAATTAAATAGACAAGGACACTAATTGAAATGCGAGCCATCGTTCTGGGCCACATGTGGGTTCACATCTGTGTACACATTCATGTGCACACATAGGAAGGTATCATGCCACCCACAGAAAGGAATTGCCCAGGTTCAGGCCTTGCTCTATAAGAGCTATTGCTCTTCTAGTCCGTTCATCTGATCCCCGAAACTTGAACACAGTCATCATGCCTCCTCAGAGCAGGTTTATGTCTTCATATTCTGGGAAGGATTTTTTTTCTCACTTGGAAATAAAGCCTCAAGTAATTATGTGATGTCTGCCTTTAATTAAAGATATGTACAAGTAGCCTTATGCTATACACTTATATACATGTGAAGTGTTAGGCCATAAAAATGAAGAGTGAGGATGACTAGTGATGTTTGCACTTCTAGTTGACATCAGCAGGGACTATAAACCCCCCAAGTAAGAAAAATATAGTGATTCACCCTTTTTCACCCTTTTCCATAGAGAATAAGTTCTTCGACCCCCAGCACATGCTTGAAGCTGCAGACAGAGCAATTCTCTGTCTCTGTGTGTGTTTCTGTCTCTCTATCTATGTCTCTCTCTCCTCCCATGTTTTTTTCCTCTGCATATGCACATATTATAAAGTTTATAAATAAGGCACAGTCAGAAATTAATCATAATAACCAAGAGCAAAACAGAACAACTATAAAAATGTATTATAATAAAAGTAATTTCAAACTTATAAATTATTTCTGAAATTTTCTATTTAATATTTTTAGACACCAGTTAACCATAGATAGCTGAAATCACAGGAAGTGAAACTGTGGGTAAGAAGGTACACAAAATAAATTCAAAGTATGGGGTTAAAAAGAAAAAGCAATATGAATGCTATACAAAATAGGCTAACCTGAACAGATCTACTGTAGAAAGGAGTCAGCCAAGACCTCTCTCAGCAAGTGGCATTTGATGAGAAGCAGGATGCCTGTGATGTTCAGGGCAGCAGCTCCCATTCAGAGCAATGAACAAGAGCCAGTGTAGCATGTGCAGGGAGCGGGAGGGTGTTGGGAATGAAAGCAGCCTGGCACCTTCTGGAAATGATCAGAAGGCAAATTCCTCTGGAGAACTGAAAAGGAAGGGCACAGTGGCCTGAAATGTGATTACAGAGGAAAGCAGGGGACAGATGGTGTCTAAAGTTTATGCCAAAAGCCTGCGTACAAAGGGGTCTGTTTTAGTGGAGTGAGAAGAAAGAACAGTATTGCTGTTGTTTTACAGGTGAGGAAACACAAACTCTGAGTGGTGATAAGACTTACCAAGATTATTAAACCTGTCAAGCATAGCACTCTGTTTTAGCTCTTTCCATTCTCTCCTCCTTCCCACAAATACGTAATGAGTGCATACTGAGTGTCAAGCATACTACTACTTGTGAGATAAGATAAGAGTATTCATCTCAATGAGATTAAGTCCAGAGGTGAAAAATGATCATGTGAACAAATGCAAGAAAACATGACAAATGCTATGCCCAGAAGTCTCTCCAGAATAGAGAGACTCAAAAGGGAGAGAAGCCGGTTCAGTGTGGGTGGAGCAGGCAGGATAAGAGATTTAGAAGCATTGAGTTCAGTCTCCAGGAGATGAATGTTTCTGAGGAAAATGGAGTTAAGAGATGCAGGGGATAGGGAGCTGTTCTAGGATGGGGTAAGGGTAGGGGCCAAAAAAAAAAAATTGGACACAGTCAAAAGCCAAATGGTGAGTCCCTGGCATGTAAAGAAAGCCTGGACTTCCTTCTCCCACAATGGAAGCCAGTAACTGCTTTCAAGCAGGGGAGCAATATGATTGGACTTGCTAGATAGATCACACCAACACAACTGTAGAGGTGGTCTGTAGTGGTGAAAAGGGCAATAAAAGGAATGGCAAGACCAGTGAGGAGAAGTGCGAGGTCCAGGGAAAAGGAAAGCAAGGTCTGAGGAAAGACACTGGGCAAGGGCTGTAGAGATGAGAACATAATAAATAAATGGTAAGGAGGAGAAAGGTGCAGAACTTAGAACTCTGGGCACGTTGGGTAAAGGAGGTGGGGCCTAAGGAGAATTCTGGGTTTCTATGACTCTTTGACTCACAGTTCAATATTTTTGAGATGGGACATTTTTGTAATTTGTGTGAGAGAACAACTTTTATTTGTTGCAGGTGCTTTAACATCTCCCCTGCCAGCTACGAAAAACTCATCTGAATTGCTCCAATTTTAAATTATTCTTAAATAGTCTATAATATAATTTCCTCTAATAAGTTATTATTTAGAAAACAATGAATCTTTTTTAACCTACAATGATCAGCACAAAGGCTCTGCTGGCTTGCAGAACAAATTTTCACATTGCCATTGGCAGAGCTGATAGCTAAGCAGAAAAAGAAAGTAATTCTTAACGAATTGAATTTCCTGATATTTAAGTTTCTATCAAAGGAAAAATATTAGAACTCTACTTAAGAATATAGTTATCTCTCTGGACTCCTCAAAAAGTGTGAAATAATAATCCTTTTTATGTTTAGACTTGTCTGGATATGCCCTGCTACCATCATAAACACAGCACACACAAGTTCAATTTCTATTCACAGAACACTGAAAAAATAGCTTCAGGTTCAAGTCTGAAAATGGACTTGAAATACCTGATATTAACACAGCATAGGGCCAGGGATTTAGCTCTGGGGTTCAGT
Source organism: Fukomys damarensis (assembly GCF_012274545.1). Lineage (NCBI taxonomy): Eukaryota > Metazoa > Chordata > Mammalia > Rodentia > Bathyergidae > Fukomys > Fukomys damarensis. The sequence continues at coordinate 6,273,837 of NW_022900948.1, read as the reverse complement.
G
>NW_022900948.1:6271002-6273770 GCF_012274545.1 Fukomys damarensis | reverse complement strand
GATTTAGCTCAGTGGTTCAGTGGCCTGCCTTGCAAGCGCAAGGACCTGAGTTCAATCCCCGGTACCAAAAAAACAAAGCAAAACACAGTATAGATATGTCTAGAAAACAACATATTTCAAAATTATATTTAAAGGTTTTTCAGAAAAACTTGGCTTTCAGGGACAAGTGTCAGTGACATCTATACACTAATTATTTCTGGGGCTTATATAAGTCAGCTTCCCTAAACATTCCATACTCGTCTCGTCTCAGTCTTTTCCTCAACATCCCCCCCCTCAGCCATTTTATCTGTCATGCTTATGCTTTTGAAAAACATAAAAAACCCTTAACCATGCTTCACAGGAGAAATTATTTGAGGCTCTGATTAGCTTAATGTTTCACTCAGCTGATGCAATGTTCAGAGAAATTCAAAACATACTCATCAATGGTCAGTTGAGAACTGTGCCTGGTACAGTATTTTAAAGATCTGAGATATATGTTATCATCACACAATAACAGAACAGAGGACCTCAGCAATGCACTCAACATCACATGGCCACCAAGAGACAGATTTGGGATTCAAACCCAGCTCTGTGACTTCAGAGCTAATGAGGCGTGTGGGCAACAGTTCCAGTGAATCTCCCAACACTGGAAATTTCCTACAAGTGTTGCCTAGATCATTCTTTTTTGTTTTTTGCAAACACAGAAGTGAAAAATAATTGTGATTTATATGCATGTACCCTTAATTGGCTATCCTGCTCATTTATTTCAGACTACAGAGGCACAATTATTAAGCCTCTGGGTGTTTTTGCAAGTTAGTAAAGGAAGCAGTAAAAGTGGACATACCATGCTTGTTGCAATAGCCTGCAATTAATGGAAAGAGCTCTCATAGCTATAGTTAACTCAGCTGTAAACTCATATTCTTCCCATCTAACTCCAGAAGCAAATTTATAAGCAAACAAATGAGTTAATTTGCTCTTTCAGCTAAAGTGGACCAAGGAGAGGCAATTCTCTATTGAGGAAGTAGTGTTGAAGTTTGTTAATGACAACCTTGAAGTAGCCTAACATTATGGTTTCATATGATAAATTTCAGTTTTCAAAATCTAAATTGCAAACTACTAAAAATCAATTGCTTAAAGGGGAACAAGCTGTCAGCAGGAAGTATAAAAGTGAGAAGGAGATAGTTAGCATATTTTAAAAATAGATTTGTATATAATTCAGTCATTTTCCAAAGATATGTGTTACTTAGATAAGATAGGTAATTTCCCCAGTCATGGGTTCTACATTTATGAATTTATTTTGTATATATTATTGCCATTACAGATTATTATGTTTTAGAAACTGTAACTGTGTCATGGAGGTTATAGGATATAAATGGATGTTATAATGAGTTGTAGAATAGTGTAAGAAATTACAAAATGGACCAAGAATTAGTAGAATTAAATTTAAACAGACATAATATAAGACCAGGATGGTAGATGGATTCTAACCAGTGGATATAAAATAGTTGTATCTCAGGATCTTTCAGAGATAAACACAGTATTAGTTTCCTATTGCTGTTATAATAAATATCCATGCACTTAGTGGCTTAAAACAACTCAAATATATTAACTCATAGTTGTCAAAGATCAAAAGTCTAGGTGAGCAGGACTAGGCATTCTGCTTAGGATCATACCCACCAAATTCACGGTCTTGGCAGTGATGCACTCTTTACTCAAAGTGCTAAGGAAGAAGTCTCCTTACTTATTCAGGTGTTAAAAAATCCAGTTCCTTGCATAGATAAAGCTGAGGCCCCCCACTCACTTGCAGCTATAAAGCAGGGGAAGTTTTCAATCTTAACAGCTGCCCACATTCTTTCTCAGGCTTTCTCTGTGACACTCCTTCCACTACAGATATGGTAATATCACCCTTTTCCTGCTTTATAAATGTCTGATTTCTTCCAACTCTCTGACTCCAGAGCACATGTGTACGGACACAAGCACTCATGCAAAATCCACATTTCACCAACACCACTGTTTCTCAGGGACCTGGCACTCAAATGATTTGTGAAGGAATGTGGCTGCCCAAACCACCAAGATATCCGCCAAAACTTATGAGTGTGAGAAAAACCCTATACACCAGTGCCTGTCTGTTCACAAGGTAAGCAAAATCAACTTACTTTATACAATACTGTTTTGAGCTCTGAAAGACACAGAGCACCTTAATATACAAGTTAGCAGAAAATATACTGATCATATTGTTAAGAAAATATCAGAAAACACTGGAGGTATGTTTCATAACCATTACTTTCTTACTCTGTGTCAGGTATTACACAGCATTTAACATAGGCCATTGTGAATATATGACTATGTATATGACTATGTATGTGTATGACTATATACATTTACACTAAGAGAAAGGATGTGGTGGGACTAAATTGTGCATGGCATGATTCACTCCTGCCACAGAATTGTTCAACAGTCCAACTGCCAATTTTGCCACAAATCCTAAATCTGCTTTGACATCAAGGTCTGCAAATTAGTCTATCAAGAAACACAACTCACTGATCTCTGCTCATTTTTTATGTGACAAAGATCATTTCCCCGTAAAAATATAGTTGCATGAAAAATCACTTTATAGTGAGATCCAGCCAGCACAAAAAAAATTCCAATACAAATACAAATGAGTCAGAATTTTTAAAAATTTCTTTGAGTTGATATTTAAAGGACAAAGGTATTTATTATTTCTGCCCAGTCAAAATATTAACTTGAGGCCGGGGATTTAGCTCAGTGGTTCCACTGCCTGCCTTGCA
>NW_022900948.1:6260776-6270880 GCF_012274545.1 Fukomys damarensis | reverse complement strand
CCAAAAAAAAACCCCAAAAAAAAAAAAAAAAAAAAAAAAAAAAAAAAAAAAAAAATTAACTTGATTAACTATAAAAGTACCTTCAGGACAGTGATTTGTATTTTTCACTGATCACAATGAAACAATGATCCAAATCATTAGCACATGTATTGATTTCCCTAAGTATACTGAGTTAAAGCCAGTTGAAATTAAAAGAGCTTAGATGTTATATCCTAGGTCGTATCTAGAATCCACCATCTCATTTTGCACAGCTATCAGTGCAGAGGTAATTTTCTACCTTTCTTTTAACTAAACTATTTTGTTGTTATTGCTGTCATTGTTTGGCTTTAGGGGGGGTTTTCTTTTCTTTTTTTTTTTTTTTTTTCCATTGAGACAGGATCTCACTATGTAGTTCAGGCTGGGCTTGAGCTCACTATGTAAATCAGGTTGACCTCAAACTCCCTGAAATTATCTTACTTCAGCTTCCTAAATTCTGGGATTATAGGCATGTGCCACCTTACTCAGCTTAAAACTAAACTGTTACAAAAAGGAAAATAGTAGACAAAGTAATTCATTCCAATCTTTCTATGTTTTTTCTTCTGTTCCTTCGGTAGAGGGAAACTAGTGACTAATACTCACTGACTTCAGAATGAAGTTTGAGTTCCTATGATTTTTATTACTATTCTTCAAACATGGCTCTGTGAAACACTGTTCTATGTTTGTTTGTTTGCTTTTGGTACCAGGGATTGAACTCGGGACCTTGTGCTTATGAGGCAGGCGACAGAACCACTGAGCTAAATCCCAGGTCCTGTTCTATGAAAATTAAAGAATTTTTATGCATTGTTGCAGATTATTTACACCAGGGAAACTATTCGGTATTTACAAATGTGTGACTTATTTATTTCACTTAGGAGTACATCTTCAATATGTATCCATTTTCCTATGAATGAATCTATTTTCTCGTTCTTTGTGGCTGAGTAATATTCCATTTTATAGAAAAACCACAACTTCTTTATCCAGTTTCCAACGGATGGGCAAATAGGCTGTTTCCAAGATTTAGCTATTATAAACTGTGCTGCTATAAACATTAGTGACATTTAGAAATGGGAACAAAGGAGCTAAAAGTGTAGGGAAGGTGGGATGGGTAGGGGAAGAGTAAAAAGGGAAAAGAAAAAAATGAGAGATAATGAAAAGATGAAAATAAAGAGTTTGTAGATGGGGAGGGGAGGAGGGGGTTAAGGGAGGGCAGGGATAAGGGGAAAAAATGAGAATCAAGACTTGTCATGTAGAGGTACAAGATCCCAACAATGAATGTAACTGTACTGTATCCCTAAAATGTACCAATAAACTCAATTAAAGCTGAAAAAAAAAAAGAATTTTAGAAGATGTAGGAAATCATATATTAACATAACCTTCACTGTGATTAGGAAAAATTAGGGTTTTCATGACATTTTATCATGTCTCACTCCACTGTAAACATTAGACAATATTTACTTATAAACGTAGATGAGGTATAAAGCATATAATTTTGTATCAAAAAACAAGAGCTGTAATCACTTTGTCACTTTACTGAGTAGAAAATACATTCAGTAGAGATATTATCAACTTTTCTATGAAATCTGCCAAATGAAAGCTCTCTAATGAAAAACTGTGACCTTTAACATTGTTTAACAACCCTATAATGAAATCTTATTTTAATTCTCTGTTCTACATATCATTTCATGCATTATCAGCCCCCAAAATTTTTCAATGACAATAATTTTGTTGAAAGTGTCTTAAAACAACCAATATTCAAATTCATTGAGTGTCATGTATTACTTGTACAGCTTCTTTATTGACATTATTTTGAAAATATTGCTTGCATTCAGTTCTTTTGCAGATCAAGTTTATACTATAGCTGTTATAGAAATTTACATATAGATTAAAAATTACCTTGGAGCCCATTATACCCTGATGAGTTAAAGACAAAGTAAGTCAAAGTTGATAGATGTTTTTTTATTAAACCAAGATTATGACATTTTAGACTAGTTAAAATACAGGCTTGAGGTTCATGACTTATATCGAAAAATGTCAGACAGCATGTTAGCTCAGCAGACATAGCCAATTTCAGATACATTCTTCAGGCCTGGAGTCACTGTCCTTCAAGCTGACTCACTTCTTTGTTTATGGTGCATCCAAGAAGCACTAAAAATAGTTGTTTCAAATCAAATCAGTTAGCAGGCCATTGGCAATACAGACATTGTTAATTAAATCTGAGGGGGAATCTTTTTTTCCAAATGATGGACAAGCTTGAAATTTAGCTGCCTACTTTGATAGCCCTAGTTTATTTGCCTGTATGCCTGTATGTATAGTTCATCCACTATTCATCAGGGATACATTAGCTGATCATATCTAATAAGACAGATTTTCAAATACCTCTAGTAAGCAGAAGACTGTTCATGGTGGTGTGTCATTCAATTGCCCACCATGGCCAACTTTCCTTAAACTCTCCTGCTCACGGTAAAGGGAAAGGGCTGCACAGCCAGATTAGAACTATGAACCGTGCCCATCCTGGACACACAGATGGACAAAAGATGAACAGCTTTCTTTATACCTGTCAATCTATCGGCCCCTCTGGTACTAACTGCGTTCTCATAGATTGGGTCAAGAAAAGCTGCAAAGTCTTGTGGAGTCGAGGCCAGCATTAGTGTCAAGGCAAAGCATGTTATTTAAAAGCAGAGGCAATAGATTAGCAGGTCAAACTATCCAGTAGAGAGGAAAATGAAGGCGAGTTTCAGAGAATAACAAATTTGACAGAATATATTGTATAAGAGAAGCACAGTGAAAGAGAAATAAAAAGAAACAGACAGAAGAGCCAAAAGACTCAGAGGATGGCAAAGTTGGAAAAAGAGAACTCCTGAGATCCCAGTGGCTTTCAATCTCCTGACCCAGTTTCAATGAATGAATTTTCTCAGTTCAGTGACATGACTTTATATCTTCTTCATGTTCCTCTTTTTCTATTTGGATTTGAGCAGCTGTTCCTTCTAAGCCAACATATTCATTAGAACACTAAGTTAAAGCATGCTTTCAAGTAGATCAACTATTTTATATCTGGGCTTCAGAGAAGGAAAGAATAAAAAATATATGTTTTGTAGCACAGGGAACGATTTGTTGATATTCTGATATGAAAGGACTCTTTAACCTAATAGCCACCATAATGTACTACAAAAAGCAAAGAAAGAAAGAAAATCCTATGCCTGTTTTCTGTTTATAAGAAAATATTAAATACCTAAGGGTTTTTGGCTTTTAGAGTCTCCAAAGAACCCAAGGTAATATGGTATGTTTCCATTTTTCAAGATGAAAAGACCTTGAAGATGATTTTTAAATTTATTCTGTACTCAGAATTTATACTTTGGTGTTTACTCAAAAGAAATGTCAGGTCTTTTTTTGTGTTTATCTTACTTCTTATGCTTAATTTTGCCTTTCTGTCTAATTCATAGGCTAATGATCTTGACATTATCTCTCTGTTGCTTCTAAATTTTACCAGAGAATGTTTCCCCTTTTCCCTTTTAAATTAAGGTCAGTTCCCAGAAATGTAGGCAACATTACACAAGAATTATAGCATACCTGGTCTATTGCCAGAGTCTAACAGTTAAACACCAACTAAAATGAAAAAAAAATTAGGCCATGACTCTGCTCATAAAAACTTAAATCATTGAATTACAGATAAAAAGGTATTTATTTGAGAGTAAAATGAACTAGGTCCTAAAATAAACAAAATAGCAAAAACATAAAAGCAATTTTAAAGAAAAATATTTACCAGGCCAGGGATTTAGCTCAGTGGTTCTAACGCCTGCCTTGCAAGTGCAAGGTCCCAAGTTTGATCCCCGGTACCTAAAAAAGAAAAGAAAGAAAGAAAAACATTTACCCATTGATTTCACATCTATATATTTGTACAAGAGAATAAAAACAGATATCCATACAACATGTATAAGAATGTTCATAAAAGGTTTACTCATAATAGCTTCAAACTATTAAAAGTAGAATACATAAAAGCCCCACACAACAGATAATACTCAGCAATTAAAAGGAATGAAGTATGATTTACGTAACAATGTAGACCAATATAGTTATGCTGAAAGAAAGAAGCCAAACAAGAGTGCTGCCCATATGACTCCATTTACATTAAATTCTAAGGAAAAAAGCCAACCTCACCTATAGAAACAGCAAAGCAATAGTGAATGAGGCCAGAGATGGGGGTGGTAGAGAGAATACTGACCTCAAAGAGACATGAAGTCACATCTTTGTATAACAGGAATATCCTGACTGAAGTGGTGGTCACACAGTTGTATACATTTGCAGATGGTAATTAAGATGAACAATTAAAATGTGTGTGTCTTATTGCACGTTGATTGTTCATTAAAGTTGATTCAAAAACAAAAACTTTATTACAAAGGTGGACCATTCCCAGATCTATCACTATAAAGTTACAACTTATCCTAAGCAAAATCAGTTTATATAAACGTTCAAACTGTGTATATTTAACATATATTTTTCTCTGGAGCTACTTTAGTTCACTGTCATTAATTTAATGGAATCTACTAATTCATGATATTTATATGTCACAGTTAGTTGGACTAGGAAAACATTTACTATTCCCATTTTTATAAAAGCCTGATAAGGTTTACAAAGTATCAGACAAGAACTGTAAAAGTTTGGGAGACTTTAAATAAAGAGAAAGAGACATAATTCTCTAGTCATTTTTCTTCCACAAACTGTTAAATATGTTGCATGGGTTCATATGCTTTAGAATAGATTTATTGCTTGTGGTTTCATCTCTCTATGTTTAACTATCCCAAGTTTGAAAGCACCAACAATTCACTTCCAAAAAAATAGTAAAGAATCTTTGTTCCAGGGATCGCATCAGGACCTCTTTTCTACCAGACAAAAATCACTGAATTACATAGAGAGGAAGCAATACCAAATTCCAACATGGAATCTTTTCTGGTCTCTGGGGAATCTTCAAGGAACCATCATGATCAATGGCTATGATAAATTATTACAATTATCACCTATTCACATTATCTATGGACCACCAACTCCATCCACCCACTCATGCCAGTTTGTAGTATATTAATAAATCCACTAAGACAAATATAATCCAAGATAGCTCCAGTGAACAAGGGTTTAAGAATAAAAGATGAATATTAAATAAGTTTCATTCTTTCAGAGTCAAAGGCTATTCTAATGGATGTTCCTAACCCTTTTCCTGCTCTCTTACAGCATACAATTTTTTAAAAATGCAGTAAGTCTCCCACTTACAAACACTTAAGTTGCAAACTTTTACAGGTCAACTACATAAGATTCACAGGTTTACTTTATATGACTTACTTTGTCAGATCACAAATGAATCCAACTTACAAACTTTCTTCTGGAATAGAACCCATTCATAAGTTTGGAACTTACTGTATTTAAAGTATAAAATCATCATCACTCCCAAATAAATGCACTATCAGTTTATTCTACTTGTAAAATGATTCCTGAATACAGTATGAGTATGCGTGTTGGTGGCTCGTGTAAAAGCAGATGTATGCCACCTGCAGCCAAGACACTGTTGGCTTCTGACTGCCTTCAGTTCTGATCCAGGAGTTGGAATGTCAGTCACTGATTTAATTCTGTAAGATTTTAGGTGTGAAGAAGGCTCATGTAGTAAAATGACACTGCATACACTTCATACAGTCCTAACAGTTTTTAATTAGCTAAGCAAATGTCTAACAATGTCCCATTTAGCAAGTGATGCACCACCAGCACAATGACTCCCTAAAATAAGTGATAACACATGACTTGTATACATAAAATATGAGGCCCCAAACATCTCCTGCCTTAATAAACCTGTACAGTATACTTAGAAGAGCTCAGCCTTCCTCTCCATCTGTCCCACTATTACAGTCGCCCAAGAGCTCTCTCAAATGTGCTCCAAATAAGGACAGTTTTCCCCTTTTCCTGATCCAGTTCTTGTTATTCACATCACCTTTCCAGGGTAAGGGTCACCTTTACCTGTCTTCTTGGGAGTATCATTGACTGCACAAAGGATGGTGTCCCTGGACATTCTCAGAGTTTCTAGCCTGATGTACCAAGGATGAAATGGAAGCTTTTTTCCTAATGTATGACACATTTTGACACTTGGTTGTGAAGGGCTTACTGTGCTACTTGTCTCACAGAATAAGCTGGTGTTCTATCTCCTTTCAATCATGTCTCACTTTAAGGATCCTAATCCAAAAAAGGTTTCCATTCATCCATATGATCCTTTTGACACCCTCTCCACATCCCACCACTACCCAGAGTGATGTCTGAATCATGGTAGGGATAAAGGACATAGCTACAATGGGAACATGCTCTATTATACCAACACTTATGTAAATGGGAGCATTATCAAAGGAGAGAATCTATTTTTCTTAAGATGTGACACTCTTAACAACCTGCACTGAATGTTTGTGTATTAGACGAAAATACATACTTTTCCTTTGAATTCTACCCTACATTACTAAATTGATAATGTGAAGATGTAAACAGATTTTGAATTTTTAACAAAATCATGAAATGATTTTTACATGGCTTTAAGTCTGAAAATCATTGCTGAGTAGTTTTGGAAAATACTGGTACAATTCCAATTTGCTGAGATAGGTGTATATAAGTATTCTTATTTATTTCTGAAGTCCTTCTTCAGCAAGAGTTGTTCAAAGGATGCAGGTCTCCCAATAAAAGAGTCCAAGAAAACCACCCTGTAGGTATCCACAGCCTTCACAGGGATATTTCAGGGATATTTATCAGTGAAAAACATGTTATAGCTGGAAAATTTCAAAATTCTGATGAAGACACTGGATATATATATATTTTTTTTGTACCAGGGATCAAACTTGGGTTCTTGTGCTTGCAAGGTAGGCAGTGGAACCACTGAGCTAAATCCCCAGCCCCTATAATTTTTACTTTTGAGTGAGAAAATACAGACATCTCAGGAAAATAATGAGAAATATTTATAATTTTAATTTTTAATCATTATTAATGTTTGCTTCATTTTGTTCTTAGAATAGGCATATTTTACATGCTAAACTTAAAAGTATAATTGAATAAGAATGCTTACTAATCACTACCCTGAATTTACCTTTAGATATTTTAGGGATACCAGTCTCTTATCTCCATCTCTTTTTTTTTAATGAATAACAGGCAAATATTTGAGGGACAAGAGAAAGGATGCTAGCATTTACTGAGTACTTACTTCCTACCAGTTCTCCTATTAAATTATATATATTTTACATCTGAGAAGTATGAAAGTTTTCTAATAGACTAGAAAAATATACATTTTCCATCCTTTCATCCTTATCTATGAGTTTCCTTTTGCATGAGGTGTGTCTTCTTATGGCTGCATTTTAATTTTGATCAAATCTGCCTGTGTCTTTTCATTGAGGACTTAAGACCATTGAGAATTATCATTGCTTGGTTTTCTACTTCTGAATCCTTTGGGGGTTTTTGTTCCCGTTGATGTTTTTTATAACTACTGTCCCAGTTAGATACACACATTCTTTTGGCTCTTTGGTGCTGGTGGCCTCCCTGTCTCTATGATTCCCTTGACTATTTCCTTCCATGGCCTTTTTGTGCTCATGTATTTCTTTAGGATTTCTCTGTCATGAAAAGTCTTTACTTTTCAGAAAATGTTGAAAGCTAATTTTGCAAGAAAATTCTAGGGCCTGAATAACTTTGCTCTATGCTCCCCTGGCCTTTAGGGTTTGTGCTGATAAATCCACTGTAATTCTAATGGGCTTGCCTTTATAAATAACTTACTGCTTTTCTGTAACAGCTTTTAGTTTTCTCTCATTTTGTTGAATTTTTGAATATGACATGTCACAGGGGGGTTCTTTTCTGGTCATAAGTATTTAGAATTCTATATACCTCTTATACTTGAATACTGAATCCTTTCCCTAGACTTGGAAAGTTTTCTGCCAAGATTTCAGTCAATAAATTTTTTATACTTTTTGGTTTGTCTTCTAATTTTTCTTTTATTCTTATAAATCTGGTATGGGCTTTTGTGAGTCATCTAGCTGCTGTTGGATACAGTTTACCTGTTGTCATGTCATTTTTAGGGCATCATTCACTTTATGATCTATTACCTTCACCTTGTCTTCAATTTCTGACACTAACCTATATTGATTGAATATACTAGCCATGCTTTCTATTGAATTTTTCATATTTTGTATTTCTACTTGCTTTCTTTTCATAATATCTTGTTATTTACCAAACTTGTTGCTCATACCTTGTATTGTCTTCACTGACTGTCCCTTCCTTAAGTTCATCTGACATTTTATTAGTGAAATCCTTTATCTCTTTAATAAAATCCTCTTTGTCTCATAAACATCTTTTTCATTTTTTTCTTTTTTTGGTACTGGGGATTGAACTCAGGTCCTTGTGCTTGTGAGGCAGGTGGTGTATCTCATAAACATCTTATAAAATTGCTTATGTGGACCAGCCCCAGCGAGGAAGGTAAGATTTTGGAAGACCGCTCCTAGATCTGTTCTCCTTCTGGCCTGCTTAGACCTATTCAGCAGGACTGAGTAGCCCCAACCTCCCCTGCCTGCTCCTCCACCAACAGCTCCAGCAAGGAAGGTGGCCATGTGGGTGCCCCTGAAACACCCCCCCATGCTGTCAGACCTCCTGATTGGGCCAGTCCTTGGACCCACTCTGCAGAGGCATAGGTGATCATAAAGGGTATTTTTCTAAGCTCCCAACTTTGAATATCTTTAATAAAAGCCGGGGGAAACCTGTAGTAGAACTGTGTGGAGTTCAACCCTTCAGGGCAGGGAACTCAATCTGGGCCTTGTGGTCTGAGGTCAGTCTGAGTCACAGGGATTTGCCATTGGCTAGCTGAGATCAGGGGACTTGGTTCTCCAAATGGCTGTGTACATGGTACATTATGACAACAGAGATATAGTCTGAAAGAGGCCCTTCAAATTCTTTTCTTTTCTTTCTTTCTTTTCCTCATTCCACTCTGCAAATTCTTTTTTTTCCCTGTACTCTTTCTCCAACTCAGTCTCTTGCTCCACCATATTATCCCTCATCTTTCTTTCTATTCCTGCTCCTGCCCTAATTCAGACTTCTTCTTTTATCATATTTTCTTTTTTCTTTATGTTCTTTTCTTCTGTCATTTTACCTCACTCAAGGGTCAATAGTTTCAAGGGAAAGTGAGCCCCTATTACTGTTAGGGGAATATATTCTTGACCTTATTCTTGTACTCTGTCTATCCCTTTTGAATTTAATAGTTTCCTAAAGATGGTATGGTCATTCTATGTCCTCTGGCTTCACTTGAAACCTTCTCCAATTCTTTCACTTATCTACTCCTCTCATCCTAACTCTGTCTAAGCCCCCATCCTAAATGGTAAAGATGCCATACTGAAAAGTGTATACATTGCAAACATATTTTGGGCTGCTTCTTCATTTTAATTTAATTCACATGGTTTAAAGGTGATAGATTAATGACTACCACAAGTGGTCAAATTTCAAGCTGTGCTTGATTCTATTGTGCTGCTGATTGTATCAACTGGGATAAAGGATTGTGATTGATTTAATGAGTTGTTTTCTCTGATATTAGGAAAATGAGAATGTCTATGAGACATTAGAGACTCAAAAGCTAAGTGCAACTATATCAGGAAGATTTAAGTAATAACCCAGAAATTAAACTAAGGACAACCCAACAACAAAAATAAAAATGAGAAAACACTTAAGCAAGACACAAAGACTTCCAGTTCACCAATGGCAAAGAGTAGGGCAAATGAGGATGAAAAGTCTGATAGTAAACCAGCAGGGCACCCTGAATGCATAGCACAGGAAGTAACAAAACAGATCAATCAGGCTCTGGAAAAAAATTCAAACAAATAATTTCCCTGATAACCATAGAGATGGTGAGCAAAACGGAAGTCATGATTCGAGACTAGAACAGAAACTGAGAAAAAAATAGATGAGCTCAGGTCCATGTCAGAAGCCATGAAAGCCCAGCATAAGAAAGAAATGGAAACAATGAATGCCCAACAGAAAAAAGAAATTGAATCCATAAAACAGGTTCAAACAGATATCCATGAGATTAAGAACTCTACTGAA
>NW_022900948.1:6244088-6260725 GCF_012274545.1 Fukomys damarensis | reverse complement strand
AAAAAAAAAAAAAAAAAAAAAAAAAACTCTATTGAAAGTATATACAACAGAATAAAATATTGCGAAGATAGAATCTCAGATATAAAAGATAGGATCACAGACAGAGACCATGAAAAGAGAGGTCTCTTAAAAACAGTAAGGGACCATGAGAAATTGGTCCAACAACTCCTAGATGATGCAAAGAAGAATAACATAAGACTGATAGGAATCCATGAAGTAGCAGGAGAAATTACAAATGACTTAAAAAAGCTCCTCACAGAATTAATGACAGAAAACTTCCCGAACTGAAGGGAAGAATTAGACATACAGATAAGTGAAGCATATAGGACTCCAACTAGCCATGATCAAATAAAATCTACATCTAGACATATAATAATCAAGATTCCAAAAACCCAACAGAAGAACAAAATACTACAAGCAGTAAGAGAAAAGAAACAAATCACATGCAAAGGAAAGCCCATAAGAGTCACAGAAGACTTTTCAACAAAAACACTCAGGTCAAGGAGAGCCTGGAGTGAGGTATTTCAAGTCCTAAAAGAAAACAAACTCCAACCTAGACTGATGTATCCTGCAAAACCCTCTTTCAAAATGGATGGGGAAATAAGATACTTCCATGACAAAGAACCCCTGAGAAACTTCATGAACACCAAACCAGCACTACAAGGAATTCTAAACAATATCCTAGAAAAAGACAATGAATGTCACAACACCATGAGGCCCAACAGACCAAATAAAATAGCCAAGGCAAGAAACTAAAAGGAGAGGGGGGAAAAGTAAAAAGAGTCAACAAAAGGACAATGACATGACAATAATAAATCAGTACATATCAGTTATAACCATCAATGTCAATGACCTCAATTCACCAATCAAGAGAAATACACTGGCAGAATGGATTAAGAAACAAAATCCAACAATATGTTGTATACAAGAAACACACCTAGTGCAAAAAGAAGCCCATAGACTGAAAGTGAAAGGATGGAAAATAATTCTCCATATGACAGGAGCCCAAAAAAAGCAGGGGTAGCAATCTTATTCACAAAGTAAATATCAAACCAAAACTGATTAAGAGAGACAAAGAAGGGCACTACATCCTTGTAAAGGGAACAATTCAAGAGGAAGAGATGACAATCATAAACATAAATGCACCAAATATTAATGTCCCTAACTATATAAAACAGATATTAAGTAACATGAAAAACCAAATAAGCACTACTACAATTGTAGTGGGGGATCTAAATACCCCACTATCACAAATAGACAGATCATCTAGGCAAAAAATAAACAATGAAATACTAGAACTCAACCAAACTTTTGAATGCATGGACTTAATAGACATCTATACAGTGTTCCACCCCACAAAATCAGAATATACATTCTTTTCAGCTGCACATGGGTCATTCTCCAAGATAGACCACATATTAGCTCACAGAACAGGTCTGAATAAATGCAAAAGAATCCAAATTATCCCCTGTATATTATCAGAACATAGTTCAATGAAGCTGGAGATCAATAGCATAAGAAACCATAGGAACTCCACAAACTCATGCAAATTGAACACTGTCCTGAACAATCAATGGATAACAGAAGAAATCAGACAGCTTTTACAAATAAATGAAAATGACAATACAACATGCAAGAATCTATGGGACACGATGAAAGCAGTTCTACATGGAAAATTCATAGCACTGACTAACTACACTAGGAAAACAGAGCAAGCTCAAATAAACAACCTAATGATGAATCTTACACTCCTAGAAAAACAAGAGCAAGAAAAACCCAAAGCTGAAACAAGAGAGGAAATTATAAAGATTAGAGCAGAAATCAATGCAATGGAAACTAAGAAAATGATACAAAAAATAAATGAATTGAAGAGTTGGTTTTTTGAAAGAATAAATAAAATTGATAAAACCTAAGCTAACCTTATCAAAAAAAGGAAAGAAAAGGCTCAGATCCATGCAATCAGGAATGAAAAAGGCAAAGTCACAACAGATCCAACAGAAATCCCAAGGATCATTAATACCTACTTTGAGAAACTGTACTCTAAAAAAATGGAAAACACAGAAGAAATGGACAGATTGCTAGATACTTATGAATTACCAAAGTTGAACAAAGAAGATAAAAACATTTTAAACACCCCATTACAATCAGTGAAATTGAAAATGTAATTAAAAACTTACCAACAAAGAAAAGCCCAGGACCTGATGGATTCACTGCTGAATTTTCAAGACATTTAGAGAAGAACTACTGCCTTTACTCTTCAAACTTTTCAATGAAATTTAAAGGGAAGCAATACTTTCAAATTCATTCATGGAAGCAAGTATCACTTTGATTCGCAAACCAGGGAAAGATGCAACTAAAAAAAGAGAACTATAGGCCAATCTCCTTAATGAATATAGATGCAAAAATCCTTAATGAGATGCTAGCAAACAGAATACAGAGGATCATCAAGAAGATCATACATCCTGAACAAGTTGGATTTACTCCAGGGATGCAAGGATGGTTCAACATACATAAGTCAATAAATGTAATACACTGTATTAACAGAGTCAAGGAAAAAACCATACGATCCTCTTGATAGATGCAGAAAAAGGATTTGACAAAATTCAACACTGATTCATGATAAAAACCCTGCAAAAAATTGGAATAGATGGTCTATATATCAACTTAATAAAGGCTATCTATGAAAAACCAACAGCCAACATCACACTAAATGGCCAAAAACTGAAAATGTACACGTTAAAATCAGGAACAAGACAAGGATGCCCACTATCACCACTCCTCTTCAATATAGTTCTGGAATCATTAGCCATAGCAATTAGACAAGAGAAAAAAAATTAAAGCAATAAAGATAGGAAAGGAAGAAGTTAAACTGTCAATATTTGCTGACGATATGATACTCTACATTGAAGATGCAAAAAACTCTACCAAAAGACTTCTAGACTTAGTTGACACTTTAGCAGAGTAGCTGGATACAAGGTCAACACCCCAAAATCAATAGCCTTCTTATACACAAATAGGAGACTCACTGAGAGAGAAATTAGGGAAACAATTTCTTTCACAATAGCATCCCAATAAATGAAGCATCTAGGAATCAATCTAACAAAAGAATCAAAAGACCTCTACACTGAAAACTACAGCACTCTGAAAAAGGAAATCAAAGAGGATATAAGAAAATGGAAAGATATCCCCTGCTCCTGGGTAGGAAGAATCAACATAGTGAAAATGGCCATACAATCAAAACTGCTATACAGATTCAGTGCAATGCCAATTGAAATTGCAACACTATATTTCACAGAACTAGAAAGAAGAATCCAAAAATTCATTTGGAACCATAAGGGACCTAGAACAGCAAAAGCCATCCTAGGCAACAGACACATGGCAGCGGGTATAACAATTCCCAATCTAAAACTATACTACAAAGCCACTGTGATAAAAACAGCATGGTCTGGCAAAGAAACAGACTGAGGATCAGTGGAACAGATTGGAAGACACAAAAACAATTCCAGACATACTCAGCTACATCATCTTTGACAAAGCAGCTGACTGTCCCCACTGGAGGAAGGATGGCCTCTTTAATAAATGGTGTTGGAAAAACTGGATGTCAACCTGCCACAGATTAAAACTAGACCCTTATCTTTCACCATGCAGTAAATTAAAATCCAAGTGGATTAAAGATCTAAATATTAAAACAGAAACACTAAACTTGTTGGAAGATGAGTTAGGCAAAACTTGAAGACATTGGCATAGGAAAAGACTTTATGAACAAATCCTCAGTAGCACAGGAACTAGCAAAAACAATCAACTGGGATCTCATCTTATTAAAAAAACTTCTGCACTGCAAAAGAAACCATCAACAGAACTAAGAGACAACCTACAATGTGGGAAAAAATTTTTTACCAGCTGCTCCTCAGACAAAGGACTATTATGTAGAATATACAAAGAACTCAAAACAATCAGCCCCTCCAAATATAAAGACCCAATTCAAAATGGGCATCCAAAATGAACAGATACTTCTCAGACAAAAAAGTAAAAGCAGCCAGTAAATATATGAAAAAATGTTCCACATCACTGGTCATTCGAGAGATGTAGATGAAAACAACACTGAGATTCCACCTCACCCCACAGAGAATGGGGGAAGAGTAAAAAGGGAAAAGAAAACAATGTGAGAGAATGAAAAGATGAAAATAAAGTGTTTGTAGATGGGGAGAGAAGGAGGGGGTGAAGGGAGGGCAGAGGTAAGGGGAAAAAATGAGAATCAAGACTTGTCATGTAGAGGTACAAAATCATAACAATGAATGTAACTGTACTGTATCCCTAAAATGTACCAATAAACTCAATTAAAGCTGAAAAAAAAAAAGAAATCACACAATAACAAATGTTGGTGGGGTTGTGGGGAGAAAGGAACCCTTCTCCATTGTTGCTGGGAGTGCAGATTGGTGCAACCACTATGGAAACCAATATGGTGATACCTCAAAGAGTTGGGACTAGAGGTTCCATTTGACACACCCATCCCTCTGCTGGGTATCTTTCCAAAAGAATTAAAAGAATCATACCAGAGTGATATGTGCACACCCATGTTTATAGCGGCACAGTTTGTAATAGCTAAAACTTGGAAACAGCCCATTTGCCCATCAGTTTGAGACTGGATAAAGAAGATATGGCTTTTCTATAAAATGGAATACTACACAGCCATAAAGAATTAGAAATTAGATTCATTCATAGGAAAATGGATACATTTTGAGGATATACTCCTAAGTGAAATAAATAAATCACACAGGTGTAAATACCGAATAGTTTCTCTGGTGTAAATAAACTATAATAGTATATAAGATCCTAATGAGATAACTGACAATTTAAAATAGAAGAAAGGGGCTGAAGGTGTAGGAGAAGTGGGAGGGGTAGGGGAAAGCTAATAAGGGAAAAGAAAAAAATATGAGAAAATGAAGAAATGGAAATCAAGTGTTTGTAAATGGGGAGGGGAGGAGGGGGTGAAGGGAGGGCAGGGACAAGGGGAAAAAATGAGAACCAAGACCTGTCATGTAGAGGTACAAGATCCAAACAATGAATGTAACTGTACTGTATTACCTAAAATGTACCAATAAACTCATTGAGGAAAAAAATAAATAAAACTGCTTATGTGTTTCTTCTTTGAGCTCTTTAAACATTTTGACCATTTGGTTTTTTTAGTACTTTGCCTGTCACATCCTCTATTTCAGTGTCTATAAGATTAGTTTTTTTGTGAGAAGGGTTTTTGAAGACATCTTGTTGCTTTGCTTTCTCACCTTTCAATTTGTGTTTTGTTTTGTTTTGTTTGCTGCAGCTACATCAGTTAGAGTGGACTCTGTCCCTACTGTGCATATCTCTTTAGTTAGAATATGTCTCCCTGTAATGTGTCCTTGGATTTCATTTTGGTTTGATGTTTATACCTCTTTTCAGCCTACTCAGTGTAATAATTGAGGGTCTTCTTAGTACCCAACCTTCTTGGGAGGGTCTGATTCCCAGAACCACAAAGAGAAAACAAACTGCAGTAATGTTGATGACATAAAGACAGACTAGATACAGTATTAGTATAGAGTAAAAGAAATTAACAGAGGCTACCATATCACTATTGATAATAGTAAAGAAATAAAAAATAATAAAATCAGAGAAAATCTGAATATTGTTATAGGAACCAGTAAAAGCTACAATTGTAACATCTTTATCAATAGATAAAAATAATAATATAATAAAGACACAAAGACAAAACAAACACTGGCATATAGTACCTCCTAAATACAACAATGGTGCCACCTTAACAGTAAAAAAGAGTTAAGTGGTAATAGCATTTAGTCATCTAAATCTCTAAAAAATTAATAAAGCTCAATTGTAGTAATTATTATAAAAATGGAGGGGATAAGGAAAAGGAGAAATGAAAGGAATAAAATTTGACAAAGAAAGAAAAAGAAGATAAGAAGAGGAGAAAATTGAGATTAAAGAATCCAATGGAAGAATAAAAGAAAATTAGTAGAATTATGTAAAAGTAACAAAAAAAAGAAAAAGAATAAAACAAAGAACAAGAGAAAGGAGAAGAGAAAAATAAATCCAAAAAGTTCCTCCACGTGTTTGAGTGAGAGATCCAATTCAGTGCTCCTCTTTGTGTCCAGAAGCTACAGAAAGCCTCTGTGTTCAGAAGAGAAAATTGGTGGGGATAACTGTATTGACTCAATATTTGACAACATTAACCCAGTGTAGCCCAGTGATTCTCAAACCTGAGCATGCAGTATCAGAATCTTCAAAAGAACTAAACAAAACATGATTTGGGGACCCTAGTTTCACATCCCTGATCCTGTGGATTTGAAGTTGGGCTGGAGAGTTTGTATATCTAAATTTCCCAGGTGGCACAGACACTGACGCTGATAACTGCTGGTCTGGACAGCCACAATTTGAGAACCTGTGGCCTAAGTAGTTTTGTTTCCTCAGCTGTGGCTAATTCTGTATCCTCCTGGTGATAAGGAGGAGGTGGAGTTTTAGCATACTACCAGATGCTTCTTGGAACTAATACCCAAACATATTCTAGCTCTGCACTTGTTTTCGATAGGAAAGGGGAAGGATTTTTATTTGAAATATATTTTGTGAAGTTAGAAAATGTAGAAAAGTGATCTCAAAGCAACTGAAAATACTTTACCAACATGAAATCTTAAATTTTCTCCTGATTTCATAATCCAGTCCAGCGGTGAACTTGTTTTCCTCTGTATTTTGGCCCTTGAAATTTGGCTGCAAAAATTAACAGATGCAAAAATGGCTGATGGCAAAATTTGCCTTTTCTCTTCAAACTTTCAGGTTTTCTTGCACTTCTCAACAAAAGATGCACATTAATTTTCAGACACATTTCCTCCCATTGGCTATTTGATAAAAATTAACTAGCTTAACAATTCACAGAGAGTTTTACAGGACTCATCACCATCTAGTATGATAATCCTTACAGTTCTGGATACTTAGATGATCTCCAATTATGAACTTTATCTTAGAGTCTTGTTGTCTCCTAGAAAACAGTATTTTACCATTTCACAAACATAGAATTTCAATCTAAACTTCATGTCGGTGTATTTTTCTTTGCCTCATTCTCTTTTAAAAAATCTGTCTCTGCAATAAAGAAATTCACTTTATCTCTGTATTTTGTGTTCTTTTCTTCAGATGTTTTCAAGAATATTTAGCATTATGATATCAAGAAGTAAATCTGAACCATGGGATGCATATCTCCCCAGTCATGAGATAGTTGCATCTTTTCTTATAGCACGCATTTTATTTACTCCACTATCAACACATTTAGCATGCCCTTAATATTCAAAGGATGTTATAATAAAACTAGTGGCTGTATTCACAAAGAAAAAGTATTATATCATTTTATGAAAGTTGTTAAAGTTAATAGAGAATACAAACTTGATTAAAAGAGCAAACACCTCATTGAGGTGTCAGAGCCTGAACAAGGTGAGAATGATATGACTCAGGGACATTGAAAAGGATACCTGTGGTTGACAGTATAGTCATATGGGTAAAGTCTAGCTAGGGAAGTCAGAATGTGAGTTCGGAGAGTATCCTCCTGGGAGTCTTTACTCACTGACTCACCTCCTACCATTCCTGCCCCTTACAGCCATCCTGAATTTAAGCTTTTGCATTCTGTTACTCCTGTTACCCCCGTCCAGGTTTCCTCCAAACAGTAACACAGCTTTATCCTTTTCATGAATAAATTCTCTGCCAGATGCCACTGCCTTAGAGAGCTCTTTTCATATTTAAAATGTACCTTCCTTCCCATTAAATCTACATTTCTCTCTCAACCCATCTAATTTTCTTCATGGTACTTATTAGTATCTGAAAGTAATTATTTATGTACTTGTTTATGATCTGCCTCCTTTTTATACACAAGGTATGTTATCCTCTGAGTCTTCAGGACTATAATACTATATGTTGAATGCGTAGACACAAAAATGATACCCAGGTGTCACCTCTGCTGACTCATTAACTATATGCTCTTGTCTACACACCTCACAGAACATAGGACTGAAGTTCCTGTCTCAGAAAAATACACACACACACATGCATATTATTACTTGTGCAGGAACTTTAGGGTCACACAAAATAGATAAAACTATAACCCTCAAATTATAAGCACAGGGAAGGGACAGGGAATGAAAAAATAAATTGAGTTGTATTATGTATGTGCACCAACTCCCCATAAGGACTGTAAACATTATGTACTACAAATATATGCTAATAAAAAAATCTGAAAAAAAGCTATATCCTAGAGAATGTCACCTGCTTGACACTGATACAGATCTTTCTCTTCTGTTTTGTGTGTCCACGAACTGTATTTGCTACATAGAAAGCCCAGGACAAAATGAAGGTCTATGAAGAAGAGAAAAGTATCATGAAGTTAATGAAGAGAAAATAGAACTTGCAGAAAGTCAAACCTGATTTTAAAAAAAAAAGATGAAACAAGTTGAGGTTACAATAGTCAGTCACTTTAGAATGATTTCCACTCTTTTAACCACCAGAGTCAGAGGACCCAAAAACACAAAGGAATCTTAAGCTGAGTTAAAAAAAAATCTTCACCAAAACTATGTACGTATTCCATTCCCAGTTCACCTGGCAATGGTTTCCTACTTTACAGAAAAGACATCATAAAAAAGAGAAAAAAGTAATGCAAATGAAATAAATAGCAACTAAAGGCAGGGCCAGTTATAGTTAACTACATGGTCATAGGATGAGGGCTTTCTGAACAAAGTGTCTGAAGAGGAATGATATGAAGTAAAAAGATAAAATCACAAAATGATTGAGGGTGATGTTTGAGCATCTCCAGCTGAACACTTGGGAGAGCTTCTGTTACTGCTCAAGCTTGCTTCTTCCACAACTCTCGGTGGTGCTGGATAACTGCAGTTCTGTTACCCTACTCAGCCTATGCCTTGTCATTTCTGCTTGGAAGTAAATTCTGGATCAGGAGTGCCAGATAAAAGATGCGGTGTACAATGAAGCCTTAATTTTAGATAAACAAAAAAATTTAAATAAAAATGTCCCATGTAATATTCATGATACTTATACTAAGATAATTTTGTCATTTATCTGAAATTCAAATATAATTGGGTATCCTACATCTGTTTTTGTTAAATCTGTCAACTCTATTTCACATCAGGGACCCAGATCTAAGAAAGGATGAAGTTTGGCTTCCCTGGGTTCCTGGGTTGAGGGTACAGAGCAATTAGAAGCCCTATGGTGAAGACCTGCCATGTTAACCCACTAGAAGGCTAGCTCTTCCCAGGACTTACACTGAAGTGCCTATGTCTTTCTGTATTCATGTTGGCCTAGCTATCTACAATCCTGAGCACAGAGGTGCTATGTATTCATTCTTCCTTTCCCTGAGTCTTCTCTTCTGATTTATTTTAATCTTAAGAGTAGTCTGCCTAGAAAATTCTCCTGGGACCAAAGACATACTCATTTATAAATTTCCTACTAACATTTTTATTATTGTCAACTGTATTACAGAAGAACTTTTCTTTCAATTGCTGACCAATTTTTTTCCTGAATTCTAGGCGATCTTTGATCTGTTTGTAAACCCACTGAGACCTAATCGTTTTGCCATTACTTACTAATGTAACCACAAGGTGGGAAGGAAAGGAAGAATGAAAAATCCCAGGATTGGGAACTCCATGAAAAGAAAAACCGTCGGCAATAAAAAATATGAAAGGTGGTAATGTTTGTATCTCAACATATGGGTAGAGCTCAGTGATAGGTAATTAGGAGTAATAATTCTTCAGCTGTCTACACAGCAAGAAGGCAATCAGCCTTCTGGAGGTCTTTCATTATGCTAATAAATATTAAGGTTTGGTACAGGGAATTGTTGGACTTGAGGCTTATCAATTAGGCAAGAATCCAATATCACACCTGGAATATACTATTATAATTTTAATAGCATCAGTTGAGGGAAACTTGACACGGCACTGATGTTAGTCTAAATCTGTTTCTAAATCTTCATGTTACTAGCACTTTGAGCCAGAGAACTGCCTTGTGAGGGGTTGTTCTATGCGATCGGATGTTTAGAAGCAGCCTAGTCTCTATTTAATAGATTCCAGTAGCAACTTCCACTGTGACAACCAAATATATCTTCAGACATTTCCAAATGTCCCTTGGAGAGCAAAAATTGGAGAGAAAAAATGAACCATTGAGAGCCACTGGTCTAGGATTAAAGAGTAGTGTTTAATCTTGGGGGAGCATCAGAAGAGCCTGTCCTTCCTTTGACAATAGAAAATCCCTAGACCCACTCTTAAAGATTCTCATCTGTCTAAGATGGAGCTCAAGTAGTGGAGTTTTGTAAAAGCTTTTTAGAGCTATCCAGTTAAGAGTCAAGAAACTTTAATCTAAACCTCTTTTTTAAAAAATTTAAAAACAAAAAAGCTTTATTTGCCAAAGGCTCACCCTTGGAATCTGGGCAGAGCTGTATTCACGGGTGTGGATGGAATGACCCCTGCTGTTGAAGAAGAGACATGGAGAATAAGCTTGATGATGCCTGGGTCTAGGATGTCTCACTCCTCACTCACCCCGGTTTAACTTGTTTTAAACTGCATTTTGAAAATACAATTTCAGAATTTTAGGCTGTGGTTGTACTAATAATGTTGCAAGACAGGAAAAGGAACAGAAGAAAAATTGAGAAATTGTATAACTCTGATTCTTTTGTTGCTGAAAGAAAGAGAATGGTTTTATTTACTGGCTCCTTTTTCATTTTTTAAAAGCCTTCCACTAAGTTTTTCACATGTGCTTTCCAGTTATTGTGTGGGAACTCAGCAGCCTCAGGAGCACCACTGGGGTACTTTTCAAATACTTAAAGATGGTTACCATATGTGAGTTTCCTAAAACCTACACAGACTGGGCAGTAAAGGTCAGCCTGCTGTTCAGCTCTTGAGATCCAAGGCAAGCAAGCATCTGTTAGAGGAAGAACCCAGAGATAATCTAGAGAACTAGTTCACACTGCTTACTGGGAAGAGTCTTCCCAGAAACATTCAACAAGGCATCAAATATCCCTCTTACAATGCAGAGGGGACCTGTGGCTAAAGAATGCAAAAAAGAATGTAGAAACAAGGGGCAGCAAAGCAGCCTTTAAAATTAGTGATGCTTAATAATGACTTGGCTGCTCCCACAATCTATCCTACAGTGGTTCAACAAGCCTCATATTTTATTTTTACAATGTCATTAAATCCTGTTTAAATAAATGCTAGATGTTAAAGTAGGACTTCATAATGAGTGATAAGAAATATGCAAACTGCTCTTCAAGGAACAGGATTAGTGACAATACCTTGCTTGGTTATTTGCACTAATAACTTGCACCATATGCTTCTTTTTCTCTTCTATTACTATGGGAACCTTAAACACTCACCTTAGTTCTACCAGGAAAAGATTTCTAGAGTGAAAATTTAGATCTCAAGGATCTTCTTGGCACTCTCCTGCTTTTCAACTCAAACAAAGTAAGTGCAAACAAACACACAAAAGAGGAAATCCACTGAGGTGTCAGCTGTCTGAGGAGTGACATCAGCCCAGGCACAGGGAGAAGTGTTGCCAGAAGCTTGCACTGCAGTGATGCAAGACTGGAGGTGGAAGCAGATCACTCTCTGCAAATGTTCTGTCGTGCGCTAGGAGAGAAAAGAGGGAGTAGAGCAGAAAGAAGAACAAATAGGGTAACATGCAAGTCAGGAGGAAAAGAAAATTCAACTGTAAGAAGTTAGAGCCAACAGGGCAAGTAACACATGTAATAAGCCCAAGTAATGCAATAAAAAGCTATCAGTAAAGTGACTCATGCTCACTGTTAAAAGGAAATGGGTTTTCTTAAAAGCCTCTTCTCACCCTTTCTGGAACTGGCATTTCTGGCACTAAAGTAATAAAACGGGGCCACTTGTATTATATAACTCAATTCTGAAGAAAATAACATTGTTTTAGTACAAAAAGCAGACGATAATAGTTTTTCATAACCTGGAAGACTGAATGTATGGCAGTTGTTTCAATAATGCCCTAGGACCTAGGCAAGAGGTTCTGTATCTGTTCCCTGTTCTTCAGAAAGCCTGGAATATAAGAAACAAATGCAAATAAATGCATCAAAGAATACACTGGTGCCTCTGTCCCTCCAGATCCAATGCTCTGTGCTGGTGCCACATGACACACAACTGTAAACATCTGCTTTCATGACCCACGCCATCCCCGGACCAGGGCAATGCTTCCCACAGATCTTACTCTGTGACACTAAAACAAAAGGCAAATGCATCTGCATTCCATGAAGGTGTAGGTTGTACCACTGCTGAAATTAGACAGATACTGCATTATGTAGTGGAAAGTGCCTGAGTGGCAGAAGCATTTAGATTAAAAAAAGACAAATTAATTAACTTGTCAGATCCTTTCTCTCTGATAACATGAATGTAATAGATTCTTGCATAATGAAGTTTATGCAAGTTTCCCAGAAGGGCCTCACATCTATTTTCTTGCTTTTCTTCATGTTCCAATTTATAGCTCAGAGGTACTTTTGAATTAAATTCATCTCTGAAAATGAAACACGGTTAAGTACATTTTGCAATATCAAGCATTTCATATATGCATACATATGTAAGCTTAGATGTAATGTGGTTGAAATGTGGCAATTAGATGGACATAGAACATGAGAAATACTCTTATTCTGAAACTAAGCTTATGTCAAAAATTAGAAGTTGTTTTATTTAAATAATTTTCAGTGTTCATATTCATTTGTTATATTTGGTATGATTTTTCTTCAGTTATGTTGGACAAGTTTGATAATACCATATATTTGATATAAATGTATTAGAAAACTTTTCTGAGAAGGTACATGAAAAATACTTTTTAAAGCTTTGGACTTATTTTAATTCAAATTTTGATGAAGATGTTTCTAAACTTTTTATACTTTAAATATAATTGTGTTGGATTATTTCATCCTTTAGTAGATTTTTCTATTGCTGCCATAACAAATTAACACAGTTGACTGAATTACAACAATACAAACTTATTGCCTTATCATTGTGTAGGTTGGAAATCCAAAATGCATGTTACTGGGCAAAAATTAAGAGCTGGTTCCCTTTCCGGAAGCTTTAGGAAGAAGCCATTTCTTGACATTTTCAGCTTCTGGAGGCTACTCAGAGTCCTTGCCATGGCTCCAAAGCCAGAAGCAGCAGGTCGCATCCTCACGTCACATCTTTCTGACTCTTCACCTATTATCCCACCTCTCTCTGAATGCAGCTGGGATATGTTCTCCACTTTTAAGCATTTATGATTAGATTGTGCCCCCTAGAATAACATAGGGTGATCTGCCCCATCTCAAGATCCTTAATCACATCTGTAAAGTCCCTTTAGCCACATAAAAGGGTTCAAAGTTTAGGAAATAGAAAACTGTAAGAGGTTATTAAGCTGTCTATTATAATTACTGAGAATAAGTGCAATATCATAATGGCAATAGAATAGAGAATCGTGAAGTTAAAAATAGCAAAAAATGTGCAGGGAAAAAAAGAGATTGGCCTCACCCTTAGGAGAGCCCATAAAGATAGCCAGTTTTCTTCTCCCCACCCACACAGAGATAGGCCGTCTCTCCAACATCCAAGCTGGACTCAGAAGGAAACAACACCGAGACAACACTGACAGGAGGGAGTAAGAGTTGAATGGAATAAGGGAACTGCAGAGGAAACAAAAGGAAGACGCAAAAGTGAAGGTTCCTAGCATAATTCTGTTCTTAGAATGGTAGCCACAGGGTATGCAAGTCCCAAGAGTTAGGAAAAGGTTCTTAGAAATCAGAGAAACAAGCGCACTCATTGCTACTCTGTGAAATCTGTATTGGTTAGGAAACATCGCCCACCAGAAATACCAGTGCACATGAAGGAGTGTCCCTGGATTCTATGCAGGTGCATAATAATGCCATTTTGTTTCAGACTATACTCACCACATTCCAAAATAAAAAGGAGAAATGATGTGCTCATACTTTAAATTTTCTACTTTACAAAACACAAGGGATTTGAAAAACTAAGCAAAGAGAAGAGTAGCGACTCTTACTAATCATCTTTGTCCACAGAATGTTTGTTAAGATTCCTTGTCAAAGTAGGATGCTTCTAATTAAGTATACTGTATATATTGATGAATTCAGTTAATTATCTACTTGTCGTGAAACATGCACCATTCTAAAGTGAATCACTGTTTATTACAAATTCCAAAGAAAAATCATAAAAGCATACTTATTATAAAAAAAATCCACATATGGATGGGACTTCAGTCACCAGATATTTACTAAATAAATGTCCCACAGAAAGGTAAGCTAGTCTTTAATTTCACTGTTCATTGAAAAAAGCAACCAAAGTGTTTTCAAGTTTCTTGATTATTTTTATTGGGTTGTTTTCTTTTTATTCAATTGTAAAAGCTCCTTACATATTCTCAATAGAAACTTTATCAGGTAGGCATTTTGCAAATATTTTCTCCCCATCTGTGATTCATCTTTTCCTTTTCTGAATAGTATCTTTCAAAGAACAAAAGAAAAGTTTAATTCTGATGAAGTCTAGTTTACAAAGCTTTTCTTTTATGGCTTGTGGGAGTTCTTTCTCCTATGAAATCCTTGCTTACCTCTGGTTTAAAAAAAGATTAATTCATATTATTTTCTGTTAGAAGTTTTATATATATTTTATTAGTTTGATTAGCAGATTTAAGGTATACAATATAATGACATTCACTGTTGGAAATGTGTACCTTTACATAATCAATCTTGGTTCTTATTTTTCCCCATCCCCCTGCCCTCCCTCCCCTCCTAATCTGCAAAGACCTTGTTTCCATTATTTTTCACTTTCTCATATGAATTCCAACCCCTTCTTTCCTTTGTCCTACCCCTCCACTTCCCCTTTGACCCATACATGCACATTGAGGCAATACTCTTAAGTGAAAAAAGAGGGCATACGTGTGAATACCAAATAGTTTCTCTAGTGTGAGAAACTGAAAGTGTAAATAAGGACTAAAAAGTTATAATAGATAATGTGAAATAGAAGTTTTATATTTTTAAGTTTTGAATTTACGCTTCTGATCCATTTTAGATAGCAAATAAGCACATTTAAAAAGATGTATGGCATCATTAATCACTAGGGAAATTTATTAAAACCACAAGGAAATACTACTATATATATATGTGTCTGTGTCTGTGTTTATGTGTATTATATATGCATTAGAATGGATAAAAATCACTGGAGCTATGTACAGTGCTGGTGGAAATGAAAAGTGGTACAATCACTTGGGAAAATATTCAGGAAACAGCTGTACTGATGTGGACTTTTAAGATGGAAGGCTCTTGGGGGAAAAGATTTTCCCCTTCCCGTCCTCTCCACTATGAGAAATGAGGAAAAATACAAAATATACCTCAAAAGGGAACTTGTTGATATCCTCTTCAAATCTTCCCATGATAATAACTATCTTGATAATGTAATATTGGCTCTTTATTACCAGCTATTTAGCGATGAAACTTTATTGCTCTTTCTTCTTTATTCCCTCTTTATTGCTTTTTGCTATTAAACAATTAGTACATGTATATATCCTCAGTGTAAAGATTTAAACAATACCAAGATAACAAAACAAATCTTGACAGTATATATCCCTCCATTCTTACCCTTTTATCCCTCTCAGGAATCATTTATTTTGCTTCCTAAATGTTTTTACAGCACTTGTTCAATATTTTACACACACACACACACACACACACACACATACACACACACATATAGAGAGAGATAGATATAGATATAGATGCATACAAATTCAGACCCATGTAGCTTTTCAACATGAGTGGAACTGTGTTGTGGATATTGTTCTGTGATGTGCTTTCCAACTAAATTATATGTCTTGGAGATTATGTATATAAAACAAGGCCTAGGAAGAACTTGTTAGCTACCCAACAATATAAATCAATAAATTTGCAGAATTTTCCAAAATATGGATAGGCTATTAGAATAACTCCTACAACTTATTTACAAATTACCACTCCCCTGTTGATAGGCATTTAGTTTTCTAAATTTCCAAAGTTAAAAACTATGTAGCAATAAACATACATATATCCTTATACATTTTTTTGCAATATGTATTCATATGTCTTCAGCATGGATTTCTAGCAGTGGAATTGCAAAGGAGTTAGAGGATGCAAATATTTTTAATTTTTAAATTATAGTTATAATTTAGTAACTTACCAAAATATTAGTTTATTTTTACAGCAACAGAGTAAAAGTGTATCTGCTTTATTATACTGTTACCCTCACTAGTTGTAACTAATAGCTTTATTTAATGTGAATCTCATGAATGAATGGTAACATCATATTGCTGTTTTAATTTACAATTTTCAATTGCCAGTGAAGGTGAACACAAGTCACTGGCTTCTCTTCTGTGAGTTGTCTATTCATATTCTCTGGTTTTCTGCTCTTGAGCTATTATGTTATTGATTACATGAGCTCTTCATATATTCATTTATCTTTATTTTTCATTTATCTTTTATATATCTGACAAATATTTTCTCCGAACCAACAACTGATTTTCTCTTTGTTTATGGTATCTTTCATTCTATATATATTTTTATATTACTTTTTTTTTTTTTTTTTTTTTTT
>NW_022900948.1:6225076-6243804 GCF_012274545.1 Fukomys damarensis | reverse complement strand
TTTTTTTTTTTTTTTTTTTTTTTTTTTTTTTGTACTGGGATCAAACTCGGGTCCTTTCACTTGCACAAGCAGAAGCACTGAACTAAATCCCTGGCCCATTACTTTAATCTTTAATTGGGTACATCTTAATCATACACAGGTAACTTTAATATCCTTAAACCAAATTCTACACATATATTTCGTTTGCATTCCTAGTAGCTCTAAGAATATTATTAAAAAAAGGAATATTATAAAAAAAGGAACAAGCCTTGTGTAATGTTTTGTTGTTGATAATATGTGCAGAATTTCAAATAATCACTGTAAAAGAATGTTTGGGGTTTGTAACTTGAAGATGTTTCTTACGTCAGAGCACTCATTGGTAAGCATATTAAGAGCAACAGACGGTGTGGGTAGCACTGGGTAGATGCACAGCTATAGGCTTGGATATTATGTTACTTAGCTTTCTGCAGCTGCGACTTTAAAACTGGAAAGGTTTATTTTGCCTCACGATTTCTGAGGTTTCAGCCCATGGTCACTTGGTCTTCTTGCTTTAGGCCTGTGGCAGCACAGTACAACGTGGTGGGAGCGCATGGCTGAGGAGGCCTGTTCATCTAATGACAGCCAGGAAGCAAAGAGAGAGAGACAGGGTCTCAAACTTCCCTTCAAGTATACATGCCTAATAACCTAACTTCCTTCCAACCAGGCCCCACCTCTTAAAGGTTCCATAAACTCCCAACAGTGTCACAGGTTAGCAACCAGGCCTTTAACTCGTCAGCCTTTGCGGGAACACTTTCAGACCATAGCACATATGTAGTTTGCAAAGATCATCAAGATATACAATTGAAAGCAAATCAGGACAAACACTAGCTTGGGGCCATCTGAGGTGATTGCAGCAATGGTATTTTAAGAAGTGACTAGATTGTGAGAGCTCAGAGTTCCTCAAATGAATTTACATTTTGATGAGCTCATAACTTAATGCCTTTATTAGGAGATGGAACAGATGAGTAAGTCACTGAGAGTGTGGCTTTGAAGAGTACATTTTTGCCCCAGCTCCCACCTTCCTCTCCTCTCCTCCCTCCTACCTTCCCTTCTCCTCTCCTCTCTTCTCTTCCCCTGTTTGTCCTCCTTCTTGGCTGTCATGAGAGACGCAGTTTTTACCGCACTGCACCCTTCCTGCAACGATTTTCTGCCTCACCACAGGGAAGCAGTGGGGCCTGCTGAATGTGGACTAAAACCTCTAAAACCATGAACCAAAATAAACCTTAGCTCCCTTAAAGTGATTTTTCTCAAATATTTTGCCTCAGTGATGGAAAGCTAAGTAATATATTGACAACTATGGAAAGAGTTAAGCCCAATATGTGGATGGGCAATCTAGAGGCGAGCAGTGACAAGACCAAACAGGCAGGTAGACAGGAGGCAGGCAGCTGTTATCAGTGAAGCATGTACCCCGGGATTGGTTTGAGGCTACGGGTAGTCACTTGGGTCAGAAGACCAGGAACTGGGTGCTATAGCTGTGCTTCTCAAAGGTTAATGTACATGTCAGTTACCTGGGAATCTTGGAAAAATGCAGATTCTGATTCTGTGAGTCTAAAGTGAGGTTTAAGGATCTACATTCCTAATATGTTCCCTGCTGATGCTGATACAGCTTATCCCTGAGCCACAATTTGAGTAGCAAGGAAGGCTTGAGAAGCCTGTGCCTTCAGGTACAGAAAGTCCTACTTATCAGATCTACAGAAAAACAGGATAAGAATTTGAAGAGTAATATGATATAGAAGTCAGAGTATGAGGCAGCCACTAGTTCCCTGCAGCTGTGCTCAAAATACCTTTCTAGAGTGAGGGGAAGGCTTCTCCCACTCCTGTGTGTGGGAGTCCGACAGAAGGCTAAGGAAGGGGTAACACCACAAAGGCTAGGAGACTGTCAGGAACAGAGCAGTAATATCCTGCTGCTTTCAAATTTGCATATTCAGTAGAGTAATAGCAGCAATAAACTGCTACATATCTGTGTTCTCAGCATTTGAAGCCCTTTCACATATTGCTACCTCCATTAACAGGACCCTTTGTTGCTATCTCTATCTTTCCCCTCCACTATCCACAATTTGGTTTTTCAAACCTCCACCAGAAGGTGGCTAGCAGAAATAAAATGCACTGGAATGAGAACCTACTTATTTGTCTATTTCTTGTCAAAAATGGACAGGGAGGAAATTGAATATATTTTTAAGGAAAAGATTTTCAAACATTTTTCCCGCTGTGGCTCATTTAGATAAACCAAAAGACTTAAGTCTCACCTACAACTCAGGCTCTCACTTTTCAATAAGAACTCAGTGTTGGGCTGGGGATTGAGCTCAGTGGTTCCACCTCCTGCTTTGCAAGCACAAGGTATTGAATTCAATCCCTGGTACAAAAAAAAAAAAAACAAAAAAAAAACAGTGTTTTAAAAAATAATAATTATTATTTTATCATTATAGGCAAAAATAACAGATGGTACGAAGATGGTACATAGTACAAAAATGTGTTTTCATATCCCAGCACACAAGGAGATCACTATTAAGCAGCTTTTTCCAACATAAGAAAGACTAAAGTCTAGAGAATTTGTATAATTTTCTAACAAAAATGATCACTCCACAGGTCATTAGAAGGGTCCCATAGCTACAGAGGTTTAAGGATTATATGCTTTGAGGATCGCTGGTCTGAGGGAAGACTTCAGAACTTAGCGCAGAGAAACTGTGGAAGCTCCAGCCTCCCAGGCTGTTTTCATCAAAGCAACTCCACTTTACTCTATTTCCCATATCAGGCTACTGAAAATCAGATTTGAAGAAAGGATTCCAGGCGAAAGTGGAATTTGAGAACCACTAGTTCAAACTTCTGGGGGATGGGGCTATAGTTCAGTGGTTATGTGTGTGCTTTGTATATATGAGTTTGATCCCCAGCACTGGAAAGAAAATAATATACCATGCAAGGTTACATTTCTGGGTTTTTTTCTCTGATTTGACTTATTCACACTATAACATCACCCATAAATATAGATAATAGGAACTATTTAAGCTTAAAGAGGTATTCTCAAATTCCTTCACAAGGTAAAAGTTACACTGTATCTTAGTTGAAACAAAAACTGGCCGACAGCTATGTAAGCGGGAAAATATATATAAATATTAATGAAGTATCCTAAAAGAAAAGAGTCTCAGGTATTCTGAGAGGTTGGGCATTTGTATGTAGCACACATGACTTTCACGTCTCTTTTTTAAAATGTGATTTCATTGTATCTATAAATCAGTGGGCAAGAGTATAAAGTGGTTCTATAATAAGAATGAGATGCCATAGATAATGGTACTAACTGAAACACATAGGTAACAATACAGACTTTCAAGTCTTACTGTTTGTGCGAAGAGGATAACAGTGTATAATACATTAGAACAACAGGAGTTACTGAGTGTTTTCCAGATTTACTTGTGTAATCAATCATAATATCAAACAAAGGATAGTTTCTAATGATCAAAGTACAGTAATAACGAAGATGCACCTTGATGATCCCGTTTTTTCTCTTCGAAAAACAACCTAAATAACAATTTTCAGCAGAATATTAGTGGTAGCTCATGAGGGTTTCTGAAGGTTTATTTTCAAATTATAATTTATTCCACCAAAGGACTTGCATCCTTGCCAGCCTCATGGGTGAAAATTGATCACGCTCATCTCCAATGGCAACAAGTGAGGTTCTCACTTTCAGAATCAAAAGAGCAATTCCTCAGAGGTTTTATGAAATAATAATTAACTTCATTATTGGGATACTGAGCCCATATTTGTATACATCATCCTTTCAAGTACTAGCTTTGTCTGAGTTAAAGGAAAGGATCTAAAGAATCACATTTGTTATTGGTAGTTAAAAACTCATGGACAAGCACTATCTCTGTTTCCATGTAATTACAGGTTGCGAGTATTGTGACTGTATCTCCAAATGGTAAACAATGCCCAATGACCTCCAGTAGGACCCCCTGGACCATGTTCCTGGGTCTCCTGTTGAGGAAAAGTATAAGGGAGAATCAAAAGCCATTTTGCAGGAATAGAAAACCTCTCTCCTCTCTTTGGTAACATCTTGCAGTGCAGTAAAAGGCTCTTATAGAATGGAGCAGCCAGGTTCTTATTTTTGAACTCAGTTTAAATGTTAGTTCCTTTGAGAGGATGCCCCTGATCAAAATTAATCCCCATACTACTGTACTTTTTTTCTATGTAATCCTATTCTTTCCTGTTATGGGTGGAATTGTGGCCTTCAAAAAAGAAAAATTCAAGTCCTAATCCCAGATATAATGAATATGACCTTATTTGGAAATAAGATCTTTGCAGAGGAAGTTCTGCTAAATTAGTATGGGGTCTGATTCCAATACAATTGATGGACTGAAATTAAGACACATAGAGAGAGAAAGAGACAGACAGACAGAGGGAAAATACCATATGACAATGAAGGCAGACATCGAAATTATGCTACCACAAGCCAAAAATTGCCAAAGCTTGTCAGCAGCCACCAGAAGCTGGGGGGACCTGAGAAACGTGCTTCCTTATGCCCACAGGAAGGAAGCCACCCTGCCAAATCTTGTTCTGCAATTTATGGCCTCCTAAACTATGAGAATACATATGTTATTTTAAGCACCCAGTTTATAGCATTTTGTTATGGAAACTCTAGGAAATAAACATTTTTCTCTCTCAGCACTTACAATAATTTATTTTGCCTTTATCTGGTGATTATTTGAATTATGACTATCTCCCCACAGACTTCTATTACAAGTTTCCTCTACATGTGTCATTTGTGACTTCTCCCCACACCCAAGTTTGTTTGTTTGTTTGGTTTTTGGTTGTTTTGAGACAGGGTCTCACTGTATAGTTGAGACTGACCTGGAACTCACTATGTACTCCAGGCTGGTCTCAAACTCATAGCGATCCACCTGCCTCAGCCTCCCGAGTGCTGGGATTACAGGTATGTGCCACCACGCCCAGCCCCACTACTAAGTTTGTTTGAGAGCAGAACCATTTTTTCACCTGTCTGTATAAGTTTCATACTATCTAAGATTATTAGATGTAGCTAAGTCACTTAGATATTAATATGCATTCAGAGAGGGACTGGGCTTTCAAGGAAGTCAGTGAAAAAATTAGACAATAAAATTCTGGCTGGAGGAACATCTGAAGAAGGCCAAGCCTCACGATAAGAGATTCAATGGCCCTGGCTGCATGCCTCCCTGAGAAATTAAAAGTAACAGAATTGTTCTGTAATTAGCACCACCTGGCACACACAGTCCAGATAGGCATCAGTTGCCCAAATGGGTGACCACAGCGTCCAGACCCGTCCCTTCCCAAAAATGCCTTTGTTCTTTCCATGTGCTTCATAACTCATTTCCCCATTGGACAAATATTATCTAAGCAGCTATACCTATAATCCTATAAATTAATTATGGTTTGACCTACATTGTACCTACATTTGTAAATTTGCTGTATTAAATCACCCCTGATTTAATACAGAAATAATAATATTCTAATATTACAGAAATAATAATAATAATAATAATAATAATAATAATGAGAAAGGGCCTCAGTGGCAACCCACTTTCGGAACCTCTCCTGTCTCTCAGGGAGCTATCACTCATTAAATCTTTCCTACTCTTTTAAAAAATATTTTTATTGGTACATTTTAGATATACAGTAGTTGCATTCATCATTGGGATCTTGTACCTTTACATGACACATCTTGGTTCTTATTTTTTCCCCATTCCCCTAGCCTCCCTTCCCCCCTCCACCCTTCTCTACTTACAATGACTTTATTTCCATTTTTTCCTTTTATTTTTTCTCTTCCCTTTTTACCTTCCCATGAGCCATCCCATTTGCCCAATACCTTTAGACTTTCTGTTCCTATTACAAAATATCAATTTTACATTTTGACCCTTATTTACACTTTTAGTTTATCACAACAGAAAAACTATATGGTATTTACACATGTGTCCTATTATTTTCACTTAAGAGTATGTCCCCAATGTGCATCCACTTAGCTACAAATGTCTCTAGTTTCTCCTTCTTTATGGCTGAGTAGTACTCTATTTTTTTTTTTAATCTTCTTTATCCAGTCTCCAGTTGATGGGCACTTGGGCTATTTCAAAATTTTAGCTATTACAAACTGTGCCACTATAAACACAGGTGAGCATATATCACTGTTGTATGATTCTTTTAACTCTTTTGGGAAGATACCCAGCAGGGGAATAGCTGCGTCAAATGGGACTTCCAATCCTAGTTGTTTAAGGTATCTGCATATTGATTTCCACAGTGGCTGCATAACGCCGCACTCCTACCAACAGTGGAGAAGGGTTCCTTTCTCCCCAAAACCCTCCACCAGCATTTGTTATTGGTTGATTTCTTCATAGCAGCCATTCTTTGTGTGGTGAGGTGGAATCTCAGTGATGTTTTCTTCTGCATCTCTCCAATGACCAGGGATGTTGAACATTTTTTCATATATTTGGTGCTTTTACTTGTTTGTCTGAGAAATGTTTGTCCATTTCAGATGCCCATTTTTGAACTGGATATTTATTGGGGGGGGGCTTGACTTTTTTGAGTTCTTTATATATTCTAGATAGTAGACCTTTGTCTGAGGAACAGTTAGTAAAAATTTTTCCCACATTTTAGGTTGTCTCTTAGCTCTGTTGGTAGTTTCTCTTGCAGTGCCATAGATTTTTTAAAAGATGAGATCATAGTCGTTGATTCTTTGTGCTACTTACCATTCTACTGAGGATTTGTTCAAAGTCTTTTCCTATGCCAATTTCTTCAAGAGTTCGACCTAGCTTATCTACCAACAAGTTTAGTGTTTGTTTTAATATGTATATCTGTAATCCACATCGATTTTAGTTTAGTGCATGGTGAAAGATAGAGGTCTAGTTTTAATCTTGGGCAAATTGAAATCCAGTTTTTCCAACACCATTTATTAAAATGGCTATCGTTCCTCCGGTGAGTATGGTTGGCTCCTTTGTCAAAGATGAGATAGATGAATATGTATGGTGCTGTTTCTGCATCTTCTCATCTATTCCACTGATCCTTGGGTCTGTTTCTTTTCCAGTACCATGCTGTTTTTTAACACAGTGATACTCACCTGCCATGGCTCTGCTGGATTGTCTTCTCTATTTCTGTGAAATATACTGTTGTGATTTCAATCAGGATTGCATAGAATCTGTACAACAGTGTTGGAAGTATGGCCGTTTTCACTATGTTGGTTCTTCCTACTCATTAGCAAGGGATGTCTTTTCATTTTCTAATATCCTTTTCAATCACTTTTTTTAGGATGCTGCAGTTTTCATTGTAGAGGTCTTTTGCTTCCTTAATTAGACTGCTTCCTAGATATTTCTTTTTGGGTGCTATGGTGAAAGGAATTGTTTCCATAATTTCTCTCTCAGTGTGTCTGTTATTAGTATACAAGAAGGCAATTGATTTTTTAGTGTTCACCTTGTATCCAGCTACTCTGCTGAATCTCTCAATTACCTCTAGAAGTCTTTTGGCAGAGTTTTCTGTGTCTTCTATGTAGGGTATCATATTGTCAGCAAATAATGACAGCGTAACTTTTTCATTTCCTGTCTTTTTTGCTTTCATTTCTCTTCTCTAATTGCTGTGGCTAATGTTTCCAAAACTATACTGAATAGGAGTGGTGATAGTGGATATCTTTATCTTGTTCCTGGTTTTAATGTGAAGGTTTTCAGTTTTTGACCATTTAGTATTAACCATTTAGTACCATTTACTGTTGGTTTTTCACAGAAGCCTTTATCAGGTTGAGATAAAGGCCATCTATTCCAATTTTCTGTAGGGTTTTATCAAGAATGGCTGTTGAAGCAAAAGATCTCTACACTGAAAACTACAGCACTCTGAAAAAAGAAACTGAACAGGATATAAAAAAATGGAAAGATATCCCCTGCTCCTGGGTAGGAAGAATCAACATAGTGAAAATGGCCATACAACCAAAACTGCTATACAGCTTCAATGCAATGGCAATGAAATTCCAACACTATATTTCACAGAACTAGAAAAAAGAATCCAAAAATGCATTTGGAACCATAAGAGACCTAGAATAGCAAAAGCCATTTTAGGCAACAGACACATGGCACTGGGTATAATATTCCCCAATTTGAAATTATACTACAAAGCCACTGTGATAAAAACAGCATGGTACTGGCAAAGAAACAGGCCTGAGGATCAGTGGAACAGATTCAAAGACACAAAAACAAACCCAGATGTACTCAGCTACCTCATCTTTGACAAAGGAGCTGACCATCCTCAGTGGAGGAAAGATAGCCTCTTTAATAAATGGTGTTGGAAAAACTGGATGTCAACCTGCCACAGATTAAAACTAGACCCTTATCTTTCACCATGCACTAAATTAAAATCCAAATGGATTAAAGATCTAAATATTAAAACAGAAACATTAAATTTGCTGGAAGGTAAGTTAGGCAGAACTCTAGAAAACACTGGCATAGGAAAAGACTTTATGAACAAATCCTCAGTAGCACGGGAACTAGCAGATAGAATCAACAACTGGGATCTCATCTTATTAAAAAGCTTCTGTACTTCAAAAGAAACCATCAGCAGAACTAAGAGACAATCTGCAACGTGGGAAAAAATTTTTACCAGTTGTTCCTCAGACAAAGGACTATTATCAAGAATATATAAAGAACTCAAAACAATCAGCACCCCCAAATATAATCAGCCCCCTCACCCTTTAATTTCTTACTTTGCCTGCTGGGTTTGTTCTGTTGGGCCTCATTGTATTGTTGCCTTCATTGTCTTTTTCTAGGATATTGTTTAGAATTCCTTGCAGTGCTGGTTTGGTATTCATGAAGTTTTTCAGGTGTTCTTTGTCATGGAAATATCTTATTTCCCCATTTTGAAAGAGAAATTTGAAGGATACATTAGTGTAGCTTGGAGGTTGTTTTCTGTTAGGGCTTGAAATACTTCACTCCAGGCTCTCCTTGACTTGAAGGTTTGTGTTGAAAAGTCTGCTGTGATTCTGATGGGCTTTCTTTTGCATGTGATTTTGTTTTTCATTTGTTCTCTCTCTCTCTCTCTCTCTCTCTCTCTCTCTCTCTAACTGCTTGTAGTATTTTGTTATTTTGTTGGATTTCTGGGATCTTGATTATTATATTTCTAGGTGTAGATTTTTTTCTATCATGGCTAGTTGGAGTCCTATATGTCTCACTTATCTGTATGTCTAATTCTTTTGCTCTGTTTGGGAAGTTTTCTGTCATTAATTCTGTGAAGTTTCTTTAATGTCATTTGTACTTTCTCCTTCTTTTTCATTGATTCCGATCAGTCTTACATTATTCTTCTTAGTATCACCTAGGAGCTGTTGGATTGATTTCTCATATTCTCTATTTTGAAGAGATCCTTTTAATGGTCACTGACCTCCACCCTATCTTCTATACCTGATATACTGTCTTCAGATTGGCTCAGTCTGTTATGTAAACTTTTAATACAGTTTTTAATCTCCTGGATATCTGTTTGAATCTGTTTCATGGATTCCATTTGTTTTCTATGGTGGGCATTCATGGCTTCTATCAGGGTCTGGAGCTCATGTATTTTTTTTTTTTTATTATTTGTTTCTGTTCTAGAGTCTCTAATCATGCCATTCATTCTGCTCACCATCTCTGTAGTTATGTGGAAAATTATTTCTGTTTTGAATTTTTCTAGAACCTCACTCATCTGCATTGTTCTTCCTGTGCTATCAGTTCAGGGTGTCCAGGTGATTGATTATCAGACTTTTCCACCTAATTTCTCCTAGAATTTGCCCTTGGTAAGCGGGAAGTCTGTGTTTGTGCATGAGCCTTGTTTGAATGTCTTCCCATTTTTATTTTTGAGGTTGATACCGTCTGTAGTTTGATGCCTGGGTTAATACTTTGATCTTCCTATTACAGCTGGTCTTTAGGTTTTGAGTCTCTAATGACTCTGAGGCAATCTCTTTTTCATTATACGAGGAAGGACAACTGATTAGATCAATCACATCTTAGTCCAAGTCATACAATCAGTAATACAAACGCATCAAGCCCAGCTTAGAAAATGAAAATTTGTGTTAGTTATTAATCTAACACCTTTAATTGTGTGAATTAAATAAAAATCAAGGTTAGAGCTCAGGACAATGGCCTTTATGACCCCCTGTGCTTCTGTGGTATGATTCCAGGTACTAGTGCAGCCAGGAGGCCAGAGATGCAGGGGGAATGTGGAGAGGATGCAGGCACCAGCACCACTCTGCCTTTTACCAGTTTGCTGCTGAGGTCAGCTGGGGAAGCCTTTCCTACTCTTAACCTTCATTGTTTCTTGGAATTCATTCTTCGATTCTGGGGAACTCAGCACATCTAATATCTAGCAGGTTAGGAGTTATATTTCTCCAATATCAAGATGATATTTCACATGTAATAGAGTTTCAATAAACATTTTTAAATATGTAGTGAATATAATTTCTAAGTTTCCTAAGATGTTACAGCTTGGATGAAGCTATTTAACACATTATTTAATGATAGAAGTACAGTTAATTATGTAATTCTGTGCAGAAATCCTTGCAGTTGGTCATTTTTTATTAAATATACAATTTGTGGTAAGAGTCTGTTTTGTTTCCCTGCACACAGACCACAGAAATCCTCAGAGACAAACTGCTGCCCCAGAGCTAGGGCCTAACAGAAGCATTTTTAATCCTTGAGTTTTTTCTGTAGCTAAGCAATGTTTTTTCAAACGTAATAACACTGATATGCAGACATATTTATTGTCCACTCACAAAGTCATTCCTCAATATGATTACAGTATGTCTCCCTGAATGTCATTAAAAACCAAGGTCTCATTTTTCTAGGATGGGTTCTGCATGAAAGAAAGTAATGGAAAATATGATTTCTTAAGCCCCCTTTGGCCTTTTGATTCTGAGCTACAACCTTATTGGTCTACTTTCAAAGTCAAGGAATATTTCTTGCAAAATCATAACATCTATTGAGTAACTTATTTTGTTCTTCACCCATATTTGCAAGAGTTTAATAAATATTAGTTTTTCAACTTTCTTTGTGGCAAAATAATGAGTCTTTGGTTTATATTTATCTTTTGCTTTGCTATTAGAGAAGACATATTCAGACTATTTTAAATAAAACTCAATTCAAGGGCATGGAGCATTCCTAAAAACCTTAAAATTCAAACATTTGGCAACTGTGTATACAGCGTGTGCCTGCTAGAAAGGGTTATTTTATTTTAAAAGATAAATTGCACCTCATTGAGGAACTTCAAATGTCATCTGAATATAATATTTGAGATTCTCCCAAGTTTACAAAAAGCTTTTAATGAAATTGCAACCTTGCATAGACAAAGGCCCATGGAGGCACAGTTTTAAAATAATCTCTTTATTTCCTCATGAGATCTACAACAATGCAAGCACATTAAAGTTGATAAATAGATTTCACTTCAACCTTTCCTGGCTCACTTGCCTTTCATTTATCCATATTTCAAGCTTCACTAAAATGACAGATTTTATGCTTTATCTCATTATCCTCTGAGGAGTTTCCTTGCTTCCTCCTTTTCCTAGTGAATCTTCCATTGGTGGAAATTTTACATTTGCATCATGGTATGTGAATTTCATATTAAAACACATACTTTTAATGAAGTGCCTACAAGGTCATCAATTATCATTTTTAACAATTATATAATTATTAATATATCATTCGGGTGCATCAGCAGTTATTAAACCATTCTTCCCTTAGTGGATATTGAGTCATTTAAAAATGTTGCTATTTTAGGGCTGGGTATTTGGCTCAGTGGTTCTGCTGCCTGCCTTGCAAGCACAAGGTCCAGAGTTCAATCCTCAGTACCAAAAACAAACGAACAAACAAAAAATGTTGCTGTTTTAAATAATGGTTCAATGAATGAAAAGTTTTTACAGTTACGCATTGTTTAATACAGGGATATGTTATAAGAAAGGCATCCTTAGGTGACTTCATTATGCAAACATCCTAGAGTGCACTTACACGAATACAAATGGTACATTCTACCACATGTATGGTATAGATACCTAGGACAGCCTTTCATTCCTAGGTCCACGATGAACAACATGAGATTAAGTCAAGCAGAACAGAAAATGGTACAATAAAGACTCACAGTAAACATAACATGCTCGAGGTTGCTGCCAACAAAATAAGACATAAATAAATGTCTTATTATAGCCTTTTTAATAAGTTAAAAGAGCACATTCTAAAATATAAAGTATAATATGTTTGGTCATCATGGTGCACACCTATAATTCTGGGAGTGAGGCAAAGGGATTTTAAATTCAAGGCCAGCCTGGGGAAACTAGCAACTTAGCAAGACCATGTCTCAAAAAATTAAAAAAGGGGCAGGACATAGCTCAGTGTGAAGGACTTGAGTTTAGTCTCCAGTACCAAAAAGAAAAACAAGGTATAGCATAGTATATTAAACACATAAACTGGAGCACAGTCATTTCTTATCACATTAATACAAAAGTCATGTACTTCGCTATATTACAAAAGCTATAATATCACTAGGCAAGAGAAAATTTTCAGCTCCATTATAATCTTGTGGTACCATTGTCATATGTGTGGCCTTTTTTACATGTAAAAAACATTATGCAACACATGACTGTATCTGTATGGATTTGAAGACCACTTAGTGGTTTTATCTTCACCTAGCTTTTACAGATCCTGCTACAGTTTGGATCTGCAGTGTTTTGCAAAGATCTTTGTTTTAAAGGCTTGATCACTAGCTTTTGGCACTAGTGGGAGGTGGTGGAACCTTTAGAAAGTGGAGCCTAGATGAAAAAAGTTTGGATCTCTGCGCCTTATGGTCCCTGTCATCCCTGCCATGAGGTAAACAGTCTTCTTCTGCCACATATTTTACTGTGATGTACTATGGCATGTCGGGGCCAAAACAAGTTAGCCAAATGAACATGGAATAAAACCATGAGCCAAAATAAATCTTTCTTCTTGTTAAGTTATCTCAGGTGTATGTCACAGTGATGAAAAGCAGACTAACACAGATACGATTTTTAACTCACTGAAGGACTGCTTAAATAAGTTGAGTTCACCAAATTCTAAATTCATTTTTATTCAATTGGACTGGACAATGTGTTCCAGCTCCTCAAACTTCAAAATGAACCACCACACTAGGAAAGTGAATTCATGTAAGACTTATTATTATTTAGAGAAAGTCAATCTCCTTTCAATATCCTCATACATACAGTGACCAGAGATCAATTTTGATCAATTAATAAAAGTACAATATATGCTGAAAGTACCACTAAAAGATCAGCATCATCTGATACTGGATAATATTAACAGGTGGAAGTAATGAAAGAGAACATTAGAGCATTCAATTACTTGGTGTTTATTTAACCAAAGAATCACTGAGATAAGTTAGCAGTTGTCATTTGTAAGAAAGATGATGGCCTTGGGAGAGGGTATCCTAATGGATTTCCTAATGGCTGAAAGAAAAATAAGCTGAACGTAGACTCTTCAATAGAATACAACTGGGCTCTACATGATGGGGTCCAAAATTAAATAATTCACAGTAATAATTAAAAGGAAAATGTAGGAGCGCTAGTGATATTTCATTTATATAAAAAATAAATATTAAATGTTTTACAGAAAACTAATATTTGTACCAAATACAATGGTACTGTTGTTTAAGGCAAAACACCCTGGTCCTGTCCCTCTTTCTTATTATTATTTGGTCTTGGGATCCTCAA
Organism: Fukomys damarensis; assembly: GCF_012274545.1. Taxonomy (NCBI): domain Eukaryota; kingdom Metazoa; phylum Chordata; class Mammalia; order Rodentia; family Bathyergidae; genus Fukomys; species Fukomys damarensis. Next base: position 6,230,090 of record NW_022900948.1, on the reverse strand, counting down.
TATTAAATTATTGTTATAAATTATGGGACTCCTGGAAAACTAAAGTAGATGAAGATATTCAGATCCTAATGAATATTCTGGCAATATTATATATCACATAAAGACAAATAGCCACACATACCCATCCCACAGCAGACTTTTTTGAAGCCCATATTATAGAAGAGGGAATGCAGAAGAATTCTAGGACAATGGGCAAGGAAATGTGTGATATCATCTGGGAAAACTTATATAATTACTTTGTTCAACCTTACAATTAAAATCTAGCTTGTTCTTTCATTGTCACCAGATATCATGAAAGTCAATAAAACCTTCAAAGATTCTTTAAGTCAGACAGACTTCTTCTATGCTATCCTGCGATCCTAAACCTTTTGCATTTCCTGCACGTAATTTCTCCATGTGTCATCTAGTATTTTACAATATGAAGTATTACGATGACAGATGTATCAAAACTAATACAAAATTTATGATTTGGAATTGGCAATTACATTTTTACAAGAATTAGTAAGATTTTTGAGAGTTAAACTCCCTAGTTACTTTAACCACATGTACTTTTATATATTAAGGAATCTTTCTCTATCAAAAATAGCATAAGCTAGACTAGAAAAGAATTTGATTTCAAAATATATGGAAGACTAGCCACAGTAATATTTGGAACCCTCACAGGGGATAGCCAACATGTACCTATTCTTTCATGTATTAATGATATCATTTATAATAAAAAATCAAATGTTTTCTTTGCCATGAATTCTTTGGTAGGGAAAAATTAAAAGCAGAACATACTTTGTGAATCCCTTCAACAAGTTTGTATTTACTTATGCCATTTCTTTAGTAGTCTTATGTCTTGCTACCTCAGGGAAAATAAAGCTGCTTTTTTTTTTTTTTTTTTTTTTTTTTTTTTTTTTTTGGTATCAGGGATTGAACTTGGGACCTTGCACTTGTGAGGCATGCAGCAGAACCACTGAGCTAAATCCCTGGCCCTGAAGCTGCTTTAAAGACTAACACTTTACATATCTGTGACAGAGACACTATGCATTCACCAAGCCATTTTCTTTCCTTTCGGGATATACAGGAAGATCTTATTTCCTTGCCTTCTTTCATCTAAATGAGATGCTGTGATTACGTTAAAGAGGCAGTGTGAGCAGCAGTGCCTATTTCTTGTGGGCCTGGTATTTTAAACTTCCTCAGACCTCATCCACTCTTCCTCTTCATGGTCTAGTTGGAAGCTACACAGCACCGAAAATGGGATTCTGAGTTAAAAGAGCCTGGATTTCTCCTTCACTTTTTTTCAGAAGGTCTCACCCTAAGAATAGTGTGTCCAGGAAGATCTGCACTGGATCCATTGTAAGCAAGAATTAAAGTTCTATTATGTTGACTCCTTAAGGTATAGGTGCTGTGGTTATAGCACCTAGATTAATTACCCTGACTAGTACAACTTCCCCATGTTCACTGTGTGGAAAAGGAGAATACTTAACATACTCTTATTGAGCTGACTACATTTTTCATGTTCCAATGAGTGCTAATTCTACTTTACCTCATGTCAAAAGGTACCATGGCCTAAAGCAGTGCTACTCAAACCAACTTAGGCAACAAAAATCATTTAAAACATTTTGAAAATACTGCTCTAGAGATGTCACCCATAGAGATATTGATTCAATGGGATTCCAGGTGGAACTCAGAAATCTATAGTTTTTCTAAAGCTTTCCATTGGATTTTGATGCAAGCAGCTAAGTTTGGAGATCACTAGACAGGAGACCACTTTATCAGGAAGAAAAATTAAGAATAACGTCTGTTCTTTTTAGCACCAAGGACAATGCCCTGAACATAAAGTACATACAGTAAAAGCTCATAGAATGGTAGAATTGTTAATATATGCAGGGAGTAGCATTAGACAAGACAATGAAGGTGGCCATTGGTTTTTATTAAAGTAATTTCCCCCTCCTTTTTCCCTTTGATGGTGAGAGCTCTGTGCTTCCTTCTTTCTATTACAAATCTACTCTAGGGTAGGACAAGAGGGGAGGGAGAATTAGATGCCAACTCTCTATACCAAAGAATACAATAAGTCAAAGTATCTATGAAAGAAAGACTCATAAAAGGCCAATACTTTTGTATAATACAGCAGAAATGAATGACTAGAAAATAAAAATCCATGATGTTCCAAACACAAGTTCTAAATTTGTATTATGCTTTTAAGATACTTAAAATTACATGCCAATAAATAAAATCAAAGAAAACATAACATAACATAGAAAAAATAAGCATCATGGGCTGGGTGGTCTGAAGACTTATATACACTGCAAATACAGACATATATTACTAAGAAGCAGTCTTCCATTGTGGATATTTCCATTCAAACTGACAAAATATCTAAGCAAAAGGGCTATTTTTGTCTTAGAATTTCAGACATCATATAGCAAATAATAAGTGTATGTTGAGACAACAATTTCCCAGCCTCTCAGAAGTCAGCATGCATCTGCCAAGGCCTGTGTTCAGGACTAAAGATTTGACCAAGACATGGGCAATATTCATAGATAGCTACTGGAGGGAAAAAAACACACAGTGGCAAAAGTTTGGCAGAATTTTCCCACCTAGGTCACAGTAAACCACCCCAGCCCCTTATATGAAGCAATGTGGGTACCCCTCTTGCTTTCAGTATGATACAAAGACCTTGCTGTCAAAATTCAGTAGCATATGAAAGTACCAAAGGATTAAAATGGGGCAATTTTTAAATGTAAAATTAAGCCAAGCTAAATATAGGAGAAGTTCAAGCCTGGCTGGGCCTGGTGTGCCATACTCCTGTCTTCTAAGCAAACTCAAAGACCTCTCTGAGGCTGAGCTAACTCGCCTAAGTGCATAGTCCCTGGGTCTAACAGGCTACACCTCCGCCCCTAGTCCGTGACTCCTTCACCTCACCCAAGAAAAATCACCCCACCATATGTCTAGCCAATAATATATCACCCAATGTTCTCCACTAATGTATGGATCTACATAACCTATAAGAAAGTGCCATCTAATTAAATGCTCCTCCCATGCTCCTCCCCCATGGTTGTCCACACATAAGCTATATAAGCCTGTACATTTCCTAAATAAAGCAGAAGTGTTCCAGAAACCTCCCTGGAGTCTGCTTGGTGATTCCACGCCTTACCCTCCCAGTCCAAGGTTCCAAACCGAACTCTGCAGACCAAACAGTGGAAGACAACAGCTAAACAACTCTGTTAAGAGCAAATAATTTTGCAATTATATGCAGAGAAAGTTAATCAGGGAGTAACATGGATATTCATCATTAGGAAATGGAAATGATGAGTTTAAAATTGAATAAATGGATTTTGTACTTAATAAAAACCAACTGACAGAATTTTAATAAAGAATATAAGATCTATAAACACTAGATGGTATGGAGATAATTTTTGTAACTGTACTATATAACAATTTATGTGATGAGAAAAACTATGGACTTTGATTTATTGTTTATTGGCATAATTCTGAAATTTAATACTAGCGTTCTGTTTGGGGAACTTTGGCCTTGAAGTAAATTGATGAGCGGGCTCGAGACAGTGCACATCAGCATTGTGTTCATAAAATTGTGAAGGAGGTAAGGTTTGGATTTTCTTCCTGATTCGTCCTATTTTAGCAACACTGGCAGGGTTTCTTTGTCCTCTATTTCAGTCCTTTCACCTATCTCTGAACTGTTTAGAGTTTCCTCCCATCCCTGCTATTTTATGTTATTCTTAGCCTACTGCTTTAATTTCAACTTGCAAAACTATGTCTTTGCCATTATAATCCAATTTCAGAGATCTGTTTCAAGGTTGGGTCCTCTAACCCTGAGACTCTTGTATATCTTTTGCCAGGTCTCTGTTAGGAAAGTAAAAAAGAACAATGAAAGCAATTTTTCCACTAATTTCAGCTATAAATCCTATTTTGCCTAAGTTGTCTGAATGGTGACTATCCTATGACAATAATTCTCCCTAGTGCAACAGAAATGCAAATAATATACATTTGTTTCTTATAATCCTGTGTAACATTCATTAAGGTTTAAATCTCACAAAACAGAGATTATATGGTAATTGAATCATAATATAAATATGGGAAATGGGAAGGAAATTTCAGGCATAGGGAGTAAGTGTGCAGTGTTGAAGAGGACAGAGGAAAAATTAATGATTCCAATCCATTAAGAGGCAATTGCTAACTGCTTACTACATACAGCCTCAGGAATGAACAGCAAAGACACAAAATATCAAATGGGACTTTCAATGCCAAGGACTTATTTATAATTTGGTTTAGGTAAAAAGATATGAAATAAGGAAGTACATGTTTGAGAGCAAGAGAATGTGATATAGATTCTAAATCTATACTGTTCGGTACAACAGTGACTAGACACACTGAGGATTTAAAACACAGCCAGTCCAGACTGGGATATATGATAGATATAAAATATAAATCAGACTTCTAAGTCTCAGGAAAACAATAAAGATATGCCATCAATCATTTTAAGTTGATTTCATGTGTAAATAATAATATTTTGATATATTAAATCAAATCAACTACATTATCAAAATTCAGTAGGGCCAGGATTTAGCGCAACAGCAAGGCACCTGCCTTGCAAGTGCAAGGTCCTGAGTTCAATCTCCATTACTAAAAAAAAAAAAAAAGTTTATTTATTTTTAGAAAAATACTTAATTACATATATAGTTTGCATTTTATTTCTACTGGTTAACGTGGCTTTAAATTTGTATTTCCAAGGGGAACGTTAGTAGAGCACAGACTAACCTGAGCTGGAGAAGAAAAAGATCTTGAACAGGTCTTTCTGACTTGGAGCAGTAGAAAGTGAAACAGGAGGAACTGACTGAAGAAAGGAAGATCAAAGGAGAACAAGGAGGGGCACAGGGGGAGAAGATGAACTGTGAGACTAGAGAATAGGCTGATGAAGATGGAGGAAGAGAGAATATAAGGAAACTGAAACTAGACAAGAGGTATGCTGGTCTTTGAAGATTTCTCTTTTCTTTTTCTTTTTCTTTTT
>NW_022900948.1:6203228-6225058 GCF_012274545.1 Fukomys damarensis | reverse complement strand
TTTTTTTTTTTTTTGGTTTTTTGAGACAGGGTCTCACTATGTAGTTGAGACTGACCTGGAACTCACTATGTAGCCCAGGCTGGTCTCGAACTCACAGCAATCCTCCTGCCTCAGCCTCCTGAGTGCTGGGGTTACAGGAGTGTGCCACCACACCCAACTATATGCTGTTCTTCAACAGTCTAAAAGGTAACCCTTGAAAATACGTGAGTAAGGGAGATTTGGGATGAAAGATCGAGTTAAGGAAGAAATATGCAAAAGTGAGTTACTTAAACCCCTCACCATATTAAAGTTTTTTATATATCACTATATTCACATTTCCAAATACTATCACAAGAAGTATACAGTTTAGACACTCAATAAGAAAGAACAGTCTCATATGCATCCTAATGCTCACCATTAGTCAAAGTTTGGGGTTTGGAGTCATTTTCAAATATTATTGCCTGCAGACTCTATGAAGTCTGATGGGGATGGAATAAGAAAGTGGAAAATACTATTAAGAGGAAATGTAGAAAAACTTTAAAGCTTTAAAGCTGGATGTGGTGGAACTTTGGGAGGCCGAGGCAGGAGGAACATGAGTTTGAGTCTAGCTTGGGGAATTTAGACTTAACAAGACCCAAACTCTAAATTAAACATGGGACTGGAGAAAGCCTTGGGTTCAATTATCAGTTCCACAAAAGAAGAGGAAAAAAAATTCAGATGTTATCTGAATGAAAGGTCCTCTTCCTTTAGTCATCTATAAAAGAAGATAACTTTTTTCAAAGTCCTTTGAAATGCTGAAGTGCTACTCATAAATAAACATCAATTTCTTTTAACATCAACTTTGTCTTCCTCTATCTCATCCTTTAGAGTGGTCTGTAATTGATTGTTCCAAATATCTGGGTGAGCAAGATTATGAAATGTGGTCATAAAATAAGTGATTATTTCTAAATCATCCTTGTCACATTGTAATGCTTCACAAAGCACCTTTCCTTGGGCTACAATTCATTTTAATTGATCCCTTCAGCATGATATCTGTATCTCGAGTAACTTCTCAATACCCTCTATTTCAAGAGAGCCAATCAGGTTATGGGTTTGTTAGTAATAAAAATTACCAAGGAGCAGTCTATGCATAATAAGAGCAATACAATTTTTAAAGCGAAGTAATAAGAGAAATAATAAGCATTCTCCTCACTTCTTGGGAAGTGAACAATTCCAAACTCCCTGAAGTAACACTTAACCTATCGTATTAAACAGTAATGGACAAATATTAGAAAGGTTGATGTCAGCTTTTAGAATCTATTGGCATCAAAGAATCATTTAAAAGTTAAGTTCTACAAAGTATTCCTTGTCAAATTTCCTTCTACAGTATTCTTTTCTTATTAGGACAGAACATTAAAGCTCAGAATAATTTTGCTTGGATGTTAATGATTTGTTTACTGGTTCTTTTCAGAGTGTGAGCTAGAAAAAAAGGGGAAATGTCAGTCTTTCACGTCCTATCATCTTCCTCGTATGTCACTAGCAGTAGAACTTTCCTTTGCTAGAACTATCTGTGGAGCCCACTAAACTGGCATTCAGCAAGCTGTTAAGAAAACTTTGACGCTAACTACAACGCAGACCTTATACATTCTCCCTTCACCCCAGCCTCCCTGTGAGAGTACCTGCTAACACTCTGTGACAGAGCAGAGAAAGCGAGGAAACTATATCCCGGTCACACAGGCAGCTCTTCTTGCCATCTTCTACCTCTAAAAAGAATTCACTGGACTGGAAATTGAGTCTTTTTAGGGGAATGAGAAAGTGGTGATAGAACAAGAGGAACCTAAAAGAGCTTCATTTTAGTACTATAGATTGGTAAGTTAATTAGATATCTTCTAGGCAGTTAGACAGGGCCTCCTCTACAGCACTAGCCCTTAAGGCCCCAGTCCTCAAGATTCCAGCCCTCCAGGAGCCAACACAGCAAGGAGCCAACATGGAGAAAAACTGAGGCACTTTTACTGGTTAGCATTATAAAAAGAAGAGGCACTACTTTCCCTAGAGATTGATAGCAGTGATTGATATTCTAAGGGGGAAATTCCTTATATGTGACTTTCCCCCCTATTTGACCCCTATTTAATCAATATTACCTGGGTGACTGTACTTGTAATCTTATTGGTTGGTCATGGTTTTGCCTCACCTCATGCCCATCTTGTAAATTTCCACTGGGTCTTATAGATTTGTACCTGCCTTTGTACCCACCTTGCCACATGGCTTTGCTGAATAAAACATCTTTGAAGAGTGGGGTGGGTGGGCAACCTACTTTCCCGTCACCCTTCTGTCTCTCTTAGACAGAAGCTTTCTTTCTCTCAATAAATTTTTCCTACTCTTAACCTCCATTGTTCCAAGATTTCACTCTTTGATTTTAGAGAACATGAACTTGCATTCCAGATACCTAGCAGGTTTGGGAGTTACATCTCTTCCCCCCATATCATTTGGAGACTGTTTCAGGATAGAAATGGACATGAGTATACCTTATTTGAGGTGATTTGGGGGGCATAAGAAGAAAGTATATGCTGAAGGAGAGGTGACTTCCAAAACATAGACCCTGGTGAGCTGAGAGGGCTCAGTGAACAGGAACTAAGTGGGGGTAAATGTGCAGTATCAGCCTCTCTTCCTCCCTTGCGTGGAGCAGACACTGTTAATCAACCACAGCATTTGTCATCACAACCTTCTCAATGAAGGGATTTAGGACATTACCAACAAACAGGCATTAAAGTGAGTTAAGCCCCATGTGCCATACTTGCTTTGACTTTAATCTTAAAAATAAAAGAAACTACCCATTTTCCTTTGTAGCATGATATCCAATATCACTTGGAAAGAAAGGCAAAAAATACCAGGAGTCGAAGAGTCATCACTAATCTCCATGATAACCCTTTGCAGTAGACATTATTATTATCCCTTTTTTTCTTTTTTGATGAAAATACAGGGGCGAAAAGTAGTGAACTGATTTTTTTTTTCCAAAACAGGAGAACTTTGAAGTAGTTGAGCTGAAATGATGTCTGCTCTGATTCCAAATTCCAAAGTCATTCTTCTAAGTCATTTCCCAAAGTGGCAGATGATTTTAAAGGTACACATTTATATCACTTTACCTTTTATTTATGGAAAGTAACAATGATTTTATATTTCATAAGAGATATAAAATCTTCCCTTAAATATTTCAAAAACTAAGGTTGATTTAAAGAAAAAAACCAAAAGTAATAGCTCAGATATTTGCAGGTACGTGGCAAATGGCAACGCATTAAATGCAACCATTTGCTAAGAAGTCAAAGTGAAAGTTTTAAATGAGTAGAACTTACTGATCACCTCTAACTTCATGCAAAAGAAGCAGCACTCCAATTTAAATAAACAAGTAGAATAAAAGCCTGCTCAGCTAGGTGGGTTTCTTCTACACTGGTGAACCCCCCCCCATGTTAATCAAGCATTCTCAGACCCTGAAGCAGTTTTCTATTCTCAGTAAACTGAGATCACAGCGGGGAAATTAAAAGGTATTTGTCCTGCACTTCCCTCCAGGTCAGGATCTGTGCTTTTAATAGTGACAATTAACTAACATATATAATTAAGCCATGCAAATGAACTGCAAGAAAGCTAGAGGAGACACCTGGAGCCAGTTTCCACTCCCAGAAACTTGGAAAAATACCATAGTACTCAAAGGACTAACTCAAAAGATGGAATTCTTAAAATGTTAGGGAGGAAGAGCAGACAGTGGACAAACATGTAAGGGCAAGTAGAGTTTTTGCAGAACTTCTGAAATGACATGATACACAAATGCCACCACTATCTTGAAAAAGTAACTTACCTACTTCCAGTAACAGCTGAGGAATATTAAAAATTTCCAGAGTGATTTCTTGAGTTAAAAAAAAAAGACATCAAGTCACTTCTGGCCCATATCATCAACAAAAGACACAAATAAGATTCCTGAATTTTCAGATGCAACAGCCACAACCATTTAAACATTTCTGAAACTGAATTGTACCTTACACCCGATTGTACATTGAATATGGTCATTCCTGTTTCTTCTTGTGATGTCTCACACCTGATTTCCCCTTAGAATTGTGTAAATATAATACTCATATGTGTTAATGAAAATTGAGATCAATCATAATTTTAGAACTATGTCATCAAATACAAGTCTCTTCGCATGTTTTTTACTTTAAAGTCATGTCTTTCTGAAATATTGTGTTGGAGACAATCCATTCAAATAAGAAATGAACAAAGAGAAAGAAAAATATTTTATATAACAAAGAGAATGCTATTGTATCCCAAAAGCTAAAGTCATACTATCAAGAGAGAAAGAATAAAGCAAGGAGAACCAGACAATTCACAAAATGAAAATTCCAGTGCTCATTTATCTTTTTTTTTTTTAATAATTCCATCTGTTTGAGTGTGTTAGATCACCAGGTCACAATGTTACCCTTCATGCTGACTCTTCACACAAATTACAAATAAGTTCTTATGATAATGATACAAGGGTAAGCTATTCATCTTCCCGACAGATAACTACAAAAGAACAATTATTCTACCTCTGAGATGGGATATCACAAAAGCATTAGTTTTCAGACACTTTGATTAAAAAAGGCTTAAAGAATATATGCAACATAAAATTCCAAAACAAGCAAAATTAATTCAGTTAGCTGTCAAGATAGCAGCTTTCTGTGAAGAGGGTCAGGGTTGTGACAAAGAAGGGGCTTGAGGGTCCTTCCTGAGAAACTGAGGCTGGCAGTGTTATTTTTCTTGACCTGGATAGTGATTACCCATGTGTGTTTACTTTCTGATAATTTACTGGGTTGTGCACTTATGAATGCAGTTGTCTGTACATTTGCTATATTCTTCAATTTAAAAGAAGTTTAATAACTGTAACAGATGTAAAACTCCCTATAATAGATTGCTTATTGATCAAAAGCAGGAATTCATTCTACCTTCAGGTAGACTGTACATGTGGCTTTAATATTCGATTGACTAGAGGGTAAATGTTGACCATATAAACATTAATCTTGAGGTTCCAAAGTCACTGTCTGTTTTCAAATATTATCAAAATAGAACATATCTCTATATAAATTATAATTGCTAGTCAGTCTCAAAGAATAACACTAAGCAGGAATATCAGAAATATTGATCCTGTGTTATAATGATATTTATTTGATGCAAAATAGTTTCTATACAAATATAAATTTGCTGCCCTAATATATATAATTGGTCCCAGAATTTATCACTCAGAAGTCACCTATGTTAGCTTTCTACCACCATAATAAAATACCTGAGATGGTCAATTTATAAAGAGAAAGGGTTTATTTTACTTCATGGTGAAAGTTCCAGTCTATGATCAGTTGGCACCACTGCTTTCAGCCTGTGGCAAGGAAACACATTATGGTAGAAACATGTGGCAGATAAAACTACTCAACTTAAGGCTAGGAAATAAAGAGAGCAAGGAGAAAGGGTTGAGATCTCACTGTCCTCTTCCAGAGTATGATGCCTATGGCCTAAGAACCTCCAATAAGGCTCTACTGCTCAAAAGTTCTACCATTTTCCAATTGTGCCATCCTGAGGACCAATTATTTAACATGAGAGCCTTTGGGTGACAATCAAGATCCAAACTACAACAAACCCACAACCAGGAAGGATTACCGTCAGCCAGCAGGTTCCAACAGGTTAGTTTATGGATACAGAAGTTGGATTCCTCTATGTTGGGGAAGGATTCTAAAGTTTAAGAGGTCAAAACCATCAACAGAACTAAGAGACAACCAACAATGTGGCAAAAAGTTTTTACCAGCTGTTCCTCAAAGGACTACTATTAAGATTATATAAAGAACTCAAAACAACCAGCACCCCCAAATGTAAAGACTCAATTCAAAAATGGGCATCTGAAATGAACAGACATTTCTCAGACAAAGAAGTAAAAGCAGCAAGTAAATATATGAAAAAATGTTCCACATCACTGTTCATTAGAGAGATGCAGATGAAAACAGACTGAGATTCCACCTCACCCCACAAAGAATGACGGCTATCAAGAAATCACACAATAACAAATGTTGATGGGGTTGTGGGGAGAAAGGAATCCTTCTCCATTGTTGGTGGGAGTGCAGACTGGTGCAGCCACTATGGTAATCAATATGGAGATACCTCTAAGAGCTGGGACTAGAGGTTCCATTTGACCCAGCCATCCCTCTGCTGGGTATCTTTCCAAAAGAATTAAAAGAATCATACCACAATGATATTTGTGCTCCCATGTTTATAGCAGCACAGTTTGTAATAGCTAAAACTTGGAAACAGCCCATTTGCCCATCAGTTGGAAACTGGATAAAGAAGATGTGTTTCTTCTATAAAATGGAATACTACTCAGCCATAAAGAATGAAAATTAGATTCATTCATAGGAAAATGGATACATATTGAGGATATACTCCTAAGTGAAATAAATAAGTCACACATGTGTAAATACTGAATAGTTTCTCTGGTGTGAAAAGCTATAATAGTACATAAGATCCTAATAAGATAATTGACCATGTGAAATAGGAAGAAAAGGGCTAAAGGTGTAGGGAAAGTGGGAAGGGTAGGGGAAAGGGAATAAGGGAAAAGAAAAAAATATGAGAAAATGAAGAAATGGAAATAAAGTGTTTGCAAATGGGGAGGGGAGGAGGGGTGAAGGGAGGGCAGGGACAAGGAGAAAAAAATGAGAACCAAGACCTGTCATACAAAGGTACAAAATCCCAATCATGAATGTAATTGTACTGTATACCTAAAATGTACCAATAAACTCAATAAAAGAAAAAAATAAAAAAAAGTTTAAGAGGTCAATAAATCTTTTCCTCCACTTACCCATGGTAGAGGGCATTCAGTGGATGGGTAGGGCTTTGGGCACAAGTGATGAGAAAGGGCTGGAGCAGAAGAGGACACATGTCCCTGGAATCAGTCAAAATTGGAGTGGTAAAAACGTTTGAAGGGCTAGCACCTAGTAACTTTGATATGGAAAACAAATTGACTGATATGTTACATTTGCTTGCTCCATCATTGACTTTGGGTGGTGGTTATCAAAGATGGGAACAAAGGCAGATATCTTTTCCCACTTCAAGGGTGAGTAGACTGGTATCAGTGTGTAAAGGCTATATATTCCCTGAGGAAAAAAAGTTTCTGTAGCAAGTGTAATAGTGGCTCCCCACAAAACTCAAGGAACTCTTGACTGTGAGGATATGAATATACACTTGAATCTTCCTAACCTCTATGCTATGTCATTATACAAATGATGAATCCAAACATCTTAAAGTTGATGATAACTTGTTTTTAAATTTTGAAAGAAGCCTAATCATAGCTAAATAAATACTGAAAGAAAAATATTCTAGATCAGAAGAAGAAAAAAATTCCATTGGCTGAACTAGTCCAGGAAGGCTTCAGGGAAAATAAATTCACAAGTAAGCCTGGGGTATAAAATAAATTATACCATTTTCATAAAAAGTCAGCTGCATTACAACTACCCTGGCTGTATTTATTTTACCAAAGGCAGCAGGAAGGAAGAGTAATAAGAAGGATGTGTCTCACAGTTTCCACCAACTTACCAAACTGAATAACCCTGCAAAATTATGTAACATGACTGAAAAGTATGATGACTATTTACATTTTTTTAAAAAAACTTATTACAGTAAAAGACACATTCGTTAATCCTTTTCATAATACTCCTCTTCACTTGTAACACATGTATCCCATTGTTGTGGCCACTTCTGAAGTCCTTCTTCATGAAGTGTTTAGTTGTGCTGTCAATGGCTGCAGCGATGTTCTGAACTGATTCACAGGGTTTACATTTCATAGCCATTCTGACTTTGTATAAGAGCCAGAAGTCATGTGGTGCCAGATCTTGTGAAGAAGATATATAAAAACACCCGGCAGTAGCTTTACAAGCCACCCTTTTGTTGAGTAGCACATGTCAGAAGCATTCATTGTAGTTTTATGCTACCTCCTAAAGATATTTCATGAAAACTTCCAGAACTGCTTCAGAAAGCGACAAGAACGATGGGATAAGTGTGTTCAAAGTGAACGGGCTTATTATGAAGGGGACTAATGACAATATGTCCTCTATTGTAATAAATTTTATAGCAAAAAGAATCATACCACAGTAATATATGCACACCCATGTTTATCGCGGCACAGTTTGTAATAGCTAAAACTTGGAAACAACCCATTTGCCCATCAGCTGGAGACTGGATAAAGAAGATGTGGTTTTTCTATAAAATGGAGTATGACTCAGGCATAAAGAATGAGAAACTAGAGTCATTCATAGGAAAATGGATCCATATTAGGCCATACTCTTAAGTGAAATAAGACAGATATGTGTAAATACTGAATAGTTTCTCTGGTGTGAAAAAAACTAAAAGTGTAAATAAGATCCAAATTGTATAAGTGATAATGTGAAATAGGAAGAAAAGGGCTAAAGATGTAGGGGAAGTGGGAAGGTAAGGGAAAAGAAAAAAATATGAGAAAAGGAAAAAAATGGAAAAAAGTCTCTGTAAATAGGGGAGGGGGAGGGGTGAAGGGAGGGTAGGGGTATGGGGGAAAAATGAGAACCAAGATCTGACATGTAAAGGTACAAGATCCCAATGATGAATGTAACAGTATTGCATACTTAAAAAGTACCAGTAAACTCCATGAAAAAAAAATTTGTAGCATTTACCATATTGTGATCACCCTGTGTATATAACCACCTCCATGATCTTTAATCCTTTCTTAAACAGAAATAATATGGAGAAATTGGAATAATATGCAGGAATTGAAACCTACTATTTAAAAATTCTCACTTGATCACTTTCCAATTTAAAATCTTTTATCATTTCAGAAGCTTTCCCCTTTGACAGTTTTCACAGACATTTTCTCTCCATGGGTTGGCTAGAATCAGAGGAGGAATTGCAAGTTTCTGTTCCTGTCCTATACTTACCAAGGGGTTTCACTTTCTAAATGCTCGTGGGTCACAGAAACTAAGCAGTGATGAAAAGAGGAAACTCACCCTTAGTGGACTCATTAAGTCTTAACTCTCACGACTGGAAAATGGAATATCTGAATGGCCTCTTGGACACAGCCAACCCATCCTTGAATGCTCTCCTTTACCATCATCTTGACAGCTCTTACATTGAGTTCTTGTGCTGAGATGGAAAATCTCACAGCTTCAACACAGTGGTTCTGCTGCCACCCTGGATCCCTGCAGACAAAACAGATTCTCCTGAGTTAAAATATCACTCTGCCTTATACTACTTCAGTGTCAGACTGGGGCAAGGGTGATTATTTTTTATTGTTTGATTTTAAACCTTTATCAATTTCTACATTTAAAAATATTAATTAGGTATAATGTCTAGACATTGCAAAATACGACATTACCATTTTATATTAAATGTACTTATCATCTCTTTGACTAAATGCACTTGAAAAATAAGTTTTGAGAGTGCAATTTAAACATGCAATACGGTAAACAGTACAACTGCCTTCCAGGCTCATACTCAGAAGTATTTCAGCAGCCTCCATTATGAGACCAACATGCTCAAAGAAACAAAACTCAAAAAGCAAGAAATACAACTAGTTCTCTATCATCAAAGTTACGGCCACATCAAAATAAGGTGTCTGAATGCTTGTCGTGGAGAATAAGAATTATTTTGAATCAAGTGCTGTCACTTAAATTAGTAATACCCTAAGCAAGTTTTATGGCTCTGGGAAGAAAGAATTAGCCTACTCTTTGGGGAATTTAGTGGTGTTTGGAATGTAGAAAGTGACAATGAGGCTGAAAATGTATTGGCTTTGGGACTTGTTCTGCTTTATAAATAATAATGAACCTTTTCCAACATGTGAAATGAAAAAAAAATGTCCCTGGAGTACAAAATTACCTCACAACCCAATTTGCATTTTTCCACTCCAAGCATATTTTCTGGGAGTTCTACTTAGCAAAAGCTGCTGTATGATAATTTTAACAAGCACTTAGTAAACAGAGCTGGACAGTTTGCAAGCTGCCTTACACTAAGTTTTTTTTAACCGACTTCTTTTTCTTTGCACAAGGGAATTATTTAGGCATTAAACGTTATCTGGACTGCAACTCTGCTCTTTAATTCTTTCCTCCCTCTCTTTAGGTTCTTTGTTCTTTCAATTCTATTTACATTCATAGGTAGTTTGTAAAAACTCAAGAAATGTGGGAGATAATTGGATCTTGGTTTAACGAAACTAGAATGGTGTTAGATATTTGTTATTTATCAAATGGACCACTTGGTTTGCACTTATCTCTTGTTAAGAAAAGTGTATAACTCTTGATTTGTAATGTGTAGTTATTAGGAGGAAAAGTGCATCAGAGTTAGAACCTGATGTTATTTCCTGTATAGTATCTTCATTCTTTACTTTAAAACACTATTTTGTAAAAGCAACTAATAGTCTTGACTGATAGGTAATTTTCAAACATTAATTCCTCTTTTTATCCCTACACATAGGCAAGCAAGCAATAAGTCATTTCTGAGTTGAAAAATAAATTTTAAGAGAATGAATACTATGATTTGAAAATAACTTACTTCCCTTCAATCTCTCTAGTTTATTATTCTATACTAAATTATGTATGCACGCCTGATTTATATGAATTTTTGGAAAATCTTCAATATGGCAGAATAGGCATCCCATAATTTTCCAAGTAAGCTATACAAATGAGTATCTATATATTTAGAGATGAAAAACATAGCAATCCACACTTTCTTATGTTACAAAAAACAGACTTCCTACCTATGACTCAGTTCCTTGCTGTCACAAAGAGAACTAATTAATTCTTTGTGATAACAACTTGTCAAATTCATGATTTGTATAAAGATAGTACTTTATAATCTTTGTAATCAAATTTTAAACTGATGATAAATGCCATAGGTTTAAAGCAAGTGTCTGAGCCAGGGATTTAACTCAGTGGTTCCACAGCCTGCCTTGCAAGTACAAAGTCCCAGCCAGGAGTGGTGGCACATGCCTGTAATCCCAGCACTCAGGAGACTGAGGCAGGAGGATCACTGTGAGTTTGAGACCAGCCTGGGCTACATAGTGAGTTCCAGGTCAGTCTCAACTACATAGTGAGACCCTGTCTCAAAAAACCAAAAAAAAAAAAAGCAAGTACAAAGTCCCAAATTCAATCCTTGGTACAAAAAAAAAAAAAAAGTATGTGCCTAAATTTCTTATACCTTTTGCTTAGCAGTATATGAAATTTTTGCTCTGTCTAGAAAACTTGATTAAGTAGCCTGTTTTGTCATTTAAAAGTGCAAAAATTTTCAAATTAAGCTTTTCCTTATTAATGTCACTTAAGCATATGCCATATTTAGAGCTTAGTAAAATTTTGCAAAGTAAAACCTATACCCTGATTAGAGAGATTTTATTATGTTTGTTATTATGAGTTATGTGAGTGATCACAGAGCAGTGAACTCTTATGGATCAGTAAGTAATAAGGGAAAGGGCACTAAGAGTGAAGTCTTAAAAGTCTGAAGGAGCCAGATTGTGGAGAAACTTTGGAGTTTTTTAAGAACCCTGGACACTATACAAAATGGGAAGCTACTGAAAGCTGAAGAACATGAAAGTGAAATGGCTGGTAACTTTTTTGATTTGGGCTTGTTTCTTTTGTTTTTAAATGTATGACCAATAAGAATATTTAGCAAGGTTGCCATATATAAGATAAAAAAATAGCATTGCTTAATGCCAGCAAAAACTAGAAAGTATCATTTTTAGAAAGAATAATTTTTAATAACCCCACTAAAATATGACTTAGGAAATCTCACAAAAGATGTGAAGTGCCTTTTCAGAGAAAACTAACAAAGATAGGAGAAGTTGCAATTAGCTATGTCATCTGCATAAATGGAAAAACAATAATCAGATCTATACATTCAGTGCAACTCCAATTTATAGAAATTGGAGAATTTGTAGAAATTTATAGGTTACTCAGTCCTTATATCCATAAGGAAAAGAAAGGGCCATGTTTTTCAAGCTAATTTTAAAGAAAAGGGCATATGTCAAAACGTACTAGATGTCAAACACTGTGAAACTAAGTGACTTTAAATTGTCCCAAAGATAGTAGTTGGTCTTGTAAAATTTATCTACTGAGTTAAAGAAATAGCAGGGGGAAAAGAGATGGATCAGAGGCTAAATTGAGGACAAAAGAACTGTAAGGTGCCCTACAGTTTCTCACTCACTCTAATCAGTGTGATCCTTAAACAGAGTGACTTTGACTCTTACGGTAAAATCAGGGCCACGGATTTAGCTCAGTGGTGCTACTGCCTGCTTCACAAGTGCAAAGTCCAGAGTTTGTTCCCTGGTACAAAAATTTAAAAAAAAGGAAAAGCTATTTTCAAAAGAGGGAATCAAATCACAGGAGCCTAAGCTAAAGATAATACTTCTAAAGTAGGGAGAGTGAAATATCTATCAGTCCCATGGCATTTAATAACAACCAGATATTTGCTAAAGCAACAACAAAAAAGTCAATAGGTGAAACTGTAAGCAGATAGTTCTTGTTCTCAAATAGCATGTGACAAAGTTTAGGGCAGTTACTTCACACCACATAGAAAATGGCCATTGGCAAAGCACCATATCAGTAAGTATAATATAGCATAAATACAAGTACAAACATGTTGAGATTTGCAAATGGGAGTAAAATTAGACAGATGTGCTCAGGAAGGCATTTTTGAGCTGGATTCAGAATGTGTAATCTTAGAGAGGGAGTCCTGGTGTTGAGGGTGGTGGTTCAGCTGCACTGGTCACCAGTGCTTGGTGCACATAGCACAGAATTAGTCACCAGTGTGGACTGTTTGCTGCACCTGAAGTCCATCAAATCACAATCAGTCTAGCAAGGTACAGCTTTAGATTTATCTTCCTCTAAGAAAAGTATACAATTTCACATTCTCTCCTCCTCTACAAGCTAGTAATCTTATATGAGATTTAGGAAAGTTTGTTTTTCCGCATCTTGTTCTCTTTCATGCTGTGTTTTGTGATGCTGCAATGAATTACAAACTCTCCCACCTGGGACGCTTATTTTGGACTGTAGATTACTTACAACCATTGTAAAAGCATTGAAATGCAAGGAACAAAGGCTAATACCTAGTAGAGGATAGGATTCCTCTCATTGAGAAGCACAATGGCTTCTTATTTATAGAATCATGAATCCCAGGAGGAGCTGAATTGAAATACATGTTGACTCCTGATGACATTCTCCCGCAGGGGTGTTCCCCATGTTGTCAATTGTTGAAACTATAGAGTTGGCTCCAGACAGAGACCCACTGGAGCTTTTTAAATCATGTATCATGCTGACTTACAGAACTACCTTTTCATATTCAGGAACCAAGATTCCACCTCGATGTACCTCAGTTGATGTTGTTTTATTCACACTCCAACCAAAAGATAATGTACCACATTGATAAGTCATCAATTATTAAGGCAAACACATAAAATTTCATTACTTAAAATAAATTAAGTGCACCGTGGCTTATATAATAATATTCCTCATCCACATCCAACATCAGATTATTCACATGCCAGTCACAGTAAAATCTAATTTGCTATAATCTTGGTAAATGGGAGCTAATCAGTGAGCTGAGCACATATATTTCTGAATAACACTAATAGAGAGGAGGGAGAAAAGGCCTCCTGACAAGAGCTAGCATTTGTAATGCAGCAGCAGGGTTCCCTGAGTTCTAATATTTTTTTGGAATTGTAAATATGTACATAGGTGAAAAGGCTTATAAGTCATTTGTTATTGCTAGAAATATATTCCCGAGTAGATACTAAAATTGAGATTAGTCCCACCACTTCCCAAACTTGCTGTTTGAAATTCTTGGCTTGCTTGACTGCACACGAGCCTCACAACAACTCTATGAGAAATTATGATGCACACACTTGTAGCTGAGGAAACTGAGGCAGGAAGAAGCAGAATACTGCCCAAAGATTCACAATTAAAAGCAGAGGTAGTACTTTCACTGGTTCAAATTCTAGAGTTCAATCTCTTAGCCTGTTTTACTATTTCCCTAGCTGGGGAGCTGTTTCTGTATGACTGAATGTTAATTATATGTGGATAGTTAAAAACAATTCTATATATTGTCTTTAAAAGTGTCATTCGGTTAGAAATGGAGGAATGTGATTCTTGTCTGAAGAAATATTCCTTCTTCACTTGATATAGTTATTTAGAGTGGTTTATCTGGAAGTTAAATAGAATTTGAAGTGGCTAAAAATTAAAGTCCTCCTAAGCCAATCGTTGGTGCAGTTGATACCAGATAATATCATTTTCTCTTTGGTTCACCAAAGAAGCAATGAGGGGATGAGTACTAGAATGTTTGTCCTATTTTAAACCCTCAGAAAATCTAAGTATTATAGACCACCAAAGTACATTATAATTATTGTTTCCATCTTGATTTTTTTTTTTTTTTTTGCTCCAGTCCAATGAAAGACATACATGTGACTGTACTGCTACCGAATGACTAAATAGTGATTCAATTAGATGTGGGGAAAAGGATACATATTCACTGGCCACAAAACATCATGCATGCAGAACCACTTTTATAACTTACAATATCTTCTTTCTCACAACCAGGCAGACTTTGTTGTTTCATTATTTTTCTGTTACAAAACATAGCAGTTCTAGTCATACTACAGAAAACCAAAAACTTGTTGTAGATTGTGAAAATTATTTTGTCTCTATGCAAAATTTTGAAGAAGTAGGAAAAAACTGGGGAGGTGTACTCCTTTCCCAACTAATCAAAATTCCAATCTTGTCAGAAATGGGGGCACGATCATTAGACACAGGTGTTATCTGAGAAGGGCTTTTTTCACCCAGGTACCAGACTGATGTCCTCAGACATCAGTGGGGTGTGGAATAGCACAAAACTGGCCAAAATAATTAAGAAGGTGGCCTTGTATAAAAAGTTGACTCTCTTAGAACCCCAGTTATCTCTGCTATTAAAACCAAATGAGATCACTTAAAGAGATCAGGAAAATTAAGCATAATTATTTTTGATCCAGAGTTCCACCATACCGTTAGTAAGTGCATGCACATCCCGGGGAGCAGCCGTGTAGAACAGCGTGGAGTGGCTGCAGGAAGACCCCAGCCAGGGCCCCACCCTGACCCCAGAGAAGCAGGAACATGTGCCCAAGCCATGGCCTGCCTAGAAAAGAGCTGCACAGGTGCACAAGCTTCATTCGGAGTCCCGCCATACCACTGGCCACAGCCAAGAGCCCACATACAAAAGAACTACACAGATGCACAAGCAACACCCAGAGACTCGCCCTGATACCACTGATAAGTGTCTGGAGACCCTAGCCAGAAGCCTACGCAGAGAACAGAAATTAGGATACACAACCCCCAGCCAAAGGCCCCCCACCAGACAACAGCTACACAGGGGCCCTAGCAAGAGGCACACCTGGATAGCATCCCAAATGCTGTGATAAAAAAAATATATATACACATACACATATAATGGATAAGATTCCAGAAACCCAACAGAACAAAACTGTACAGTTATAGAAAAGAAATAAATCACATCCAAAGGAAAGCCAATCAGAATCACAGCAGACTTCTCAACACAAACCCATAAGGCAAGAAGAGTGTGGAGTGACATATTTCAAGCCCTGAAGAAAACAACCTCCAACCCAGGTTGATGTACCCTGCCAAAACTATCTTTCAAAATCAATGGAGAAATAAGATACTTTCATGACAAACAGCACCTCATGAACACTAAACCAGCACTCCAAAATTTTTTAAACAATATCCTAGGAAAAGACAATGAGGAACACAACTCCAGGAAGTCCAGAGAATGAATCCATCAGGCACAACAAGAAATTAAATCCAAAGGGGGAGAACCCAACAAAAAGAAAAAGTCATGACAAGGATAAATCAATGCATATTAGTTATAACCACAAATGTTAATGGTCTTAATTCACCAATCAAAAGAAACAGACTGGCAGAATGGGTCAAGAAGCAAGATCCAACAATATGCTGCATACAAGAAACACACTTGAGCCAGGGATTTAGCTCAGTTCCACTGTCTGCTTCATGAGTGCAAGGTCCCAAGTTCAATTCTTGGTACAAAAAAAAAAAAGAACACACTTAATTCAAAATGGAACTAATAGACTGAAAGTTAAAGGATGGAAAACAATACTCCATGCCACAGGAACCTAAAAAAAAAAAAAAAAAGCAGGAGAGTAGCTATGCTCTTTGCAGAACAAGTGGATTTCAAACCAACACTGTTTAAGAGAAGGGCCAGGGATTTAGCTCAGTGCAAGGACCCAAGTTTGATCCCCAGTACCAAAAATAAAGGGGGGGGGGAGAGAGGGAGAGAGAGACAAAAAAGAACACTACATCCTTGTAAAGGGAACAGAACAATTGAAGAGGAAGAGATGACAATCATAAATATATATGAACCAAACACTAGTGTGCCCAACTATATAAAACAAATACTAACAGACATGAAATATCATATAAGCACTAATACAACAGTAGTGGGGGACCTCACTACCCCACTGTATCAAATAGATAGATCAACCAAACAAAAAATTAACAATGAAATACTGGAACTCAATCAAACTCTTAAACAAATGAATTTAACAGATATTTACAGAGTATTCCACCCCACAAAATCAAAATACACATACTTTTCATCTGCACATGGATCGTTCTCCAAAATAGACCACATACTCACTGATTGAACATGTTTAAGTAAGTGCAAAGGAACTGAAGTTATCCCCTATATATTATCAGACCATAGTGCAATGAAATTGGAGATCAACAGAAACTGCAAGAATTTTATAAACAGTGTGGAAATTCAACAAATACTTCTAAATAACCAATGGGTCACAGAGGAAATTAAAGAAGAAATCTGACAATTCCTACAATTAAATGACAATGACAGTACAACATACTGGAATCACACATTGAAAGCAGTTTAACAAGGGAAACTCATAGCAGTAAATACTCATATTTGGAAAACAGAGCAACCTCTATTACACAACCTGATGCTGAATCTCAAACTTCTAGGAAAAGAAGAGCAGGACAAACCCAAAGCTCATAGAAGGAAGGAAATTATAAAGATCAGGGAAGCAATTAATGCAATGGAGATGAAAAAACAATACAAAAAAAAAAAAAACAGTGAAGCCAAGAGTTGGTTCTTTGAAAGAATAAACAAAATTGACAAACCTTTAGCCAACCTTATCAAATAAAGGAAACAAAAGGCCCAAATCCATGCAATTAGGATTGAAAAGGAGAAATTACAACAGAGCCAGCAGAAATCCAGAGGTTCATCAGTACCTACTTCAAGAACCTATGTGCCAATAAGATGGAAAGTACAGAAGAAATAGACAGATTCCTAGGTACAAATGAATTACCAAAGTTGAACGAAGATGACCTAAAAATCCTAAATGACCCAATATCAATGAAATTTAAAACATAATTTAAAACTTACCAACTAAAAAAGTCTGAGTCCTGATGGCTTCACTGCTGAATTTTACAAGATATTTAGAGAGGAACTGTCCCCACTACACTTAAAACTCTTCAATGAAATTGAAAGGGAAGCAATACTCCTGAATTCATTCCTGGAAGCAAGCATCACCTTGATGCCCAAAGCAGAGAAAGACACAACCTAAAAAGAGAACTATAGGCCAAACTAATGAACATAGATGAAACAATCCTTAATAAGATACTCACAAATAGAATGCAGGAGATCATCAAGAAGATCATACACCCTGACCAAGTGGGATTCACCCCAGGGATGCAGGGATGCTTCAATATATGCAAATCAATAAATGTAATGAAATATATTAATAGAGCCAATATAACATAGAGCCAAGGACAAAAACCATATGATTATCTAAATAGATGCAGAGATAGCATTTGACAAAATCCAACACTCATTAATGATATAAACCCTCCAAAAATTTAGAATTAGACAGTCTCTACCTCAATCTGATAAAAGCCATCTATGAAAAAACCAACAGCCAATATCATACTAAATGGTCAAAAACTGAAATCCTTCACACTAAAATCAGGAACAAGAAAGGGATGTCCACTATCACCACTCCTGTTCAATATAGTTTTAGAAACATTAGCCACGTTAGACAAGAAAAAGAAATAAAAACAATAAAGATAGGAAATGAAGAAGTCAGATTGTCATTATTTGCAGATGGCATGATACTCTATATAGAATATCAAAAGAACTCCATCAAAAGTCCTCCATACTTAATAACAAAATTCAGCAAAGTAGCTGGATAGGAGGTCAACACACAACATCAATAGCTTTCATGTACACAAAAAAAAAGACTCACTGAGAAAGAAATAGGACAAATCATTCCTTTCACAATATCCAAAAAATTGAAATACCTAGGAATTCAACTAATGAAAGAAATCAAAAACCTCGACTATAACACTGAAAAAAGAGATTGAAGAAGATATCAGAAAATGGAAAGACATCCTTTGCTCTTGAGTACAAAAAGTCAATATAGTGCAAATGGCCATACTTCCAAAACTGCTATATAGATTCAATGCAATCCCAATTGAATTCCCAGCAGCATACTTCAGACCCTGAGAAAACAATCCCAAAATTCATTTGGAACAATAAGAGACCTAGAATAGCAAAAGAAATTCTAGGCAATAAAGACAAGGTAGGGGGTATCACAATCCCTGACTTGAAACTATACTACAAAGCCACTGTTATAAAAGCAGCATGGTACTAGCAAAGAAACAGACCTGAAGACCAGTGGAACAGATTAGAAGATGCAGAAACAACTCCAGAGACACTCGGCCACCTCATCTCGACAAAAGAGGCAAACACACTCACTGGAGGAAAGATACCCTCTTTAATAAGTGGTGCTAGAAAAACTGGGTTTCAACTTGCCAAAGATTAAAACTAGACCTATATCTTTCACCATTTGCTAAATTAAAATTGAAATGGATTAAAGATCTAAATATTAAAACAGAAATACTAAGTCTGCTGGAAGGGAGGTTAGGTAGAACTCTTGAAGACATCAGTATAGGAAAAGATTTTATGAAGAAAACCTCAGTTGCCATGATCTAGCACAATCAACAAGTGGGATCTCTTGTTAAAAAGCTTCTACACAGCAAGAGAATAATATTGTGAAGAGAAAACCCACAATGTGGGGAAAAAAATTTCACCAGCTGTCCCTCAGACAAAGGTCTACTATCTAAAATATATAAAAAACTGTTAAAAAATAAGACCTCCCAAATTTAAAGACCCAATCCAAAAAATGGGCATCTGAAATGAACAGACATTTCTCAAAGGAGTAGAAATAGCAAATAAATATATGAAAAAAAAATTCAACATCACTGATCATTTGAGAAATGCAATGAAAACAACACTGAGATTCCACCTCACCCCAGAAAGAATGGCTGCTATCATTGTTATCAACCAATAACAAATGCTGACTGGTCTATGGGGAAAGAGGAACCCTGCTCCACTGCTGGTGGAAGTGTAGAGTGGAGCAACCACTGTGGAAATCAGTCTAAAGGTACCTCAAAGAACTAGGATTGGAGGTCCCATTTAACCCAGCTATCCCCCTGCTAGGTATCTTCCTAAAAGAATTAAAAGAATCATACCACAATGATATATGTGCACCCATGTTCATAGCAGCACAATTTGTGATGGCTAAAACTTGGAAACAGCCCAATTGCCATTAACAGGAGACTGGATAAAGAAAATGTGGGGTTTTTATTATATATGTAAAATGGAGTACTACTCAACCATTAAGAACAAGAAACTAGAGACATTTATAGCTAAATAGATGCACATTGAGGCAATACTCTTAAGTGAAATAAATAGGATGCATATGTGTAAATACCGAAGTATCTCTAGTGTGAGAAACTGAAAGTGTAAATAAGGACTAAAAAGCATAATGGATAATGTGAAATAGGAAGAAAAGGTGCAACGGGGAAGGGGCAGTAGAAGGGGTAGGGGAAAAGAGTGATGGGATTGAAATTAACATGAGAAAAAGGAAAAAATGGAAACAAAGTCTTTGTATTAGGACAGGGGATGGGAAAAAAATAAGAACCAAGATGGATTTTGTAAAGGTGCAAATTTCCAATGATGAATGTCATTACATTATATACCTTAAATGTACCAATAAAATTAATTAATTTTTAAAAGTACAATTCTCTCTTCATTGTATATATTTTAAATATATAATATATTGGGGGGGTTGACACAGGGTCTCTCTGTGTAGTTCAGGCAGGCCTCGAGCTCACTATATAGCCCAGACTGGCCTCAAGTTTATAGCAATACTCCTGCCTCAGCCTTTTGAATGCTGGGATTACAAGCATGTGCCACCACGCCCAGCTGTCACATGTTTTGATGTTGGTACAAACAAGGACAGTGATTACTACAGTGGAGCAAATTAACATATCCATCATCTGACAGTTACTTTTTTCATGCGTGGTAGTTCCTAAAAATCTACTTTTTGCGTGGAAGTGGGTGAGGGAGGTATTGAATCCAGGACCTTTGCACTGAGCTACATTCCGAGTACTTATTTATTTTAAGACATGGTCTTGCTAAGTTATTAAATTGCCCAGGCTGGATTCAAATTTGCAATCCTCCTTCCTCAGTCTCCAATAGTCCTGGGATCGCAAGTGTGTGCCACTGTATCCAGCCTAAAATGTACTTTTTTAGCCAATTTCCAGTATACAGAGTTAACTATAGTCCTTATGTTGTTATCTAGTCTCTAAATTTACTCTTTTGACACAAGTGTAAACTTGGTACCCTTAGGTCTACAGCTTCCATCCATTCCTTCCTAGCATCTCAATCATAGTTTTACTGTTTCCATGTATTTAACATTTTGTTTTAATTCCACACATAAACGAAATCTAATTCTTCAGATTGAGGAACATATACAAAACACTGTGTAAGCACTTGCTAAGTGGTATCTACTTGGTGAATAAACATAGAGCAGTGAGTGACAAAGGGTCTGTAACTGCAAAGAGTGTAAATTTATGAAAAAGCATTTTGTACAGTCATTTTTCTGACTAATAAAAGTGCTATTTGCTTTTCAATGCTTTAAAAAAATGTTTAGTGCTACTTACCTGTAGTGAAAACCCGGAATGTGCACATTGCAGATCAAAAAATTCTCATTAACATAACGGTTACACTTCTCAAAGTTTAAACGAATTTATGTACACTGCGAACACCAAATTGCGGTGACTACATGAGAGGATTATTTAATGGGTCTTGGGTCAGAGTTGTAGTTAACAGGGAGAAAAATCCTTTCTTGAACTATTTTAACAACCACGTACAAAGTATAATTCCTTTCGCATACTCAGGAGCATAGCGCCAATAAAACCATTTACAACCACCAACTCTGCTCTGCTTCCCCAAGAGCCACCAGCTTTTCTTATTAAAAACTGCACTGTGTATTTGTCTTAAAGCTACGCCAGCATTTTTAAATAGTGGGTCTTGATAAAGAGTCCTGCAAGTCGGCCCACGCTTTTTTAGGAGCCCAGTACGCCAACGTTCACACAAATTGAAGACGCCGTGAGAAAACCTACGGTGTCCCATTAGGAAATGGAGGCTCGTCAAGCAGCGATTGGTTCCGCCCAAGTAAAAGATGGCGCGAGTCGCGTCAGCCTTTCCCGCTGCCCGGTTCCTTCTGTGTGGAGGCGGGGTCTAGACAGAGTAGGAGGTGCGCGTCTAAGAGGTGCATTCCCCCCCTTCCCGCTCTCCTCTTGCTTTCAAGGCGGGCGCCAAAGGGGATCTAAAAAAGATCAGATAAAGATTGGTCAGAAGACAAGAAGACGGCAAGCACCCGCGGGGTGAGGCTGACCGCGAGCCTTGGGGCCGCAGGGGGCGGGGCCGGGGCGGGGCCT
>NW_022900948.1:6167170-6202939 GCF_012274545.1 Fukomys damarensis | reverse complement strand
CTCCAGAGAAGGGAGCCCCGGGCGCCCGGGGCCTGGCCGAGGCGTGGAGGGTGTAGGAGGGCGGCCGGAGCGGTGAATACCGGGGTCCCGCAAGGAGTCGCTCAGGACCGATGGGGTACGGGGACGTGCTACATGCCTGCAGGGTCTCAGAAGTTTGTAAGGAGCACTGACGTCTTGTAAATGTGGCAGCAGTGTTAGGATTGGGTGTACTGCATTTCGTGGGACAAGACCTGGTTGCATCACAGCTCAGAGATTGCACAGACTTACTGAAGGAAGTGACCACAGTGACTTGGGTATCCCTTGAATGATGTTAATCAGCTGCAGAGAGAAGTGCAGTGATTACACAGTGTATGTCTGCGTACGGGAAAAGGAGGAAAGTTGTGCATTTGCCCCGGAGGTTTCACCCTAACGTACTAGACTCCTAGATCAGCAATCTGGTGGTAGCAAGTGAATAAATTCCTGTTCGTGCTGTTCCCATCCATCTGTGGTGGTGCAAAGGGTACACAATCCGTCGTTACTTCTGCCTTGTACAAAAGGATCAAAAGATTGGAAAATACGGTAGGACCTTTACAAGACTTTGGAAAGCTTTTATTTGGGTTAATCACAGAAATAAATGCAGCAGTCCTTCTTTAGGGGATATGTGAGAAGACCCTCAGTGAAGCCTGAAACCTCAAAATAGTGCCTTTATATACTATAGGACCCTAAGTATCCTATTTTTTAATATACAGACCTGTGATAAAGTTTAAATTATAAATTAGGCGCAGTAAGACGTTGACAGTAACTACTAGTGAAATAAAACATTTAGAACAAAATATTGTAATAAAATCTATCTCAGAGTATCTTATTGTACTTTCATCTTTAATGAGTAAACTAAGGCTTAATTGAACATAAGCACTCTGATACCCGGACAATCGACCCGATAACTGAGAGGACTAATAAATAACTGATAGGTAAGTAATATTTATAGTGTGGATATGCTGGACAAAAAAATGATTCACATCCAGCCTGAGAGTTCAGTCACACCACTCAGAATGGTGTGCTATTTCAAGCTTATGAAATGTTTTTTCTAGAAGTTTTTATTATTTTAATTTTGGGGCTGAGGTGTATCACAAGTACCTGAAACCACAGAAAATAAAACTGTAGAAAGAGGAGATTACAATATGATGCTGTTACACGGGACTGCTAACCATAACCTTCTTCTAACCCTGCCACTCTTGAAAACGCCTGAATTGGTTTAAAAAGCCTCAAGTGGCCGGGGATTTAGTTCAGTTACGCCATGCCTGCTTGAAAGCACAAGGTCCTGAGTTCAATCCCTGGTACTGAAAAAAAAAAAAAAAAAAATTAAAAAAGGCCTCCAGATAACTCTGCTTTTCATACATTTGAAACAAAAATCAGAGAAATTACAGACCACCTTGTAGATTTATCTGCTTCAGGAAATGAGTACATACAACTTAGAAGTTGATAAGATAATTGCTTTAATTGGCTATGCTGGCTGTTCTTTGCTTTCAGAGAAGAAAGTAATACAAATAAAAAACCTATTAAGATTCCTATCTTTCAAGCCTGCTCTTGGACTCTGTGTTAATTGAGCCCAAAGGGTTGTTAGTGAACCTGCTTATTATCTGAGAAACTTGGGTCTGTGGGAGATGGCCAGATAGTGATATCATGAACTTCCTCTCTGAGTTTTCCCCTAGGTTGGAAATTTAGAAAGTTTTTCAGCCTGATATCATTGTTCATAAAGTGGGCCTGGGAAGTCTCTGATTTGGAAGGTGGGCTGAATTAGGGTCATGCTTCTTTTAGGGCTGAAAGAAATAAAAGTATTGTTAAAATGGAAAGGCCTCATGGGGATAGAAATGCTATTCATAGTAACAGTGGACCAATCAACTTTCTGAATACCATTTGGGGAAAAGATGGCTGATTTTCAACAGAGAATTAAAAGGAAAAAGCTTAAATAAACTGCTAATAGTTGCAGCAGGTAGTGATTAATATAATCATTTGTCTACATGTTGGGTTATTTTTTGAAATTGTATTGGGAAACCCCATGAACCTGTGCTTTGTTTACAGGAGTAGAAAGCCATCATCTCACCCAATTTGGATCCTGGCTTCCTTCAAAAAATTCTATGGCTAGTCTGTGATAACCTTCTGGAATAGCCAATACTACATTTACATAATACTTATACTAGATAACAGTCTGTTCGTTTTGAACTGATTTTTTGTGTGCCACATTTACATCTAATGAATTTTCCTAACAAAGACAACAACTTCAAGTATCTTGATTATACTTCTGTGTGATATGTTATTTCTTAGGTTAGGATCACCCCCCATCTTTGATTTGAGCTACCGGCATTCAACCATGGTCCGAAAATATTAAATAGAAAGTTCCAGAAATTATGTTTTAAATTTCATGCCATTTTGAGTAGTGTGCTTGGACAAAGTGTACCTGTCTGCCTTATCTCACCAGGACATGATTCATCCCTTGTCCAGTGTATCCAAATTGTATATGCTATCTACCTCGTAGTCTCTTAATTGCCAATTTGGTTATCAGATCAGCTATCATAGGATTGTAGTGCTTGTGATCAAGTAACTCTTACTCTTTTAATAATGGGTGAAAACACAGGAGTAGTGGTGCTGGCAATTTAGATATGCCAAAGAGAAGCTATAAATTGCTTCCTTTGTGAAAAATTCTCAATAAGGAAAGATGTTGATATTGCTAAGATCTACAGTAAGAGTAAATCTTCTATTTATAAAATTGTGATGAAGGAAAAAATTTTGTGCTAATCTTGCAGTCACACCTCAGATTACAAGAATTATAGCTGCAGCACATAAGTGGTTAGGATAGAACAGGCTTTACATTTGTAGGTGAAAACAACAGAAAGTACATTCTGAGTGATGATCAGTGTGTTGTGCTAGAAAGCATTGAACTTTTACAAAGACTTCAGCAAGACTTCTTGTGAAACAAGTGACACCAAGTTATTTGCTACAAGGAAGGGACAGTTACACAGATTTAGGAATAGGTTTGGACTGAACATAACAAAAATCACTGGAGAAGCTACAAGTTAAATTGGTAGGGGATTAGCATGATGAGGAAGTGGAAAAACTTGTGAAAGGGCATTGGGAAGTTTTAACAAATGAGTTGGAAGAACTTGTTTAGTAGTCTACAGAGAAAAAGGAAGGACAAAGAAGGAACTGAAGCAGAACCAGTAATGTGGACCCTTCTGAAATTTGCTGAAATATTCCAGTTGCGAACATTAAAAGGACAAAATTATGTACTATAATCCTCGGATAGAATACAGCATTATCCAAAGGATTACAACCTCTTCAGCAGTACTTCAATTAGTTAAAAAGAGACAATTTAAGATTACAAGGTTCTTCCAAAAGACTTTGACAGAATCAAAACAAAAACAGAAACCTTCAACTATGGAGTATCCTCACCCATAGGTATTGTCTGCTCCTGACATCTAACCATTGATGATGTCATGGCTCAGGCATCTAGGATCCCTTGAAATACATGCTCCATCTGACATGTCATCAGAAGGTCAATAATAGCTTAATGCTAAATCACAGTATATAAACCATTACTTCATTTCATCATGTAGACATTGTATTCTCTGCCATCATCACAAAAAGCAAGGTGAGTACAAGACAGGAAGATACTTTGAGATAAAGAGAATACATTCACATAACTCTTACAGCATAATGTTATGTTTCTCTTACTGTGCCTAATTCATAAATTAGACTATCATATATATGTAGAGGAAAAAACATGTAAAGGTATACACTAATCTGCAGTTTCAGGCATCCAGTGAGATTCTTGGAACATATTCCCCAACCAGAAGGGAAAACTGCCATATGTCTTTTGGCAGCATTTAAAGCTAAACAATTCGACATGATTCTTAGCCTTCATATTCTAATTATACAGTACTAGGAATGAGACTGAATGTAATTAGTGACCTATAACAGTTCAGTATTCACAATCAGGTAAAAAGTTGTCCCATAATTCAATCAGATTTTACTCTAGGGCTCAATTCTATTTTAGGAAATTCTTTTATTTTCAGTATCATGGTAGAAATATTTGAGTTGTAATGTTGCCTTTACTCACCATTTTATCAAAAAAGAATAAAAGAAATATGTCTACAATATAATTTTATGGTTGTGTCTTAGCCTCTGGCTTGCTGTTGTTAATGATGACAGCAATAATCTCGATATAGTTTCAATTTAGATTATATTCTTGTATTGTGTCATTGTAAATAGACTTTAAATTGTATACAAAACAGTGAATATTTTAAATAAGCTGTATATAACATATCCATTATCCTCTCCTGAGATTGTTCACAGTATTAAAAAGTAGATATTGTCCAGGGATTTAGCTCAGTGGCACTGAGCCTGCCTTGCAAGCTCACGGTCCCGATCGAAGTACAAAAACTACAAGTTCAATCCAGTCCAAAAAAAAAAACAAAAAAAACAAAAAACACAATAGGTGTTACTTGAATGAATTCTGAGGTAAAAGTATGCATGTAAAAACTGTCAAACTATTTCTGCGAATGTGTATAGTTGAGTGTTTTAACAGGTTCTGTATGTATTCATGATAAAATTACTCATCGGTGCTCTAAAACTGACTCTTTTCATGAGACTCTGAGCTCTCTTTTGATAAGATATAGATAATTTTTTTAAGTAAAATGGTTTTCTTTGACATAAATTTTGTTACAGATCAAATATTACATTCCAAAGCCATCATACAAGCTAGAGTTGTTCTCATTTCATTTTTAGATTTGCTTAAATAAAATTGTCATTATTTGTTTTTCTTTGTCTCTGGTTACAAGCTTTCAATTATAGATTTGTAAGAATGATTAGTTTTACATTAATATGAAATGTATTTTCTCAAGGAGATATGTTTGAATAGATTAAGATATATAAATTGAGCCCTGGGTTCTATGTTAGCTGTGTATGTCTGTTTTCTTGGTAGATTGAAAAGCGAACAGGGTGCATCCATGTCTTTTGTTTGCAGCATGTTCTAAATAAATGAAGCATTTTTATTTTAGCCACTTAATACAGAGCTCTCTTCCCAATAATAAAATGCTATTCTTCTTTCTTCCTTTTTTTAATTTGGTTATGGTCTTTATGGCTGTTTTATTTTCTAATAATATGATATTTTCCTTTATTTATGCTAGGTTTTTTTATTAGTCTATGTTTGTGATGCATAGTAATTACATTTGTTTTGGGAAACTAGTACATATATGTCATATCTTGATCATTTTATCCCCTCCCACTCTTCTTCATCTGCAAAGTATCTCCTTCCTTGTTTCCAATCACCTACTTTTATTTTGCTCTTTAAATTTTTTATACTTTGCTTTCTTGTGTAAGAGAAACAATGTGATATATAACCTGTGCCTGATTTGTTTTACTTAACATAGGAGTCCCAAGATCCATACATTTTCCTACAAATGACTGAAATTTATCCTTTGCTATTGCTGAGTAATACTTCATTGTGTACATATAGCACATTTTCTTTATTCATCTGTTGATGGGCTTTAAAGTTTTTTCCAAAATTTAGCTATTGTAAATTGTGCTGATATAAACATGAGTATGCATGTATCACATAATATGATGACTTTAATTCTTTCAGGAAGATACCCAAGAGAGAGATACCTGAGTCAAATGGAATTCCTACTTTTAGTTTGTTATTTTGTTAAGGAATCTGCATACTGATTTCTGTAGTAGTTGTACTAGTGTACATTCCTATCAACAATGTAGAAAGGTTCCTTTTTCTCCCACGTTCTGGCCAGCATTTGTTGTTTTTGTGCCCTTGATCATTGCATGGAGTAAGATTGAATCCCAGCATTGTTTTTATTTGCATTTCTCTAGTGGCCAAATATGCTAAGCATATTTTCATGTTCTTATTGGCCATTTGTACTTCTTTTGAGAAATGTTTATTTCAATTGCCCATTTTTTTGATTGGGTCTTTTGGTTTTAATGATTGGAGTCCAGTTTTTTTTAGTTCTTCATATATTCTAAATATCACTCCTCAAACCAGGTAGTAGCTGCCAGAATTGTTTCCCGTTCTGTAGGTTGGGCCTTTAGTCTGTTGATTGTTTCCTTTGCTGTGCAGAAGCTTTTCAGTTTGATTTAATCACATTTATTGGATCTTGGAATTATTTCTTGTACAATTGGTGTTCTGTTCAGGAAGTTCTTGCTTATTACTGTGTTTCAAGTGTTTCGCTTATTGTTTTAGCAGATTCGGTGTTTCTGTTTTAATATCTTAAGTCTTTGATCCATTTTGATTTGAGTACAGGATGAGAGGTACAGGTCTAGATTCTCTCTTCTGCATGTGGATAACTAGTTTTCCTGGCTGTCTTTTCTCTGATATACTGCTTTCTTGACTAATGCATTAAATGTACTTATCTTCATTGTAAATTTTTAGTTAAACACCAGTATTTTAAACACTAGTATTCTAGGCTAGATAGTGAGTTCAAGGCCAGCCTGGACTACACAATGAGACCGTATCTCAAAAATAAATAAATAAAATAAACATTAGTATTGGATTTCAGTAACCTGAGACCCAGAGAGTTCATTAGGGAAAACATGACTATTTACTCATTTTTTGTTATGGCTCTAAATTTGTGTTTTTGTGATCTTAGATCTCTTTTCTTTTTTAAATTTTCCTTTTAGCAAGTATTTTTGCTGTTGTCAGATATGGTATTACTGTTTTAGGAACACAATTTTGGAAATTTACACCACAAACTAGATGACCTAAAAAGCAGCAGTTTATTCTTTGGTAGTTTTGAAAACTTGAAATCTAATATGAAGATGTCAGCAGGAGCACGATCCTGAGAAGACTCTAGTGAAGTCTTCATTCTTTTCACTTCATGTCTGGCAGTTACCAGCAATCCCTGACATTCCTTGACTTATACTTATATCATTCCAGTTTCTGTCTTTGGTATTCACATGGCTGTCTTCTCTTTGTATCTGTGTGTCTGCAGATCTCCTAAGCCCACCAGTCAAGGAATTTGGACCTATCCAGTCTTGTATGACCCCATGTCAATTATGCTATTTCTAAATAAAGTCACCTCACAAGGTGTTAGAACTTGAATATCTAGTCATAGTAAAATCGCACATAGACTGAATATTTGGGAATAGTGAAGGCCTATGATATAAGCTTCAAGATGTAACATTTGCCTCAATCATTTGGAACTTGGCAAAATACCTTTAAAATTGCTGAACTTAATCATTGGTTTTGTATGTCCTTGTTTAGCTGTCTCTGGAGCATTGGATAATGTGAGTTGGGTTGCAGTGATGTCGACTCTCTGCCCGCCGCCATCTCCAGCTGTTGCCAAGACAGAGATCGCTTTAAGTGGTGAATCACCTTTGTTAGCAGCTACCTTTGCTTACTGGGACAATATTCTTGGTCCTAGAGTAAGGCACATTTGGGCTCCAAAGACAGAACAGGTACTTCTCAGTGATGGAGAAATAACTTTTCTTGCCAACCACACACTAAATGGAGAAATTCTTCGAAATGCAGAGAGTGGGGCAATAGATGTAAAGTTTTTTGTTTTGTCTGAAAAGGGAGTAATTATTGTTTCCTTAATCTTTGATGGAAACTGGAATGGAGACCGGAGTACTTATGGACTATCAATTATACTTCCACAGACGGAACTTAGTTTCTACCTTCCACTCCACAGAGTGTGTGTTGATAGATTAACACACATTATTCGGAAAGGAAGGATATGGATGCATAAGGTGAGTGGTTCTTCAGCTTATTAGTCATGCTAACCTTGTCAATGAAAATTTATTTTCTGCCGAGTGTGGTGGCACATGCTTGTAATCCCAGCACTCAGGAGGCTGAGGCAGGAAGAACACTGAGTTCGAGACCAGCCTGGGCTACATAGTGAGTTCCAGGTCAGTCTCAACTATGTAGTGAGACCCTGTCTCAAAAAAAGTTTATTTTCTGATATATTTATATCTGATTTTTAAAATTTACATGTATTTGGCTGGACATGGTGGCGCAGTCCTGTAATCTCAGTACTCAGGACGGCTGAGGCAGGAGGATCATTGGTAATTTAGTGACTTAGTGAGACCATCTCAAAATGAAAAAGAAAAAGAGGACTGGGGTTGTAGCACCACGTAAAGGCCCTGGGTTCTATCCTCAGTGCTGCAAAAAATTTTTCTTAATTAAAAAAAAAAGAAAAGCATTCAACACTAGATAATAGCTGTTCTTTATTGTGTATCCATCCTATTAGATACTAATAGATCTAGTCTGATGTTTACAATCTTCACAACAACTATGAAAAGTAGATGATTGTACTTCTACGTTACAAACAGAGAAGCCTAACACTGAGAAATTAAGAAACTTCTAAAGTTTAGATTCGTCTTGAAAGCCTCTGACTCTCAAATCTTTTTACTTTTCTTTCATTGTGTGTGACTTTGTCTTTCACTCATACTTACACTGGATTTAACAGTTCAATAGTTATTTCATAAGTTCTCAGCCATATAGCCTTTGTTCCCTGCAACAACTTTGCCAAGTTTCCATTGTAAGATGAAGAGGTTGGACCAAGTGGTTTCTAGGAGAAAGACCTTTTAATTTTGCAGATTAGAGTGTCCGACGTTTTGGTTTACCTGAGTTGCAGTGAGAGGAAAGAGTTGTCTTGAACCATATATAAAATACAAAATAATAATATAGTTAGCATATGTAAATGGGCTAGAGATTTAGCTCAGTGGCATCGCGCCTGCCTCGAAAGTGCAAGGTCCTGAGTTTAATCCCAGGTACTGCAAAAAAAATAAAATACATAAATACATAAACACACATAAGCAACAAAAATTCCATTTATAAAGAATCCTTTTACATATTTGATAATAACATTTCTATTATTAGCAATGTTGTATATGTAATCCTAGCAATATCATGAACAAAAAATTCGATATATTTTGTACTTCCTGTACCACAGCTGTTAAAAAGCTATTTTAACTTATACAAAATAATACCAGCCCTGCAATAAATTTTAAAATTTACATGTCTGCTTAATAACAATAAACACTTTATCTTCATAATGCGCACACATGTAGGTAGGTTGAAATAGTGCTGGTTAATTGCTGCATCTTACCAAG
Source organism: Fukomys damarensis (assembly GCF_012274545.1). NCBI lineage: Eukaryota > Metazoa > Chordata > Mammalia > Rodentia > Bathyergidae > Fukomys > Fukomys damarensis. The sequence goes on along the minus strand of NW_022900948.1, from coordinate 6,193,843 downwards.
TTGCATATATTTTTTATGTGCATGCTTTGATCTGACTGTGTATGTGCCAGGCATAGAAGGTTGAGTTAGCATGGCACTGTGCCCTCCCCAGAACCCAGCACTCTGTTTCCTGTGTGCAGGACCTAGCACTGCACAATCAACTCATGTAAAAAAATTCCTTAAAGACCCATAATAATGTCAAAAGTTTATGATCTTTTGTAGCACCACATTGCTTGCATCGCTGCCTCTGTGTGGCTGCTGCAGCCCCTCGGCCTAAGCCTAAGCTTAGAGTTGCTTTCTGATGAATCCTATAGTTTAATACATAATGAATTATGTTTACATTTTGATGTACTTTTAGAATACCTAAAGAATAAATCAAATTCTTCCAGTTTAATACACAGACCATTAAAGCATTATTTTATAAGGCTTTTAACACATTGTAAGGAAAATAATTTTTTAAATAATAGCCTTTTACTATCTTTGCTGTCTCAGTTTATTTCTCATGTTTTTGAAAATCATTTAAAACAAACAAGCTCTATATTCCTCAGATTCAACTTAATCTAACAATTTGAAATATGCATCATTATATTCCTTTATTGCAACTGCAGGTGTTAAGTTGACTGGTTTCTGCTAAGTTATCTCTTTTTTCAGTACAAAATAAAGGATGTTTTGATTTTATCTTGTGTAGGGCTGGAGAACATGAGTTTGTTAGGTTTATTTTCTGCTTCCTTCTCTTATTCCCCTATAGTAGAAAGTATTTTTCCTTTGAACTAAGTTATACAACATGTCTACATTGAAAAATAAGCATGTGTGTCAAACTGTTAAATATGAATTTGCTTTTGCTTAGGAAAGGCAAGAAAATGTCCAGAAGATTGTCTTAGAAGGCACGGAGCGAATGGAAGATCAGGTGAAGTGCAAATTGCCTACTATTAACTGCCATTATCCCTGTGGTGTAGGTTTGTATAAGGCTGATGGCTACTTCTGTTAAGAGCTTGAAGATGACAGTTCAACAGTGAGCCTGAAGACGAATTATCTATATGGAGATGTATGAAGATGCATATGGATAAAAATTTCTGTATCTTACGCCTGAACAGTTCAATAAGTAAACAAAGGAGTATCGTAATTGCATATACATATAACTATTTTTTTTAGTTTGCAAAATAAGTTTGACATAACTGGTTCATAGTAAAAATAAAGAAGTGTATATGTGATTTTTTTGTGGGGGGGGTACCAGGGATCGAACTCTGGACCCTGCGCTTGTGAGACAGGCAGCAGCACCACTGAGCTAAATCCCCGGCTCATATATGTGATTTGTTTTTTAAAGTATTGTTTCTGAAACATTTCCACAGAAATAGGTACAACAGGAAGAGAGTGAGTGTACTCCTAAGTTATCTTTCTGGGAGTACAGCCCAGTTCTAGCCCAGTATTTCTTATGTGATATCTTTAAAAGTCATGCAGTTTATTTTTATTCCATGATATATTTATTTGTTTTAATATTAAAATTTGCCAATGATGTTTCTTACCTTATGTAACACTGACTCAAAAAATGTATCGTGCTAATCCAGTGACTTTGAATAACCTTGGGGAGTAGAACTAGAGTCTGAGAAGCGTGACAGCAAGGGCATGACTTCCCTTGTAGAAGTTAAACAAAGGTCATATCAGTGTAGGACAGTAGTTCTAAGTGAGACTGCTGTGGAGAGAGGGTTTTAACTGCTCCCAATCCCCTGGCATGCCACCCTCCCTCACTGTTCCTTGTAAAACTCCAGTCTTTTATACGTGGCTATGTTGCCTTTTCTCTGGTTCTGTGTAGCATGGTTGAGAGAAGTATACTTTAAAAAATAAATTTTAAGTATATCTGACTAGCTGGTAGTATAACCCAGAGGTAGATTACACAAGATTCTGGATTTGATCTCCAGCACCATAAAACAAAATAAAACAAAAACCTTGCGAAAACATGAAGGAAAATACATCAAGGAAAATACAAAACCCTGTAAAATGATCTTCTTTACAAAATTATTATGTTTGTACCTTTGTAATAGCTTTCCAGGCCTGGTGGAGCAAGGTCAATCAGTAAGAAGGGTCTCCTAGAGTCGGGCCACTCACCTACTTCTAACTTGATGCTTATGGAGTAAATTATCTCAAGATAAGGAAATACAGGAATACATAAAATGCTTCTTTTAGTGGGATTTTGTTTTTTCTGACCAGAAACCTGTATTTATAATATTGACTACTATTAATTAATTTCTGCCGGTCTTTTAAGGGCTCTTTTGGAAAATGTCCTTTTCTATGTCAGGAGGAAAGTATATTGGGACAGACTAGAGACTTTTAAGGCGAAATGTCATACTGAGAAGAAAAGGAAGTGTAGGAAGAAAAGAAACAGGGAATTTTCTTTTATAGCCTCTCCTCTATTCAGCTTTGTAAGATTGTTGTTGAGCATAGATGACAGTATCCATTCACTTAAGTAATGTTACGTCTGACATTCCATGTCCAAAATAATATATGTGCCTGAACCTAAGCAGGAATACTGTCACAAAATTAGCCTTTCTGAAGTGGAATTGCCTTATAATTGAGTCCTTGCACATCTCTTACTGTTTTCACTACCTTTATTTTGAACAATACACATTGCCTGGGAAATGATAAAAACTTTGGTCCTTACTAGTTGTGAATTCTTACAGCTCTCATCTGATAAAATCAACAAAGGAGGAAATTTAACACAGATTGTGTCATCTTTGTTGGACTGTTTGTGTTGCTTGTAAACATTTCAACAGTTACTTTTAGAAACAAAAACAGGTAATTTCTGGGGGTTATTATAAGATGAATTTTTTAAAATAGTAAAGCTGCTTATATTAGGCAGAAGCAATAATAGCTTTGGATAGGATTTTCAAAGGCAGCATAGATTATTTAAATGTTTAAGCAACCTACATGATAAGGGGCTTTGAAAACCTATGTTGCTCAAAAAATGGCTCTGGTGATGACAAAGGTTCTAAGTGGAAGATAAATATGAGGAGTTTGAATAAAATTATTTCATGAACGAAAGTAGGCAAAGAAAAACTCATTGAATTAACTATGTAATTTTAAAATATGTTTAGATAAAATTGATAAACATTTGACAATTTCATTTACATCTCTAAAAGTTTACATATTTAGGTTATTCATAAAATGATGGAGGTTAGTGAATAAATGAGGGTTTACCTATATTTGAGACATTTTATATTTGGGTTGTAAACTTGACTCCAGAAAATGTTTCAAAATTATATTTTTTGAGACATAATAGTTTAATGGATCTCTAAAGGAACCTCTCTGTTTCAGTGATTCTTAAGTTACATGTGATAATTTTCATTTGCATTTGGTTAGATTGTACCATTTTGGTTAGATTAGGGGGAAGTGGGTATTGGTTGAAGCTATAATAGTAAATTACATGGTAAGGATTTGAATGACTTTTTATAGTTGACTTGACTTTATTGTTGTTGTGGGTGGTAGTGATGCTGGTGGTACTGGGGACTGAACCCAGGGCCTTTGCTCTGAGCTACATCCCCCAATCCCTTTTTATTTTGGGACATTCTAATTAAATTGCCCTGGCAACGCTCAAACTTGTGATCCTCATGCCTCAGACTTCAAGAGTGCTGGGGTTACGTATGTGTACCACCACCCCTGACTTTACTTTCCTCATTTTCAAATAGGAAATACGTTGATGACCTTTAAAAGGAGAGCCTTTCTAAACTTCATATGTAATTTGTGCATGTAATGGTAGATGATAAAGCAATAACTCCATGCTCACTGAAGAAAATATTCTTGAAAAAATGAGAGTGAGTTTGAATAGCATGAAAGTACTTTAGAAATATTTTGGAGTAGTAAATTTTCAACAAATTACCAGGCATTCCTATCAAGGGTATTATTCTTTGCTTTAATTTTTAATTTTTTATTGCCCAGCTTATGCCATATTTTTGTGAATTTCTTTACTTTATTTTCCTTTATTGTGCAGGGTCAGAGTATTATTCCAATGCTTACAGGGGAAGTCATTCCTGTGATGGAACTGCTTTCTTCTATGAAATCACACAGTGTTCCTGAAGAAATAGATGTAAGATGTTATGGGGCAGTTGTATCCTTTTATTAGTTTCCTTAAACTCTACTATTGTGTTTAGTAATAATATTCTAATGTAAGTAGTATGCATTTTGTCATACTATTCATATGAAGTATTAGCCACAAACAAAAAAGCATACATATAATGCTCAGTTTTGTATGATCAAACAAAACTTAATGACTTAATGACTTTGCTCTCCTGATTCTGACAGCTAAGAAGAGGAAGAGGAAGTTGTTCTTGTAAAAACTGTTGCTTAGCTTGCCTTACTGGGTTTCACGTTTGTTCTTTTCAAATGTATAATAGGCAGAGATTGTTTTATGGGTATTCTTGATGCTCAGAAATGAAGGCAGTATGTTTTATTGAATCTAAACTTTAAAAAAACTTAAATATTAAAGGTGTTCTCTCAAAACTGTTATAGCCAGATTAACTTTTTTCTTTTTTTTGGTGTATTTTAGATAGCTGATACAGTACTCAGTGATGATGATATTGGTGACAGTTGTCATGAAGGCTTTCTTCTCAAGTAAGAATTTTGTTTCTTTTCCTAAATGCTGGCTGAGGCAGAAACAAATGTTAAGGTCACCTTATGACAAGTTTTGGAAGCATGAAAATAACAAACTGCCTACTTACACAGATTATTTTAGAGACAGCATTGCATAGTTGAGCTGTTGCTTACATACATGTTATTTTTCATTCACTTGTCTGATAAATCTGCTGTTATTCCTTTTATATTTTAAAGAAACTGAGTTCCCATAATGCTCACACAAGCAATCTTAATCCGTTAGCTTTCCATTAAAGCTAAAACTTAAGAAACCTTTCAAATTAAGTTGCATTGTAGAAGGGCTCGTTATTTAGGCCTAAGAATGGCCTTTTTCATCTGATCTTTTTCATCTAACTGTAGGGTTTAGAGTGACCTCTAAAGTCAGACTGCTTTGACAATGTTGGAAAAACTACCTGAAGTGCTGTGCCTGTACCTTCTCATTCGTATAATAATAGTACCTACTTTGCAGGGTTGCTGTGGATGTTAAGTGAGATAGATCACATGCAGCACTTAGAACAGTGCCTTACACATGAAGTCACTTAGTATTTAATAGCTGATATTTTCTAATTATGTTTCTAAAAAGTGAAAATATTAATAGCCACTATTTGTTGAGTGCCAATGTGTTAGTCTTTAATACCATGGGCTCTACATTTGTTATCTTCTGTTTTAGTATTTCTTTACAATTGCAGATTATCATGAATTTCTGTCTTTAAAAATGAGAAGTGAATGAACACAGTTTTCATTTTTGATATTGACATTCTTTTCCTTTAGCCGCAAGATGAAATATCAGAGGTATCACTATTTAACCTAAAAGTCTTAATGGTTTGAGTAAGAAGTACTTCAGTCCTTAATTTGCTAGTATCACCATTCATACATTATTTTGAATATGATTTGCCTTTAAATCACTTAACCTTTTTACACATCAGTTTGTTTAGCTATAAAAAGGTGCTATTTTACTAACCAACTGGGCTAAGACTTATAAGAGAAGTTCTGCAGCAGTCCCCTAGGAAATGAAAAGTTTCTTTATAACAATAAAAAATACCATTATGCCTATTGATGTTTATCAGTTAAGCTATTTGGAGTTATTTGAAACTCACTTTTTGTTTTGAGTTTGTGAAATTTTTTATAGCGATATTTTTAATCTGTTTTCATTAACCTGCAGTGCCATCAGTTCACACTTGCAAACCTGTGGCTGTTCTGTCGTTGTAGGTAGCAGTGCAGAGAAAGTAAATAAGGTAATTTACTTTATAATTAAGAAGACATTTTCACTTTTTAATACTCCTGTCACTGATTAATGTTTATATAGGTTGCAGTTCTTGAAATAGCCTAATAGTATAAGGTGGCAATATAGTCTCACCAAATTACTTGACAACCTTGTGGCAAAAATGAGTTTGAAGTAAACTGTAAAAAGATTTCAGTTATCAGTTTCACTTTGATAATTCACAAATACCAGTAACAGCTGTGTATAAATTATTTTGAGAATATTTCAAAATCACACATTCTTTTAAATGTTTTTCTTCTGTTTCCCAGTTTTATCTTTAATAAATATAAAATAGCCTAGCCATATAAATTTGTCATTACTCCTAAAAAATGACATTTGATCATTCATTTGACTTTTATTATGTTGACCATGCACACCCATGTACACACAATTCTGTCCCTTTTAGGGTGCTGTTGATACTGAATGGTCAGTGGAGATAATGCTTTCTTCAATTATGTTTTGGCCACTTTTTTCAGTGCGACTTGAGTTAATAAGGAATTAATAAGTTACATTTTTAAGCTTTAGGTAGTAAGCCAAGGAACTGCACTTTTCTTCACTATTAATTAGAAAGAATCCAGAGATAAGAGCTTATATCCTTATAACTTTAAGCCAACTTAATTTTTTTAAAAGTTTTACACAGGAAATATGTTGGGGATGACTCTTTGCTTTACAAAAGTATTATTTATTTATTTATTCTTTAATACGCTACCTTTAATACCTACATTACATTTAATCTTCCAAAATTACATTTCTCGTACAACTAATTATAAGTAAATAGTGTACCTTTCTAATTATATTGCATGTAAGAATTAGTGATCATAGATACTCCAAAACTGTGGCTTGCCATTTGTAATCCCCAAAGCCTGATGATTCTATAGAATTTTCAGTCTGCTTTACAAAGGGGGGACTGTGTTTATTAAACATTATTTTTGTCTTTCATCCACTTTGGATTGAATAGTTCATCTTTTGTCTTTTAATTTGAAAGAATAGTTGCTACTGCTCTTGTTCAAAAATCACTGCTTTAATATAATAGCTCTACATATAGTATTCCAATATAGGTACATGGCTGTTTTTTCTTTCTTTCTTTCTTTCTTGTTTTTTTTTGTACTGGGGATCAAACTTGAGCCCTTGCACTTGTGAGGCAGGCAGCAGGACCGTTGAGCTAAAGCCCCTGCAATATAGGTACATGCCTTTTTATTTTTCCTAATAGAACTGTAGGTCAAATACTGTTGGAGATTTTTAATCTCTTACCTACACCTGGCTTATTTTAAATCAGATTTGATAGAATTCTCTTTTTATGGAAGAGTTTGGACACTCCTTGATTTTTGTTACAGTGGGTTTCTCATGTAGAACTATTATAACAGAAACTATAATTTTGCCTAATTTAAATACATTTAATTTTCCTCTCTCAAGTTGTTTGCTTGCATTAAAAACAGTTATTGCTGGGTAGAGATGCAATCAGTCATTGTATCTGATCATTATTTCCCACTGAAATAGATTTCATAGTCAATCATGTTTGAGAAAGGCTACTTTACATATTGTATTATTCACCTGGAGAAGCACAATATATACTCAATGTTACAGGTTTTAAGATACCATACAGTTAATATTTAGCTACAGAAACGCACTTTTTAAGCAGTATTACATTGCATGAACTGTTTCAGTGACTTAACAGTGACTACTTGAAATACATTTTATTGATAACAATAAAAATACCTACTTAAATTTATTTTGTAAGCAAACCATTGGTCTTTAGACTTCATATTTTAATGCCGAAATCTTTTCTTTTTTAGATAGTGAGAACATTGTGCCTTTTTCTAACACCAGCAGAGAGAAAATGCTCCAGATTATGTGAAGCTGAATCATCATTTAAATATGAGTCAGGGCTCTTTGTTCAAGGCCTGCTAAAGGTACACTTTCCACTTCTCACAAGTGAAACCAGTTTTTTAAAATAATGTTTGAGACTTTGTAAAAATATTTTTTAGTATTTAATGTGTCTCAATTATATGCCCAGAGACTGCCTTCCTTTACATAGTTCTGAGCATAGAGTATGTGTTTTGGATTTATAATTAGTATCATAGGTGAAATGGCACGGAGTATCCTTTTCCAGATGGCTCCACAGCTAATGTTTAGCCTTAGGATTTTTGTTTCTTCTGAATTCATGCTTGACTCGGGGTGTACCTCTAAAATGAGAACATTTCTCTCTACTGAGCAGATTTGAATTTTTTATTTACTATTTTGTGTTTATATAGTATATTCATTTATTGGAAAAAAATGTAAAGTACCTTTATATATAGGACTTGAACAATTCGTATCTAAATGTATTACATGCACATAAAAAAATGTGCCTTTCTAATATATATTAGAACATTTTTAATATTTATTTAATTAAGGCACATTTACTTTTCAAAGACCAAAACAGATAAATGCCAATTAGTGATTATTTTAATAACTAAAAAGAAAACAGTTCATTGTATTAGATCTGTTATAGTCAAGATGTAAAAAAATAGCTTTCCTAATGATTGTATGATTCTCTTGTAATAAATGCTTTGTTGAGAATGTAGATGTAGTAAAATGAATTAGAAGCTTTCAAAAATTATTGCAAAGGCCCAAAATAATTAGATATTTGGTACATGTGACAGACCCACAACATAGTCATCTAAGATCAGGAATAAGATAAGGATGCCTGCTTTCACCATTCTCAACTAAACTAGTGTCGAAGTCTTAGCCAGCAAAAAAGCAAGGAAAAGAAGTAAAAGGCATTCAAATAACAAAAGTGGAAGTCAGGTTATCCCTGTTTGTAGATTTTACATATAATTGAAAAAAACCTGAAAGACTTCACAAAAAAACTGTTAGAACTGATAGACTGAGTAAGGTTAAAGAATACAAAAATCAACATACAAAATGAATAGCATTTTTTATGTACCAAGTACAAAATTGCCAAGAAAGAAATTAAGAAGGTAGTAATAGATACAAAATAAATAAGCAAAAAATCCCTAGGAATAAATTTAATGAAGAAAGTAAGTGATCTCTATGATGCAAATTACAAAGCCTTAATGAAAAACATTAAATATAGCCAATAAATGGAAAGGCATCCAATGTTTATGAATTGGAAGGATTAAAACGTCACATTACCCAAAGCAATCTACAGATTCAATGCAATTCTTCTCAAAATACTAATGATGTTATTTGCAGAAATAGAAGATAATACCCTTAAAGTTTCTGTGGAGCTGTAAGACTGAATAGCCAAAGCAATCCTCAGCAAAAAGAACAAAACTGGTAGGATAATAATACCTAACTTCAAAACATACTACATAGTGATAGTAAGCAAAACATCATGGTAGTGGCATAAAAATAGACACATAGACCAGTGAAACATAGAACCTAGAAATAAATCCATGTATTTACAGCCAACCAAGGTGTTTGTTTTTTTGTTTTTGTTTTTGTTTTGATACTGGGGATCAAACTTGGGACCTTGCTCTCACAAGGCAGGCGGCAGCACCACTGAGCTAAATCCCTAGCCCTCAACTGAATTTTGATAAGGTCACCAAGAGGATGCACTGGAGAAAGGACAGTATTATGGTTTAAGTCTAGATATCTGCCTAAAACCTCATGTAGTCATTGGTGAGACTTTTGGAAGCGATGAAGATAATGGGATTATATGGCATAGCTGACTTGCTGTTAGGAGGCAGCATGTTAGGGTATGGTTGGAAGAGGCTGGTTACTGGCAGCATAGACTAGAATGGTTTAGCTCCATCTCCAGCTCCTCCCTTCACTCTCTGCTTCCTGGATGCTTCCTACCATGCTCTTCTGTGATGCTCTTTCCTTCTTTGTAGCCAGTCACCCTGGACTGAAACATAAGCCAAAATAAGCCTCACCTCCTTTAAGTTGGGGTTGTTGAGGAAAGTCACTAAGATAATCGCTAATGAATGGTACTGGGAAAACTGAGTATCCATATACAGAGGAATGAAACTAAATCACTGTTTCTTACCAGATATGAAATCAACTTAAAACAGATCATATACTTAAACATGAGATCCTAAACTACAAAACTGTTAGAAGAAAACAAGAGACATCTTCCAGGACATTGCTATTGGCAAAGATTTTTTGATCAAGACTGTAAAAGAATAAGGAACAAAGAAACATTAACAATGAAATTACATCAAACTGTTAGCCTTTGCATGGCAAAGGGAATAATAATTGAAGAGAACAATAGAATAGGAGAAAATATTTGCAAACTTTATCAAATATTAATATCCAGAATATGTAAGGAACTAAATCACTGGCAAAAGCAAAAAACAAGCAAATCAAAGTTGCCCAAATAATCTGATTTTAAAATGATATGAACAGACATTTCTCAAAAGAAAATATACAGATGACCAACAGATATATGAAATAATGCTCAACATCACTAATCGGAAATACAAATCAAAACCTCAGTTGAGATACCATTCTTATTTCAGGTAAAATGAGCATTATCAAAAAGATAAATCACAAATGCTGTCAGGGATATAGAAGAGACCCCCTCATGCATTGTTGGTGGAAATATTAATTACCATACCATTATGGAAAATAGTGTGGAGTTTTCCTCAAAAGATTAGATAATAGAAATGCAAAATGATCTAGCAGTTCCACTACTGGGTATATACTCAAAGAAAATGAAATGCGGATGTCAAAGAAACATCCAAACTCACACATTTATTGCAGCACTATTTATAATAGCCAAGATATAGACTTAATTTAGATGTCAATTGATGGTTGAATAAAGAAAATGCAGTGTATTATATAGAGTGGAATATTAGTTACAAAAATGACATTCTATTATTTGCTGCGCTATAGATGAAACTGGAGGAGATTATGTTAGAACTAAGTTGGGCACAGAAAGATAAATACTGCATGTCATCATTTGTATGTGGAAACTAAAAAATTGCTCTTGTAGCAAAAGAATGTTGGTTTTCAGTTTGGAAAGGGTGTGGGGAAGAACGGATAGGCAGAGAATGGTTAATGGGTACAGGGATGTAGTTTGATAGGAGGAATAATTTCCACTGTTCTATAAAACAGTGGAATAAGTACGACAGCAATCAATTGCGTATTTGAAAACAGCTAGTAGAGTGTGTTCTCAAGGAAAGGAAGTATCTGAAGTGAGGGATATTCTATCCCGATCAGAGCATTGCACACTGAATACATGTATTTAAATGTCATTTTGTACCCCATAAGTGTGTACTGTTACTGTGTGTCAATTGAAAGTAAAAATATGCTTTAGAAAATTGTTGCAGGTGAAAGTCCAGCTTTTGGTTTTTCAATAATGTGTCCGCTCTGAACTCAGAATAATGGTATTTAAATACAGAATCTAAAAGAAGCATTTCTAATTTGAATTTTGTAAATCTGAAAATGAGTACTTCTTCCTATTAAAGGCATAATGAAGTACTTAATACAATTATTTCTTCAGTACCTTTTCATTTAATAATATAATTTTAGTCCTGAAAAAGACATACCAGATGCATATCAGAAAACTTGAAACTATGATTTGGTGAAATACTTAGTTTACCGTGCAAATATGTGTAGCCTTATATAAAATACCTTGACACTGTACAGAAATGCTTATAACAGCATTATAAAAGTGAAAGAATATAAATGACCTCTTTTTTGTTGTAAAACACAGCACAGTACTTCATGTACAATAGGTGTTTGTTATATGGTAACTGGCTACCTGGTTAACTATACTTAGAACTAAATGTTTAATTACAAAAATATACAGTTGCTTAGATTTTAAAAGACCTTTTAATAATCAAGAAAAAAGTTAATTTCAATTTCACAATTTGGCAAATTACACTACTAACATTTGTATATACCTTTTTTTAAAATTCTGTATGTCTTTTCTTCAGCCACCCCCCCAACTAGTTTATATACTGTATGTTCTATTCTTATCTTTTTACAATATACTGTAAATTTCTTTCAGTTTTAACACAGTTTGAGTGACTTTCAGTAACTAAATAATAAACCTATATTTATGTAACCACTACCCTTTTTGGGTGCTTAGGATATTTCTGATTTTTGCTGATTCACAGAAATGTAGTGAACACTGCTTATTGCTAAGACATGACACACAATCATGGCAAATTTCTTAGATAAACTCAAAGCCAGGTTTTAATTTTAAAAAAACTTTTCATATCACGTGGTATATAAAGCAGTATGTCTTCCTTTCCTTTTGACAGGATTCAACTGGGAGTTTTGTGTTACCTTTCCGACAAGTCATGTATGCTCCATATCCCACCACACACATAGATGTAGATGTCAATACTGTCAAGCAGATGCCACCTTGTCATGAACACATTTATAATCAGCGGAGATACATGAGGTCAGAGCTGACAGCATTCTGGAGAGCCACTTCCGAAGAAGACATGGCTCAGGACACAATCATCTACACAGATGAGAGCTTCACTCCCGATTTGTATGTAATTCTCTACCTGTCCGTATCATTGTCACACAATATGAAACTGTCTTTGATGAGTAAAAATGAAACAAATTACTTGTAAAAGGAAAAAATAGGAAAGAAATATTACTAGTACTTGAAGAAAAATTTTATCAACCATTTTTTCCTTAAATGTTCGTGTTTTACATGTAATTGTGTTTTTGCAAAAATAGGGTAAAACTACAAAAAAAAAAAAAAGAGAGAGAGAGAGAACCAAGACATATCATGTAAAGGTACAAGATTCCAACGATAAATGCAACTGTATTGTTAGCTTTAAATGTACCAATAAGCTTAATGGGAAAAAATAAGTAGGGTAAAAGTAGCCTTTAAATATTAGTTGTTAAAAATATATTGCGCTTCTAAGTCCTGTACTAAGTGCTGGGGTCCATCATGGTCAGTCAGATAGCCCTAGACCCTGCATTGCTTCAAGTCTAGTGTGAACAGACTTATTAACTAAACTAAAGTAATGCTATGTCTTTTCTTCTTGTGTATGAATATAAAATGTATGGTGACTGAAATTATTTTTAAAGGGTTAAAATTAAAAATGCTTACAGAGTTGGGGTGTAGCCCAGGGGTAGAGTGCTTTTAGTGTGCCTGTGTCTGGCACTTATATGTTCTGAAGACAGAAAAAGAATTGTAATGTACCATTAGGTTTCTCTGGTATCAATTAAAGTGCTTGAACCTAGTGCTGACACATAAAATGTACTCAAAAAATGTTAACTGTAGTAATCCATCAGTTGATTTGAATCAAGGAGTCCTTTCTCGTGTTTTTAAGAAAAAAAATTGATTCGAGGCAACAGTCATGTAGAGCACCAATAGCCACAGTAAAATGTTGACCAAAAGTACAAAATCAGAGCATTATGTACAAGGGACCCAACCGTGTATGTATGTAGATGCAGAGAAGATGATTCAAGTAAGGCCCAGCTTTCCTGTTCCCCACTATTCTTATTGATTGCTTAGAAAGTTTTAGAGGAATTACTTCAAAAAATGAATTGGCCAAATTGAAATGACATTTCACTGAGTTTTCGCATATTGGTAATATTGGCACATGCATAGACAGTTTCATCTTCCCTGAAGATGAGAGAATTTAGTGAAATTCAGAGTGGATTTTTAACCATTCAGTAGTTTGTTTTATTTCATAGATATGTTTGTTTTGCTAATTTGGCAAACTATGATTGATCTTGTTTTTCTTATCATGGCATGAATTTTAAAATTTTGTTTCCAGCTCTAAGTAAACATTTTGAACATAAAATTGTTAAAAATATCTTCAACAACAAGACTATGTGTTAACTTTTATTCATCATCGTCTTATGTGACCATTTTATGTATTTTAAACAATATTATTCGCTTGTAGATTTTTTTGTTGAGGGGTTGGCATTTGTTTTTGCAGTGTTCCATATCCAGTGCCAGACACAGACACCAAAATCACTCTAGCACTGGGCCACACCCCCACGCCTTAAATTATTTTTAATTTTAACTCTTTAAAAATATTTCAGTCACCAACAGTACATTAAAATTCAGTCACTTGAAATACTCATTTTTAGCACTTTGCTTCATCCAGTTGTCTTATGATTGGGATATTTGTTCAGTGAAATAGAGCCACAACACTGGACTTAATATCTCCAGCTGCTCTCTAAAACCTCAAAAGTGGTTCTGTCATTGCCTAGCCAGTAATTGGAAAATGTTGATATTTTTTCCTCTTTTCAATTTTTTTCTGTAGTTCAATGTACTGTCTCCTAAGACTATGAAATTTAAGGTGCTTTCCTACTTCTGCACACACACATCCTCTTTCTCTGCCAGTCCTATGAGTTACTTGATGACATCTATTGTTTTTAGTCCTTTAATTTAAAAATCACTTACCTTAAAAAAAATAAAAATAAAAATCAGTTACTTTAATGAATATTATATTGCCCTTCTGACCTGAATATAACCTACAGAAGATGTATGACAAATAATAAAAGAAGGGTGAGTCTTGAGAAAGGAACAATATTTTGTTTTGTTTCGCACTTGCTGTATCCTAAGTGCTGTGTTAGACACAAATTATCTCAAGTGGGCATTGTATCTTCTCACTGTGTTCATTGCCAAAGCAGGTAGCACCTTTGTGGGCACCACTTCATGTTACTTTCACAGGTACATTGTCCATTATCATCTGGATTTATTCCTTGATCCCACTCAGATGTTTCATAACATTTGTCCTTGGTTCATTTAAATTTGGTAGTAGTATAGTATTGTTGTTGTTTGAGGTGCCAAGAATTGGTGATTATATTATTAGTTGTCTGAGACTCAACATTATTTTTTACGAGTGTTCCAAGATTGAAATAGACATACCCTTCCTGGGGACTGCTTATACTTTTTAAAGAAAACAATTAAATTTTAGCCTGACAAACACAAATAATATACAAATATATCTTTTAGTCAAAGTGAACATATCATACATCTGTATATATAGCATGCATCTGCATATCTATATCTGCTGGGGATCAGCCTCATGGATAATAAGTATACAGCCTACTACTGAGCTGTATGCCAGGTCCACATATCTATTTTCTATCTCCAAATGTATGAATTTATATTTTTTCAGGAACATTTATATATAATATCCTATTGATAAGAATTGAACTTACTGACTAGATAGGAGGTTTGTAGAAAGCAGCACTGTATAATAATTTCAATATTTGGGCTTTTTTCTTTTCCTCATAGGAATATTTTCCAAGATGTCTTACACAGAGACACTCTAGTAAAAGCCTTCCTGGATCAGGTAATTGTATAACAGACATTGTCAGAGTGGATGATATGCCATGCTTTCTTTTATAATACACCCTACAAAAGCTGGATGTGGTGGTGCATGCCTAAAATCCCAGCTACTTGGGATTGTCTCAAAATAAAAATAAAACAGCTAGCACTATATCTTGATAGCAGGGAGCATTTACATAGCATGTACAAGTACCTGGATTCATCTTCAGTACCACCAAAAAAAGGAAGTTCTATAAGGCCTATACCATACATTATATCCTATACCATGTACATATGCATACATATATACATGTTACATAGATTTAAGTCTTTATCTTTTTTAGTGCCTATGGCCTTTTCAAGCTCTAAATGATTTTTTAGAATTATTTTTGGGTGGCTGGGTATAGTGGCCAACACCTACAATCCCAGCACTCAGGAGGCTGAGGCAGGAGGATTATTGTGAGTTGGAAGTGTAGCTTGGACTACATAGTTCAAAGCCATCCTGAACTATATAGCAAGACTGTATCAAAAAAAATTATTTCTAGGCAATAGCCTATACACTAACAATTAAAGCTTCAGCATTTCCCATTCAAATAAATATTTTAATTTCAAATACAGTACTACCCTGTAACTCAAGGGGTTTTTATTGATTGGGTTTTTTTGTTTTTTGTTTTTTTTTTGTTTTTGTTTTTGTTTTTTTGTTTTAAAGGGGAAGGGCGTGTTATTTGCCTTACATTGAAAAATTGTCATTTATTTAAATGATAGCATGGTAACTTGCTCTTTTGTGTGTGTGTGTGTGTGTGTGTGTGTGTGTGTGTGTGTGGTACTGAGGATCGAACTTGGGTCCTTGTGCTTGCAAGACAGGCTGCAGAACCACTGAGCTAAATCTCCGGCCCAGTTACTTGTTCTTTTTAAAAATACCTACTCAGTGACACAGCTGAAGAAAATGGTAGAATATATGGGACCTATTTCATAATGTAACAGCTTTGTCATAAATCATTCTGGGACCAGGCTGGAAACTTTGTCATAGATGCAGCTTTAGAATAATGAGACCCTTACACTAAATAAGAAATTTTAGATCCAGATCTTTGTGGTCTGTGACATATTGCAAAGTTCAAAGATAAGTGGTAGTCATGTAGGTCTGTGTTTCTCAATCTGAAGTAAAGTCCCTCCCATCATCACTCCTATATCATTCTCCTTAATAATACAGATACAGATATACAGGTATTTAAAAATCATAGTTAGGCCCGGGGATTTAGCCCAGCAGTTCTGCTGCCTGCCTCGCAAGTGCAAGGACCCAAGTTCCATCCCCAGTACCAAAAATAAATAAAGTCATAGATAAAGTATAGCGCAGCTTCTTGAAATGTTGATAATACTTAAGATTTGGGTGGAAAGTTAGGTAACACAGTATGAAATAACTTACATAATGACTTTTCATAATAAAAATAAATATGGACATATTTGGATGTAGAATGCAAAATTTGAGTACATTTGTAAAGCTAAAATAGAAGAATTAAACTGTCAGCATGCTGCCACCACTCTCCAGCCTGTTAGGCATGAGTGGGAATGGAATGGCTCTCCTGTCCACAGCACATTGTCCCCACTGTCCTGGGAACTTGCTGTGTAAGCACAATGGAAGAAAACTATTGAAATGGTTCGCTTTCCTGCAGGTCTTTCATTTGAAACCTGGTCTGTCTCTCAGAAGTACTTTCCTTGCACAGTTTCTACTCATCCTTCACAGAAAAGCCTTGACACTAATCAAATATATAGAAGATGATACGTGAGTAAATGCCTTATAAGGAAGAAAAACCTTTGTACATTGTGGGGTTTTGTTTTAAATGTTTATTACTATTTTTTTTTTTTTTTTTCATTATTCGTAGGCAAAAGGGAAAAAAGCCCTTCAAATCTCTTCGGAACCTGAAGATAGACCTTGATTTAACAGCAGAGGGCGATCTTAACATAATAATGGCTCTGGCTGAGAAAATTAAACCAGGTCTGCACTCCTTTATCTTCGGAAGACCTTTCTATACTAGTGTACAAGAAAGAGATGTTCTGATGACTTTCTGATGTGTAATTCGTTAGGTATATTTCATCACAATCATGATTGTTATTACAGTAGCTCAATGTGGTAAATATCACTTTCCCTGGTCGCACCTCAGCATCCTACTCTGCATTTGTGGTTAAAGTTAGTTTCACTACAGTTGTCACAGAGTGGTGTGTATCATTACATTGAGTGTCTCTTTTGTGTATATATACTCTTTTCAAGATTTATGTTTACAATTAATAATATTATTGCTATCTTCTATAGATACAATAATAGGATACAAACTTGACCACAACTGCTGTTTCTGAAATTCATGATTCATCGTTTACATATATCAAGGTGAAAACTGAGTGAGCTTTTACAGATATAATACTAGTAGTTGACTTTCCATCTTTTGTTGTTTCTTGGTGTATAAGATTACTGTAATACTTTTACAATCAACTGAAAATTAGCACTCTTAAAGTTCCCAGTTCCGCACAAAGAACTGAAATATCTTGAATATAATTTAAGTTTTAGGAAGAAGATATTGATGAAGCAGGTTTTTTATTAAAATTAATTATTAAGTCTGAGTTAGGATTCGGTCTGTGTAGAAGTGCCAGGCAGTTATGTGTAGCCAGTGATTATGGTGAACCCTAGTGTATTTTTTGTTTGTTTATTGTTGTCAGTATCCTAGAGCTGGACAATATCTAAGAATATAGGATATTGATTTTGTTTTAGTTGTTGCCAGTTCTCAACAATAATTTTCATTTCCTTGAGCCAGACTGAAACATGTGCCTCCTGTGCCTTTTTTTCCCTTGGAAAATATAATTACTCAGAAGAAATTCAGATTTCACTGGTTAGTCGTTTCAACCTTGTTTCCCTCTTGCAGAATATACCATGTACCTAGTTTGACAGTTATTATAACCCCAAGATTATAAAATTCATCAGAGAATCCCCTAATAATATCTTTTTTTGAGGACAACAGAAAAATTCCTTTTCTTCTTCCTTATATTCTGCCCGTGTTTTTGAAGTGATTGCCATGTTGCCTGCATCACATAAGAACAGCCGGACAAACTACTGAAATACTATTTTCCTAGGTGCTATAATGGCAGAATTAACTGGCCTGTGTCTTTGGTTTCTTTAATGTGTTTTGGCCTCTTTTTTTGGCTATAAAATAATCTGATTAAAGTAATTCTGTGCTTAGAACAGAGTTGGTATACGAGTACACAAATTTTTATTTAAAACTGTGAAAGTAATATGAAAGAGAAAACATTTATAAAAAGGGATAAAAACAATAGAGCCCTTCTGCCCTCACCTACCAAGTTTAATAAGAAAGACATGTTTTATTCTGAAAGACACATAATAGTTTTCATACAATGAATCAGAAACATCTAGATATCTTAATTTTCAGATATACACTGAACATGACAGTATCATATTATGTATATCTCAGTCATAAAAATACGTAGATAATGTACTACTGTTTAATATCCCATTCTCAATGCTTTTTACATAAAATTCTTTTTTGTACATAACATTCTTATTTAAGCACTATTTTCTTTTTCTGGTTTTATTATATTAGAATAAATTGTACAGTAAAATAAGTTATTAAAGCATATGTAAACATTGTTGTATATCTTCTGGATGGAGAATTTTAAATAAAATATCTTTGAAAGTTTGTCCCTTTCATTGTTTATTCAGGCAAAGCACTACTATGATATTAGAATACTGATTAGTTTCCTGTTCAGCTCACAGTTATGTTGGATCTGAACTTTTTTCATTAAAAAAAGTGCACAGCTGTAATCCCAGCACTCAGGAGGCTGAGGCAGGAGGGTCGCTGTGAGTTTGAGACCAGCCTGGGCTACATAGTGAGTTCCAGGTCAGTCTCAACTACATAGTGAGAACCTGTCTCAAACCCCCCCCACCAAAAAAAAGAAAATATATTTCAAGCTTTTATATGATTTTGGATTTTTATATGGAGTCTTACAAGTTTTTATTTTAAAGCTTTCTGTTTAACTTCTAGGGTTGCATTATGATTTTTCAAATGATGTATTATTTGCAATGTAAAATACTTAGATAAATTCTTTCTTAAAATTCCTGTTATAATATTATTATAACCTAAACTGAAATTACTCTTTCCATGTATCTAATACATGTAACCAACATAAAAGTCCAAGGAATCTAAATGCCTTAATCTAGAAAGCAAAAAGTAGGTTTGAGATTTGCATTCCAAGAAAAACACTTCATTCATAAACTTGCCAGTTGATTTGAAAGACTTAACACTTTACTTATGGCTTGAACCACTGTTGGTGGGACATGCAGGGCTGTCACATTGGGCAGCCACTGCCCAATGGAACAATTATGCACATCCAGTCCTATCGTGAACTTGTTAAAGTGCAGCTGATTTATTGCATTGGGATTCTCAAAAAAAATCATATAACACTATAAAGTACAAATGAAACCATACAGTTCTTTGGTTAGTAACAAAAACAGTTACTAACCCTTAATTAACACAACATTGCACACTGGACTCTGCTTCTATCATCACAATAATATTACTAGGCTGGTTTTTATCAAACATGTAAGGAAACTGAAGCTTAAAGAGGTATAATTTGCAGGCCATGTTCACGTAGCAAGTTGGATTTTATCCCCAACAGTTACAATAGTTCTGGTGCCACATAGCACCTAGCCCAGTTTCATTAGTATTCGGTGGTATTAAATTAAAAGGGACAGAAAACAAACAAGTACTGGATCTACTTGCACTCTCTAGTCCACATGTGTGGATCCCTGCTGTGCTCTTTCAACTTCTCCAAGGTTCTTTAAATTTTTTATTATGACAAAATATTTTTTATTTTTTATAATGAATTAATTAATTAGGGTTCATTGTGATATTCCCAAACATGCATACCAACATACACTGAACAAATCCAACCTCCCTTTAACTACCCTCCTGCCCCCCACCCTTCCCAAGTTCTATTACTGTTCTATGTGCAGGTTGATTTTATTTATTTATTTTTCTGCTTCCATTTGAGATGGAACATTCAGTACTTGTTTTTCTGTCTGTCTTTTTTTTTTTTTTGCTTTGCTTTGCTTTTCTTTTTTCGGCACTGGGGATCGAACTCAGGACCTTGAGCTTGGGAGGTAGGCAGAGGCACCACTGAGCTAAATCCCCGGCCCTGGCTATTTTCAGTTAGCCAAATATCTTCCAGTTCCTGTCAGTTTCACCCATTTTGCTGCAAATGACAGTTTTTGTTTTTTTTTTTTGGTACCAGGGATCAAACTCGGGACCTTGCACTTGCGAGGCAGGCAGCAGAACCACTGAGCTAAATCCCCAGCCCGAAAGTATTTTGTTTCTCTTTTCGATAATTTGTATTAATCTCATGTCTCTATAAATTTAGTGTTAAAATATTTATATGTATAAAGTTTTTCCTTTCCTGAAGTCTGTATACATTTTTTTGGTAAATGCTGTCTATTTTTTGGTCACATTTATTGCATTATACCTTGTCCATCTCTCTAGCTGTGCTAGATAACAAGATCTATGTTTTTTTCATTTTTGTATGGCATTGCCTAGCAAAAATTTCTATCTTAACAAGCGCTATTTAGTTTCCAAGTTTTTCAGACTCTCAGTTATCTGTCGTTGGTTTGCTTTGGGGTGCTGGGAAAGGGGTATGCTTCCAATATACATTAGCTGAATAAATGTAATGAGTATAATAAGCATTATATTCTTCTGTGAAAAGTAATTTCCTGCAAATTGATGAAATTACCCTCATTATGTAATCAGCGACTTTCCCCCAGAAAGTCCATTGAAACTGAACAACATATCTCTAATATTTCAAAGATCTTGGGCAGTGATTTTTTCAATCTACTTGAAGTAGTAACGTATCATTTTCTGCTTTTGCATTTCACTATCATCTATTGCTGAAATATTTTTTTAAATAATAGGTTGATAAATTGCAAAGTACTTTTCATAAAATTGATTAGAACAATGGTAAGTATCCATTAGAGTGTGGACATTCAGGAAATCTGATCTAGTGTTGAGAAAATTATTCCTGAACTCAGAGTTGGCTCCAGCTGGCACCTTCTGGCATTTGTGGGTGGGGAAGGTGGAATGCTTTGAAAGCTGAATGGATTTTTCAAGTGTAACATTCCCTTATGGCTAAAGGAAAACAATATTCATTATTTGAAAACACCATTGTTTGTTTTGCTTTTCTATTCTTAGGAGCCCAAATCTGCAAAAGCACACAGATTTTTGCTTCATGTACCTCCCTGTGATGTTTCTGGAGATGTGAGGGATGTGGAAACTTCTGCATTGTGCTTGTTCAGAATGTTCAGAACAAATTTGAAAAAGTAATTTTTACTGATCATATGCTATGGTGAAAGATTGTATTTGTTTGTCACTGTGGACAAATAGACTCTTTGGGAACAGGGGTCTTACACCAAAACATCCAAGGCTGAAGTCTGTTTTTCTATTTGCCAGCTTTCTGACCTTAAACAAGGTATTCATTCTCCGCAGTACCTCAGTATCCTCACCTGTTCAATAGGAATAAGAACAGAGCCAGCATCATAGGATTGCTTAAAGACTAAGTGACTCAGCACACGCAGAAAGCTTGGATGAGTAACTACAGAATAAATGCTCAATAAGATTGTTTTGCAGCTATTACCTTCATGATTACAATCAGCAATTAAATGTAGAGTTTCCATATTTGATTACCAAAGTAATTCTACAGTCATACTTTTAGGAGACACTTCCTCGATAACAAGATTATCTTATTAGCTCGAACACATCACTACCTCCCTCACTGCTTTGAGCAGAGAGCACTGCCTTAGGTGAAAGTCATTCTGAGAAATGAGAGTAAATACAATTATTAGTGAGTGGCCTCATCCTGTTTCTAAAATCTGTCTAGTTTATTCCATCCTTACTGCCACTGTTAGGACCTTACCATTTTTCACCCTGATTCAGCATCTTCCCTCCTTTGTGATTTCACTCCCTCACCACCCCATCCATTTGCTCAGTCCTTTTTCTCTGCGAAAGCCAGTATGATCTTTCAGATATAAAACTTGGATTGCTTCACTCTTAGAAACCCTCAGTGACAACCTTTGGGATCTGACTGCAATATATCTCTGCCCCTTTTTCTCTCATAACTCTCATGTGGAGCCCTAATGAACTACATGTAGTTTTCCCAGTGCTTGCCTTGCTGTCATCATTGAACCTCTGCACATGCTGCTCTCACTACCTCATTCGCACCTCTTTTTTGTCAGGATTCACGTTGGGTGTCATATTCTTCCAGTACCCTCCCCAAGCTTTAGCTTTGAAATATTCCAGATTTTAAACTCCATAAGCTAGTGTCATACTCTGTGTGATGATTTATACCCAATCTGGCACATGATGCTTTTATTAAATACATGGTAAATTAATTGCCCTCAGGGCTTGTGTTAGTTTCTGTGTATAGTCTACCATAGCACTTAACTCATTATGAGTTTATTTTCCCATTAGCCGGGTCCTTGTACATCACTGAAGCCCCAACTTTCAGGATAATGCCTGCTGTGAATGGAAGTCAGTAAGTTACGAAGGAACAAATGAATCAATGTGTATTATATACATATTGTTAATATCCTATTTAAATTTGCCCCACATTCAGCAAAGGAATTTACAAATTTCCCTCAGGTTTCTTCTATGTTATCCCAGTGATAACCACTGAAAGTATAACAAAAGTTTGCACGTTTCTGAGTGATGGGTTTTCCCCATACACTTCACATGTGTTTCCAGAACTTTCATCAGATTGTTAAAGGGATCTCTGCTTCTCAAAAGATAGCAGTCCTAATTGTAATCCCAGGTGGATGAAGTAAGAGAATCAAAAATCTGGGGCCCACCTTGGCAGTTTGGCAAGACCCTGTCTCAAGAATCTAATAAGAAAAAAAAACTATGTTCTATGTTCTAAAGAGTTTTTTTTTTTTTTTTAATTAGCTGTTAAATATGTTCACTTAAGCCTGAGAAGTCATTTCATGCCTTTTGACCCAGATGAGATACAAGGTTTGTGCCTCTGCGGCCTGATTGCCTCTAACAGCTCCCTGCTTCTGCACTGTGGCGTTTCTGCTTGACAGTAGTGGGTGTTTCTTCAGCATAAATAGTATTGGGTCCCCCTCCCACTTACATTTGAAGGAGCAGTTTGAGATTAGTTTGCGTGGCTTTCTAGACGCATCAAAGATTTAAACCCCCAGAACCAGCACCATATATTATCCCAGCATTCAGGTTGTAGAAGGTTTTTTTCTTGTGATTCAGAGCTGAGAACCTTCTTTGATCCAATTTAGATAAACATTTTCTTTGACTTCCATCAATAGACTCCGCATGTTTTTATGGCCTAGACTCACAAAACAAGAAACTAGAGCTTCTCTAAGGAGCTAAGAAAAAACACATTTTAAAATAACTTGACCAAATGAATTCATCTGGCAAATGCAACCTCACTACATAAACTTTATAGAGTTTTGCAACAGCAGTTCCTGAAAATGTAAACAACCCCAGGGTCCACATGAGTTGAGTCACTTGGTGAAGAGAAAGAATCCGTGGCTGAAATTCTGTAGAACTAATGAGCACCTTATAAAACCAAGGGCCAGTGACCTTGATGTGGAAACAAGGAGAGGGTAGGTTAAAAAAAAAAGTCTTGCGGCTTTCCAAACCAAAAGCCAGGTGGTAAAGGAGTGGAGGTCCAGGGGTTACAGCCTTTGCCTCAGGTTCTGGTTAAAATCCTACCAGCCCTTGCTTTCCCTTGGGAAACCCAGAGTCTACAAACTCTCATGGAGTCAGAGGAAGCCCCTACAGTTTTCACCATGTGTTCTGTTGACAACATAATGGTTCCATTGAAACTGTAATAACATATTTGGCCACCAGAGCCCACAGTATTATAATAACCTTGTACCCAGTCCTAGTTTTTCAAGCATCACGATAATATTATGTTCTTTGTAATGAGGCCCATACTGTTCTAATGTGTTTTCACTGAGTTTGCCTGAGTACCAGAATAATACTTGCTATAAATAATAAGTATAGTTATTTTATAATTGTATACCTCTCCTTCAAAACAAATTTTTTTTTGGTATTTAGATTCTTTCAATATGGGGAATATTATGCTAGATGCCATATTTTAGACAGAACTTGGAAAAATTCAGACATGTTTGGCAATTGTCTTTAAAGGCTATCGTATGCAGCCCTCCAAAAAAGTTAAAGAATTTACAGTATCCCAGAGATGTGGAAAAGATTGAGGTAAATTTTAACGTATTTCAGATATATGAAGGATCACAGATTAATGTTTATGAAATAATGAATGTGTGCCAGGTCCATTATGGAAAGTTGCACATTTATCCTTCCTAATAACATCCTAAAGTGAATATACCTACAGTACTTGAGAACAGAGTCATTGGTTGAATGACTGTCCCGATGTGATAGACATTTTCCACAAATACTCCTTTTCTTCCTTTCTCCTTTTCAACCTAGAAGTTGGATTGCACTTTTCCTAGCTGTGTAACTCAGGCATGACCACATAACAACTGTCCTCCACCCCACCCAATGAAACATAAGTAGCACGTTGTCACTTCTCCAGGCAAAGTTAAAAAGCCAGTAAATGGTGTCTCCTTTGTAGTCTGCCACGGTGTCATTAATTTTCTAGAGAGTGGTGGCTCTTCATCCTAGGTCCTACTGTGCCAATTACTGGAGTAGAGCCTTGTTCCTACACTCATCAAGTTGTGCATGTTGCATAAGCAAGACTAGCCTTTGTGGTTTTAATACACTGGTACTGGGAAATGTTTTAGCTATGGCTCTCCACAGAAACAGGACCAATAAAATAGTGGTATCTACCTATCCTTTGAGACATTTATTTTAGAAATTGACCCATATGTTTATAGGAGGCTAAGAATTCCCACAATATGTCTGTCATCTGCAAGCAGGAAAGACAGTGATGCAACTCAGACCAAAGACTTAAGAATGGGTGTGTGTGTGCACGTGTGTGTGTGTGTGTAGTGGGGTGCTGCTTGTGTAAAGTCACAGACTCCACATACTCAATAACCAAGAACTCTGAGTACAAGGACAAGTGAAGATGGACATCACAACACCAGAAGAGAGAGCAAATTTCCCTTGCTCTACCTTTTTGCTCTCTCCAGGCCCTCAACAGATTAGAACATGCTCTCCCACACTGGTGAAGATGAATGTTCTTGAGCTACTGATTCAAATACTAATCTCTTCCAGAAACACATTCATAGACATCCTGAAATAATATTTTACCCACTATCCAAGAATCCTTTATTTGAGTTGACACATAAAATTAGTCATTTCAGGGGTTTCTGTAGCAAAATTTGGCAGATTAAGTCACCCAACTAATTAGAACTTGACCATTACACATGCCATATTCTGAAAGAACATGCTGTGCTGCCTCCAGGTAAAAAATGATGGCTATTTTCTACCTAATTTCAAGAGGAAGGAAAGAGGTCATTACCTGCAATGACAAGAAAGACTTCCCCACAGAGTAATCAAGACACATGAGTGGCATGAAAAGTGAGGGAAATCTGGGGAGTTTCCACTGAAGATTTACTCAGAAAAGAAAAGCAAACAATGTACATAATAGTTGATATATTTCCTTCCAAGCATGTTTAATTCACACTTTGAGTATATTTTCTCAAAGGAATTTGTACTTAAGGGATTATTATTTTTTTAAAGAACTCTGGGTTTGGAATTGGCCTTTTGTTTCAGGGCCTACCTATGGTTGACCCTAAGCTTTTTTCCTTATCAGATTCAGAAATAACCTTTCCCCTATTAGTCAATTTACAAGATGGTCTCCATTCCCATCTACCAGGAATCCAAGTATCTTGCTTTGGATTCCCCCCAAAATGACCTGAGACAAGAACTCCAGTATGGTTGATTTATGCAGGTGGTGATCTCAGGAAGTGGGAGTGAGAGAATCAGGCAGACTGGAACACAAAGGAAGAGAAGCCAATACAAAGATGAATTTGGCAAGAGGCCACTGCAGACAACTGAAGCTAAATTTTGCTTGGGTGTCTAAGAAATGTAAAGAGTAGAAGACCTCCCATAATTGCCACCTCAAGCATTTATTCACTGGCTTTCATTCTCCATTGGTCTCATTCCCCTGGGGTCTTTTACAAGCCCTCCCTCATTGCAATCCAGATACTGTGCTTACTCCTTTGCTGAACAAGCTCCTACAGCTGTGGAAACAGTCTTGCAGCAGACTGCAAAGTCATGCCTGAGGTTCACTGGCTATCTGGGAGATTGTCCACTTCATAAATTCACTGAAATCGGAAATGTGTTCAGAGGTATAACACAGTGCACCAAGGATGTGTACTACAGCAAGTTCTGCTCCCTAACTGCTAAAATCTGTTCTTTCAGGGCTGATGGATGTAGAGGCACAAAGTTGTGATTGACAGCATCAAAGAAACTCAGTGTAAACCTGTCTCTAAAATGTAGGAAATAATACATATTATCCAAAATCAGTGGGAGGATTAGATGAGCCAATAAATGTAAGAATGCCAGGGCCAGGGATTTAGCTCTGCCTTGCACGAGCAAGATCCTAAGTTTGATCCCTGGTA
>NW_022900948.1:6120857-6158198 GCF_012274545.1 Fukomys damarensis | reverse complement strand
AGTGGGCATCCTTGTCTTGTTCCTGATTTTAACATGAAGGTTTTCAGTTTTTGGCCATTCAATATGATGTTGGCTGATGGTTTTTCATAAATAGCCTTTATTAAATTGAGGTATAGACCATCTATTCCAATTTTTTGCAGGGTTTTTATCATGAATGGGTGTTGAATTTTATCAAATGCTTTTTCTGCATCTATTGAGAGGATCATATGGTTTTTGTCCTTGACTTTGTTAATATAATGTATTACATTCACTGACTTTCGTATGTTGAACCACCCTTGCATCTCTGGAATAAATCCGACTTGGTCATGATGGATGATCTTCTTAATAATCCTCTGTATTCTGTTTGCTAGTATCTTATTAAGGATTTTTGCACATAGATGCTCTCTTAATGCTAATTTCTGCTCTCTGCCTCCGGGAAAAGCTCTGGACTAGGGCATGGACGATGACTCCAACAGCCTGGAAGGTCCTTCCAGTTTTCTCCATGATTCTGAGATTTCCCCTGCAGGTTGTAACTGTATTAGAACTCCTGTTCTGGCCAGTGATAGAAACTGAACACAAACCAACTTTAAAAAGGAAACTACTGACTCAACACTGAGAGTTTTAAAGTTAGTACAGCCATCTGGCACTACTGGGTTCAAGAGGTCAAATAACATCATCAGCACTTCCTCTTTGTGTCTCCTTCAGCTGCATCTCCTAAAGTTTCCTTTTCGCATCTAACAGTTTCACCCATATTTGGCAGTGAGTTAGGGTGGGGTGGTTAAGATATAGTCGCACAGAGCTCCAGCCTATATATCCTCATTTGGTGACTTCAGGGTCCACATATAAATTCTCAGCAAAGAACGCCTACAGTTGGTGCTGCTGGGTTCATATAACTATATCGTGCCTGGAAGGTGGGCTCTTTGATGTCATACTGGGTCGCACAAGCTGGGGCAGAAGAAGGGTATGGAGAAGAGCTGCTGGCCACACTCCTCACTAAGACAAGGCAAGGCAGAGTACGAGTGAGCTCGCAATACACAGATAAGCAGAAGAGACTGTTACAGGGCTGCCATTGCTTGCTACTTCCGTTTAATGGGAAAATCACCTTGGTAGGTTCCTACAGTCGTGCTACATGGAGAGGAAAGCTCCATTTATAGCTTTTGCCAGTGCCAACAGAATCACAAATTTCCATCCAGGGGCTGAATGTGGCCCCGTGCTGAGCTTCAAAAAACAAAGCTATTTTGGAACAATGGATGTGCTCAGCACATTCATTTGGTGTCAAACAAAGCCTGATTGTGTCACCCTCTCTCCCTGTGTGTACTCTGAGGTCCTCAAGGAAATGGTGCTTTAGGGAAAGAAATAGGAAAAGCCATATCAGGGTAGCTCACTCCAGGTGTATTGGACTCAATAAAAAGGTTTCTTGTGAAATTTGTATTTACTGCTATAAAAATAAAATTGAAAAATTTTCAGATAAAGAAGCATAGAAAAGTATGTTATGATACCACCCAGAAAATCATTGTCAATATTTTGTATGCACATCTACATCCTTTTCTAAATGCTAAAAATGGGGATTATATAATACATTATGCCTTCTAACATGCTTTCTTGGAGCTGGAGATATAGCTCAGTGTCTAGAGTGGGTGAATATCTAGGTTCAATCCTCAGCCCTGTAGATAAAAATAAAATTTACTTTCTTTTTTCTTTCCTCGTGAAGTTAATTGGTACATTTAAGACAAACAGTACAGTTACATTTATCACTGAGATCTTGTACCTTTACATGCTATGTCTTGGTTCATATTTTTTCCCCATACCCCTGTCCTCCCTTCACCTCCTTCACCCTTTCCTATTTACAAAGACTTTGTTGCCATTTTTCCTTTTTTCACATTTTTTCTTTTCCCTTATTTCCTTTCCCCACCCATTGCCACTTCCCCTTTAGCCATTTTCTTCCTATTTCACACTATCATTATTATATCATCAAATTATACCATTTGAACCTTATTTACACTTTTAGATTTTCACACGAGAAACTAATTGGTGTTACTCAGGTGTGTCCTATTTATTTCACTTGAGTATAGCCTCAATTTGTATCAATTTAGCTATAAATGTCTCTATTTTCTCATTCTATATGGTTGAGTAGTACTCCATTTTATAAAACCACATTTTCTTTATCCAGTCTCCAGTTGATGGGCATTTGGGTTATTTCCAAGTTTTAGCTATTACAAACTGCTATAAACATGTGTAAGTAAATATCACTGTTTATTAAATCTTTTAATTCTTTTGGAATGATACCCAGCAGAAAGATAGCTAGGTCAACTGGGACTCTAATCCTAGTTCTTTGAAGTATCTCCATACTGATTTCCACAGTGGTTACACCAGTCTTCACTCCTACCAATAATGAAGAAGGGTTCCTTTCCCACCATAGTCATGCCAGCAGTTGTTATTGATTGGTATCTTCATAGCAGCCATTCTTTCTGGCATGAGATGGAATCTCAGTATTGTTTTCATCTGCATCCCTCAAATGACCAGTGATGTTTATATTTTTTCATATATTTATTTGCTGCTTTTACTTGTTTATCTGAGAAATGTCTGTTCATTTCACATGCCCATTTTTGAATCATGTCTTTGTATTTGGGGGGTATGATATTCTTTAATTCTTTATATATTCTAGATAGTAAACCTTTGTCTGAGTAGCTGTTAAACATTATTTCCCACATTGTAGATTGTCTCTTACCTCTGTTGGTATTTTCTCTTGCACTGCCAAAAATTTTTAATACAATGAGATCCCAGTTGTTGATTTTTGTGCAAGTTCTTGTGCTACTGAGCATTTGTTCATAAAGTCTTTTCCTATACGCCAATGTCAGGCATAAACTAGGTGTCATAGGCACCTAGGTTATTTTCCAGTAAGTATAGTGTTTCCGTTTTGATATTTAGATCTTTAATCCACTTAGATTTTAGTTTAGTGCATGGTGAAAGATATGGGTCTAGTTTTAATCTTTGGCAAGTTGAAATCCAGTTTTTCCAACACCATTTATTAAAGAGGCTATCGTTCCTCCAGTGAGGATGGTTGGCTCCTTTGTCAAAGATAAGGTAGCTGAGTATGTCTGGTATTGTTTCTTCATCTTCTAGTCTATTTCACTGATCCTTAGGTCTGTGTCTTTGCCAATACCATGCTGTTTTATCACAGTGGCTTTGTAGTATAGTTTCAAGTTGGGGATTGCGATAACCCCTGCCATTTCTTTGTTGCCTAGAATGGCTTATGCTATTCCAGGTCTCTTCTGGTTCCAAATGAATTTTTGGATTGTTTTCTCAAGTTCTGAGAAATATACTGTTGGAATTTCAATCAGGATTGCAATGAATCCGGATAGAAGTTTGGGAATTATGGCCAATTTCATTATGTTTAATATTCCTACCAAGGGGCAAGGGATATCTTTCATTTTTTTATATCCTCTTCTATCTCTTTTTTCAGAGTGCTATAGTTTCAATGTAGAGGTGTTTTGTCTCCTTGTTAGATTGATTCCTAGATATTTCTCTTTTTTTATGCTATAGTGAATTGCTTCCCTAATCTCTCTCTCAGTGAGTCTCTTTTTTGTGTACAAGAAGGCTATTGATTTTTGAGTGTTGATCTTGTATCCAGCTACTCTACTGAATCTGTCAATTAAGTTTAGAAGTCTTTTGGCAGAGTTTTTGGGGTCTGCTATGTAGAGTATCATATCATCAGCAAATGGTGACAATTTAAATTCTTCCTTTCCTATCTTTATTCCTTTTATTTCATTCTCTTGTCTCATTGCTGTGGTTAATGTTCCTAGAACTATATTGAACAGGAGTGTCCTGATTTTAGTGTGAACATTTTCAGTTTTTGACCATTTAGTATGATATTGGCTGTTGGCTTTTCATAGATAGCCTTTATCAGGTTGAGATAAAGACCATCTATTTCAATTTTCTGCAGGGTATTTATCATGAATGGAAGTTGAATTCTGTCAAATGTTTGGGATGATCATATGGTTTTTTTGTCCTTGACTCTGCTAATATAGTATATTACATTTATTAATTTACGTATGTTGAACCATCCTTGCATCCCTGGGATAAATCTGAGTTGGTCAGGGTGTATGATCTTCTTAATGATCTGTATTCTGTTCGCCAGTGTCTTATTGAGGATTTTTGCATCTATGTTCATTAGGGAGACTGGCCTGTAGTTCTCTTTTTTGGTTGGCTCTTTCCCTGGTTTTGAAATCAAAGTAATATTCCTTCTAGGAATGAATTTGGAATTATTGCTTCCCTTTGAATTTCCCTGAAGAGTTTAAAGAGTAGTAGTGATAGTCCTTCTCTAAATGTCTTGTAGAATTCAGCAGTAAAGCCATCAGGATCTGGGCTTTTCTTTGTTGGTAATGTTTTAATTACATTTTCAATTTCACTGAATGTAATTGGGGATGTTTAGACTTTTTATATCTTTTTCATTCAACTTTGGAAGTTCATATGTATCTAGGAATCTGTGCATTTCTTCTTTATTTTCCATTTTATTAGAGTACAGGTTTACAAAATAGGTTTTAATGATCCTCTGAATTTCTGGTAGATCTGTTTGTGACTTCACCTTTTTCATACCTATATACAAATTCGAGCCTTTTCTTTCCTTTTTTTAATAAGGTTGGCTAAGGGTTTATCAATTTAGTTTATTCTTTCAAAAAACCAACTCTTTGATTCATTGATTTTTTATATTGTCTTTTAGTCTCCATTGCATTAATTTCTGCTCTGTTCTTCATACTTTCCTACCTTGTATGAGCTTTTGGTTTGCACTCTTCCTCTTTTTCTAGGTGTATAAGGTTGAGCATTAGGTTGTTTATTTTAGCTCACTCTGTTTTCCTAGTGTGGGCATTTACTGCTATAAATTTCCCTTGTAGAACTGCTTTCATTGTGTCCCATAGATTCCTGTGTGTTGTGTTGGCATTATCATTTAACTGTAGAAACTAATTTCTTCTTTAATTTCTTCTGTGACCCAATGGTTATTTAATTTCCTTTTTTTTTTAAGTTCTTGTGTTTTCATATACTATTGATCTGCACTTTAATTGTACTATGGTCTGATAATATACAGGCGAAAACTTCAGTTCCTTTGCCTTTACTTAAACATGTTCTATGGGCTAGCACGTGGTCTGTTTTGGAGAATAACCCATGTGCAGCTGAAAAGAATGTATACTCTGATTTTATGGGGTGGAACACTCTGTAGAAATATACTAAGTCCATTTGTTCAAAGACTTGGTTCAGTTTTGTTATTTCTTTGTTGATTTTTTGTCTAGATGATCTGTCTATTTGTATCAATGTAGTATTAAGGACCCCACTACAATTGTATTAGTACTTATTTCTTTTTTCATATCATTAATATTTGTTTTGTATAGTTGGGGGCATTAATATTTGGTGCATATATATTTATGATTGTCATTTATTCCTTTTGGATTGTTCCCTTTACAAGGTTGTAGTGGCCTTCTTTGTCTCTCTTAATTAGTTTTGGTTTGAAATTTAATCTGTCTG
Organism: Fukomys damarensis; assembly: GCF_012274545.1. Classification (NCBI taxonomy): domain Eukaryota; kingdom Metazoa; phylum Chordata; class Mammalia; order Rodentia; family Bathyergidae; genus Fukomys; species Fukomys damarensis. Next base: position 6,152,702 of record NW_022900948.1, on the reverse strand, counting down.
CAAATTAGGTAGCTACCCCTGCTTTTTTCTAGGCTCCTGTCACATGGAGAACTGTTTTCCATCCTTTTAGTCTCAGTCTATGAATTTCTTTGTGGGTTAAGTGGGTTTCTTGTATTCTGCATATTGTTGGATTTTGCTTCTGCATTCTTCCAGCCTACTTATTTTGATTGGTAAATTGAGGCCATTAACATTGATGATTTTAATTGCTATGTATTGACTTTTCATTGTGATGTTACTTTCCTGTTTTGGGTTATTTTATTTTTTAATTTTTCCCTCTCTCCTTTTAATTTCTTGCCTTGGCTAGTATATTTGCTCTGTTGGCCCTTATGGAGCTGTGGCCTTCATTTTCTTTTTCCAGAATGTTGTTTAGAAGTGTTTGGAGTGCTGGTTTGGTGGTCATAAAATTTCTCAGGTGTTCTTTGCCATAGAAGTAACTGATTTCCCCATCAATTTTGAAAGATAGTTTTGCAGGATACATCAGTCTAGAATGAAGGTTGTTTTCTTTTAAGACTTGAAATACCTCACTCCAGTCTTTCCTTGACTTGAGGGTTTGTGTTGAAAAGTCTGCTGTGGTTCTGATGGGCTTTCTTTTGCATGCAATTCGTTTCTTTTCTCTAAGTGTATGTAGTATTTTATTCTTCTGTTGGGTTTCTGGTATCTTGATTATTATATGTCTAGGTGTAGATTTCCTTTATTATATATGTCTAGGTGTAGATTTTTTTTAAATCATGACTAGTTGGAGTTCTATCTGCCTCACTTAACTGTATGTTAAATTATTTTGCTTTGTTTGGCAAGTTTTCTGTCATTAATTCTCTGAACATTTTTTTATGACATTTGTATTTTCTCCTTCTTTTTCATGGCCTTCTATCAGTCTTATATTATTCTTCTTTGCATCATCTAAGAATTGCTGGATTGATTTCTTATGATCCCTTACTGTTCTTAAGAGATATCTCTTTCCACGGTCATTAACCACAATTCTTTCTTCTATAATCTCAAATTCTATCTTCACATTTGTTAATCCTGCTGTAAATGCTTTCTATAGAGTTTCTCCTGGATATCTATTTGAATCTGTTTCATAGATTCCATCCATGTTGGGCATTCATGGTTTCCATTGTGGTCCTGAGCTCACCTATTTTTTTTTTTAAATCTGTTTCTGTGCTAGAGTTTCTAATCATGTCTTTCATTCTTCTCACCATCTCTGTGGTTACCTGGGAAATTATTTCTGTTTTGAATTTCTCTAGAGCTTAATTTATCAGTTTTGTTACTTTCTGTGCTATCAGTTCAGGATGGCCACGTGGTTGACCTTCGGACTTTTCCACCTCATTAACTCCAGAGTTTACCTTTGGTGAGGTGGAAGTCTGTGTTTGTGCCTTGTTTAAATGACTTCTCATTTCTATTTTTGTTGTTGGTACTGTCCTTAGTTTAATTCCTGGGTTAATACTTTAATCTTCCAGACATATCTGGTCTTTAGGGTTTGAGTCTCTACTCTGAAGCAATCTCATTTTTATTACACCAGGAAGGACTGCTGATTAGACCAATCACAACACCTTAGCCCAAGTGATACAATTAGCAACACAAGAGTATCAAACACAGCTTAGAAAATGACAATTTGTGGTAGTTTTTAATCTATAACATTTAACTGTATGAATTAAATCAAAATCAAGGACCAGCCAAAAATATGTTTATAGTGAATAAACTCTTTAATATAGCAACTTTATCCTTCAGGATGGGGACTTAGAAGGAGTTAGGGAAGGAGGGATAGATAGGATAGGGAAAGGTTAGAAGTGAGGTCAGAGGACACAGGAAGATCACACAAACTCTAGGAAGCTGTTGAAGAGAAGAGGAGAAGACGGAACAAAATATACACAAGAACAGGACAAACTAACTGCTATAGGGAGGCAGAGGCTATAATCACTTTCTTTTAAAACTTATGGCAATTGAGAGAAGAAAAAAGAAGAAAAGAAAGGAAGAAAATAAATTTGAATTAGGACAGGAACATGAACAAAAAGAGATAAAAATGAAGATCAGAGAGAGAGAGAGAGAGAGAGAGAGATGAGAAAAAAGAAAAAGAAAAAATTTTGAGAAAAGAAAAAGATAAAAAATTTTTAAATGTTTAAAGAGAAAAATATTACTTTGAAAATAAAAAATACAAACGAGGGCCCCCTTCAAGGTATGCCTCTGTTGACACAATAGACAGTGTGGGCAAGAGTATGTAGACCTAAATTAATTAGTCCCAGCAAGCCAGCCCCTGTCCCCTGAGGTTCAGGCTGATTTCTGGCTGCAAGACCTGAGTTGAGATCTCTGACCTCCTGCTAGCTTGAGCTTTGCAATGTTCTACTGCAGGTTCTACCCTGTCTTTCCCCTGAAATTAGACCAGGTTTCTATGTGAGGTGCTGGTGCCTCCTACTTACCAACTACGGTGGTGGAGTGGGCCCTTTATCTCAGAGATTTTCTTCACTTTTCCAGTGGGCTTCAATTTTTATCTAGGTGCCTCAGAGAGGTGCTCTTTCTCTTGTTCACGTGGGGGTGGTGTGGGGGGGCACAGACCCTGCTGTATTAGCACCTGTGTGGCTGGACTCCTCTGCTGAGCTGGGCTGAAGAGGAGGGTCTACCAGCAAATTTGCTTTCTTTACTGATCTATTACGTACATGAAAAGGCACAAATTCTAAGCAACTCATTGAATGTTTATCTATTTTTAATAGCTAGCTGTACAGTGTTCCATTGCTGGGCTATAGAAAATACATTTAATCAAGCCTCAATTGATGAATATTGATCAACCTACAAGTTCATTCTAGTCTGGCAAACATATATTGAGCATCTACTTATGAGCCAGGCATCCTTCTACTAATTAAGGCCACTACATTATCTATGCCAGTTATTTTTGCTATTGTGATGGTATATAACAAACCACTCCAAAATTTAGTGACTTAAGGGCTGTAGGCAAAGTAGAAAAGTTCTTGTCCAGTGTTTGTGAGGCCCTAGACTCAGTCTCCAACATCACACAAACAACATAATTTAATGACTAAGCAACCACAGCCACTTATTTATTATTGCTACAGGTGACTGTGTGTCAGCTGAGTAGTTCTGGTAATAGGGGCGAGGCTCAACAAATTTCATTTAGACTAGTTGTAAGGCAAAAGGTCTCCTAGTTCATCAACAAAGAATAATGAAATGAACCATACCCTGTGGTAGTGGGGGAGGCAGTGGGATAGAAGAGGGAAAGTAGGGTGGAGCAAAGGCAGGGCTCCATGATCCCTGGCCAACAGCAATAATGGAGAAACACTTCCAAACCAATAAATGCCTTGATTGTATGTAAGCTGGGAGATCTGGGTCCTAATAGTGGCTCTAACAATAGCAAGACTCAAACTGGGGTGTCTGGACCTCCATCTCCTTCTTAAGAGATTGGTATCACAGATCCTTTCCAGTCCCAGGATTATCTCACTAGCATATTTGTTTTTCTTTTGGCTTCTGGTGCTGAAAAGCAATGAGGAACAACTTCCACTGAAGATCTAGTTTGGCATGTGCTGAAAAATAATACAAGGAAAGGAGATGAAAGTGTAATTCAATTCTATAAAAAGAATTTTCTTGTGCAATATTGGGTAAAAATCTTAATGAGTTAGCTGGCTGTCATAAATTATCTTTGGAAAAAGATATTAAGGAAAAGAGAAAAAATGAAAAGAGGGAAGAGGGAGTGATGAGGGAGGGAGAGAGGGCTAGAAGGAAAGAAGAGGAGAGGGGAGCAGGGAAAGAAGGAAGAAAGGATGTCTGCTGAGATTTAGGCAGCAAGACTTAGGAAAAAATGAAAACATTCCCAAAAATCTTTTCTGAGAGTTTTTCCCCCTTAAAAGCATTATTAGGGCTATAAAATACCCAAGGCAAACCTCTTTCATATTGGACATAAAACACTATCACAAATAAGACTGGCCAGAGGCCACTTAGAAATTCAATAATTATTCAACTCAAGGGACTTTCCAAATGGTAAAGTAGCTTCTTAAGGGGAAATAAATATTGAACAGTATCAAATCTAATTGGAGTCTTGAGAAAACAGAGTCTTGAGTAGGTAGCACAGCTGGAGGATAAAGAAGGTCAGGATGAATGGCGCTTTCACTTTTGTCTATTGCCTTATCATGTGAAAAAGAAAATCTTGTTTATATTTTTATGCCAGTAGGGAAAGGGGTGGTTTGGAGAAATCCCCAGTTCATCAAAAGCTGTCTTCAATCTGAGAGTGGAAAAGTTTATTTCCTTTATTTCTGTCTCTCAAGCATTCAAGATGAGTTGAGAAGATACAAGAGATCTCTCTGCTTTTGCCATCAAAATGGTTGGGAATTAGTGACTGATTCGGCTTCTGGTAATGGTAGTGAGCACTGATCACAAAAGTAGTAAGACTGTGTGTATCAGACTGAGAAAGTCTATTGCAGACCCTCATTATTTTCCTGTTTGGAAGATAAAGGGAATTATGTCAAGTGGCACATTAGGCACATCCATGTTACATTAGCCTCTTCTATTATAATGGTGACATCCCAAATCCACTTAGCACACAGCAGTTTGATTTTCCCATTTGTGAAACGTGCTAAAGGTTCACTCTAGAACCGAACCTGGGGGTCTAGGCTACGGTGTCTTTAGATGTAACTATCTGAGATTATGTTTCTGCTGGCAACTGACTGTCCTTGGATCCTATCTAAGCCAACCTGTTTAGTGGTGAATGAATTATTCATAATTTGGAGAACTGAGTCAGATCACCAGTGTACCACACCTGGATTGTGTTAAGCCAGAGAAAAAGCATCAGACTCATGTCTTGAGGAGGCACTCATTAAAGATTCATATTGAACACGCACACAGAGTCTATTTAGTTGGGAGATATGAAGGTCACTGTGATCAATAAAAACATATCCTGCAATCAGAAGCAATAAGTATAGTCTCTTTATAGTAAAAATATTTAAAAGTAACTTAAAGGTCATTCACTCTACACCCATAGAATGAAGGATAGAAAAATGTCTATAATGGTTTGAAACTGCACCATTTTGAGCAGCTGTCACTGATGTGGCTTTGAACAGTGTCATAGTTCATCCTGGCTACCCATTCTGAACTCTTTATGCCTCAGTTCCACTTCTGCAAAATGTGATTAATGTAATGTGGATTTTAGAGGAGATTACTATAATGTCATTATTGTTAAAATAGTAGAGATTGTACTAGCAGAAAACAAGGCATAAGACAGTACATGCTTCTTGTCATGGTTATAATTGCCATTAATTACTTCAGTGTTTAGAAGGAGCCATGCATATTTCATTTCCAGGACCCAGAGTTCATTACCATAAATTCTGTTGTCACAGTTGTTCACATAAAACACTGAGACAATCTCTTGAGCCCTGTGATTAGTCAGGGTCTTGAAAACAAAATCAAAGCAGGTCAAAGGAAGTGTGTCTGGCCATAGAACACGACTCTCCTTGCTTGAGATGAAAGGATGGGCTTTGAGAATGCCAGCTGTTTGTTGGTCATCTGCATGTAATAGTTATAATTTAGCACCCGAAAGCACAGTGACACTAACCAGATTCAATTAAAATGAGTAAGATCACCCTCTCACCAAATATGAATCCTGAGCAGCACTGCTGTTCAGAGCAGTACAGTCAGGGGTCCATGCTTGTCAGCGGCTGGGCAAACACACTTCATCAACTGTACTCCTTGTGTTATTGGATATTACGATGTTACTATGATGGCACCTTTCCAATGCTGTTTTTCTCTTTTGTTCTCTGAGGGGATGCTGTAAGAAAGTGGTTTGGTAACAGAATCTTTGGGGATTTTTCTCACAGTGTCATTTCCCTTTAGAGGAAATGTATAAAGTGTGCATTGGAAATTAATTTACATTGACTTGGTGGGAGAATTGGATGTTATTCATTCTATACCAAACCCCTTGGAAATATTCTCTTCTTGTTCCCAATTCTAGAAGATGCCATCCCAGTGGAGACAATGAAGCTTTTGGATTCAATGTGACTGTTCCACATGCTGGGCTCTCTCACTCTCATGAAGGTGGGGCTACATGTGGTGGACTGGGAACTAAATGTTGGAAAGAACAATAAATGGTATTCCTTGAACACTTACCAGTGACAGGAATGGTGCTAAACCAGTTAGGTACATTTCTTCATCAAATATACAACTACTTCTATTCTTTTTGCTTTGTTTTGTTTGAGACAAGATCTCACTATGTAGTTCAGGCTCGTCTTGCACTTATTATGTAGCTCAGGCTGGCCTCAAACTCACAGCAATCCTGCTGCCTCAGCACCCTGAGTGCTGGGACCACAGGTGTGCGCCACCGTGCCCAGCTAATTTCCTATATTCTTATCTCCATTTTATAATAGATGCATCACTGAGGTGCAGAGAAGTAGGACTCAGGTATTATGGGTCTCTCTGACTGTGAAGGGCATTCCCTTAGTCGCCTGCCATTTGTCTGTCTGGAATCTTTCAGGTGAGCCTGGCTCCTGTTTTCCCAGGGCAACCCTACAGTCCGGATTCGTGAATGCCCATCCACATTCCTCAGATTTGCTCTCTCCAAACCTGGAGAAGATTCTCTGATGCAGCCTAAAAGCTGACTTCATCTCAGACAATTGTTCCCTTTGTGGCCTGTTCCACATATATATCAAAATACACAGAATACTTAGAAGACCAGAATCAGTGTTCAGTCTTATAGTTGTGCAAGTCACTTAGCTGTTCCAGCCAGTCCCTTCTTCTGTGAAATGGAAATGCTTGTCCAAAGGTCAGGAACAGGCTAGTTGCTCTCATGGCTCACTTCTGCTCTTTTGTAACTTTATGAATCTAAGTTATATATACTCTGGACCCAGAATTATGGGTGGGGTCAACAGTCACTGAAAATATTTTACCCAAGCAAGAAGTGTATTTTTCTCTTTTATTTGCTGCTGTTTGAGTTATAGATGCAGATATTCCTTTGGCAGTTACTCCAGGTAATTTTTCTCCATTAATAACTGCTAACAAAAATCATTAAATGTCTTTGATCTTTAGCCTAGCATTTGGGATCCCAGCCCTTGTTATCTAACTATATGCCTAGTCCTCATACCAACTAGATTAATTTTGGTTTCTTGAACACATCTCACATTTTTTATACCTTCCTGTAGTTCTACTCCTGTGGTTTAGAGTCTATGTCTGAAATGATTTTCCTACTTAACTCCAACAATGTCCACCACTTTCAAGGTCAGTTCAAATGTCCCATCATCCCGAACCTCCACCAGATTGTTTTAGTTGAGGTTTCATCTTTTCCTAACCCTATGCTCCACAGAAGTTTATTGTGCCTTTAAAGAATTCCTACCCTTCTCACAGCCTTCTTTGTACTATTGCTGCTTGTAGTTCTCTCAAAACTCTTACTAGACTGTAAGAATCTTGAGGCAAGATCCAGGGTTACAAGCCACTTTGGTTCCTGGTGCATTCTTTGTGTCTTTATGTGACAGGGAAAATGTTCTTTTGCCCTTGCCTCCCCTTTCCTTCTTTTCTTCCTTTGCCTTTTACTCCCCTTCTTCCATCTTCTCTGCCTCCTGTTTCTCTTCCTTTTCTTCTTAGTCATCATCTTCATTCTCTCTCTCTCTCTCTCTCTCTCTCTCTTTCTCTGTCTTTTTGCCATCAATATCATAATGAAGACCTTATCAGTCCACATGACCTCATCAGCCCAAATTGTCTTCCAAAAGCCTTGTCTCCAAATGCCATCACCCTGGGGGCTAAAGCTTCAACATGTGCATTTTGAGGCCACACAGTTCAGTCCATATAAACACCTATACATTTATCAATCTAACCTAAAGATACAGCAATAAAGTCCATGTCGAAAATCCCTGTTTCATGAAGTTTACATTGTAGTAGAAAAAAGTGTGTATAGATAGAATAATGGCCCCCAAAGATCATGAAACTTATCCTCATAACCTGTGAATGTACTACATTACCTGGGAAAGGGGAACTGGTTGCAGATGGAATTAAGTTTGCCAGTCAGCTGACATTAATGTAGATAAATCTGGACGGGCAAAAATGTAATCAGTAGGGTCTGTATAAGTAGAAGAGGAAGGCAGAAAGGTCAGACTGATGCAATAAAAGGATCTGATCTTTCATCACTGGCTTTGCAAAGGAGAAAAAGGACTACAAGGCAAGGAATGCAGGTGGCATTGAGAAGCTGGTAAAAACCAGAAAATGAATTTTTTCCTATAGAATTCAAAAGGGAATGCAGCCCTGCTACAGTCTTTATTTTAGCCCAACAAAAACTGTACTGTACATCTAACCTCCAGTATTATAGTAAATTTGTATCGTTTAAAGCCATTAAGTTAATAGTATTTTGTTCTTCAGTCAGAAAAACTAATATGGCCAGTAACTAAGTAGTAAGAATGTATTTGGAGCAAGGAATGTGGATAGGTGGTCGGAGAGGATTGTTATGCTGTTTGTTTGTTTGTTTGTTTGTTTTTGAGACAGGGTCTCACAATGTAATCCAGGTGGCCTTGAACTCACTGTGTAGCCCAGTCTGGCCTCAAACTCACAGAGATTCTCCTGCCTTAGCTTCCTGAGTGCTGGAATGACAGGGTTGTGCTTTTAAATAGGGCTGAAAAGGGAGGCCTCTGATGTTTGAGAAAAGAGCTGAAGAAAGTGAGGTGGTGTCTTAGCCATGAAGAAGTTGAGCAATCAGGAAGTCATGCAGACGGAGAGCACAGCAAGTATTAAGGCCCTGTGGTAGGAGCTTCTTTGTCATTTTTGGCAGCCAAGGAGGGAATCATGAATAGAAGCATTTGAGAAGGCTGGTAGGTGGTGAGGTATGGAAAGTACATATCCCTAAATTCTACTGAATATATTTCCAAACCATGAAATATGCAGTAAGAATTATAAAATCCATAGTCATTTGGTACTTCTCAATCATGCACCAAGACGCCATCATAAGGAAAGATGTGCAAGATCCAATTCTTATCTCAGGAAGGCAGGGAGCTCACATTTGAAGACTTCTGTCATGAACTAAGAACGCTTTCTATATTTAATTTACCCATCAGAACTGTCCTGTGGGTTGATAATTGCTCCCCTGGTTTACACAGGAGGACACTGAGGCCTCAAGGTTCAAGGTACGCCAAGATCGCTCAATGTGAAAGCGGCATGCTGCGATTCTGCTTCAGAGATCATGGTGAGCCTATCACTCTCTGCTTCTTTTAGGAATTTAAAGTATTCCCCAATGATTAATGCTCTGTTCTGTGTCAGTCCACGGTATTTTTTTAGCGACCTGGAGATTGTGGAGAAGGTAAGCCATTTGTCTTTCTCTGGAGGCCTTCGAAGTGGCTGCTCTAGACCCAAATGCATAGTTCTCACGCAGCGTGTTTCCTGACGCCCTGGCCCGAGGGTAAGCATCTTTTCTGCAAGCTTGAGAGCCCCCTTAGATTGCACACATCCCAAGTCTCTCCTGGAGAGAAGGTGATCCTAAAGACAGTCAAGACTTCTCTCCCTCTTGTAGTTGTTTTTGCGCTAGCGGCCGCCAGGCGGCCCCTCTCCGCACCCTCGCACGATCCATAGCCCGGCCGGCTGCGCAGCGCTGTGCTGCGTGCCGGGTGCGTGTGGGGGCTGCTTTGCCACGGCTGAGGCTGTGGCTGGAAGCCCCTCTGCGCTGGCCAGAAAGAAAGGCCCGCACGTGGATCTGCAAGCGCTGCCCTCCCTGCTGGAGTTTACGCCTCTTCTCTCTAGCCGGCTGCCGCTGACCTGGCGAAGAGAGCCGACCGGGCCCGGGGCTGAAGGTAAAACCCCAAGCGAGGGGAGGCGGCGCGAACGCGCAGTCCCTCGTTCAAGATTGCGTCCCGGCCCGCCCAGGTGCGGGTGCAACCGGAGGGGGGCGGGAGGTGGTGGACCCCGCTCCTCACCAGTCACCCGCGGGCTTCCGGGGTTGGAGTCCGCTTTGCCTCGGGTCTGCGCGTTGGCTTCTGGCCGGCTCCCGGTGCGCACTTCCCGGGCAGGAACGGGGGGTCCACTTCCTTCCCACCAGGAATCTGTGGCCTTGATTTTAAAAGATATACCAATGAACTCCTCCTTTCGGGGTACGCGTCTGTTCGCGAAGTTACCCGGAATCTTAGGTGCCTGCAGGGTGCACGCTGGGCTCTGGGCGGCGGGAAGACAAACTTTTACAAAAGTGCGTCTGGGCGGGGGACACCGCGTGGGCGTCCAGATCGCGAACGAGGACTGCGTAGGGGACTCCGCGCCGTCCGCAGGCCACCTCCGGGGCTGCTGGGGCTTCGTGGAGGGAGGGAAGACGGGAGGAATAAAGGTCGTATGAATCCGGCTGAACTCGGGCCGAGAACTGTCAAACATCTGGACTGCCAGAAGCTTCGTTTCCCTGCACTGGAGGTGAAATCGCAACTTTGTTTTGCCCCCTCTTTGGATCCCTACAGAGGCGGGCGCAGAGAACCGATCTCCAGCGCCTGGAAAGTACCAGAGTCCCTAAACCACTGTGCATTCCTTCCTATTCCCCTTTCTGAGCCCTTTCAATAATCCTTTCCCTCAGGGACCGCGCGACCGAACCGACTAAAATCGGGGCGAGGGGCCTTTTGTTTCTCCGCGTTTTCCCCTATTGTCTGCTTTTTCAACATCTAGTCGTGCTCGGGGAGAGAAGGAAGCCCCGCTCCGTACCAGCCCCGCCTTCCCCGCCCGCTGCTGGCCGATGCGGGTCGGGGATTCGGGCTGGGTAAGTGGAGGAGCCCGACCGCGGCGAGGCCGCCCCACCCTGGCCTTGTGGTTAGAGGGCGGGGGAAAGTTGTTCCTTCCCCGCCTCCTCGGCTGCCTGTGGCCCAAGGCGCATTTCTCAGATCTTATCCCAGGCGCAGAAGGCGCAAATCTGAGGAGGTTGCTGCTTTCCGAGCGTTGGAAGCCTGGTCCCGCCTTATGTCTGGTGTTGTTCTAGAGAATTTTCAGTCGCTTGCTAAAGGCATTGTGGCCGGGCCGCAGCCTACGCGGTGGGAGAAGGTCAGGGCGTCTCTGGCAGACGAAAGCCAAGGTCTGGGTTTGCAAGTTCCCAAAGGCTAGAAGGCAGGCAATTTTCCAAAGAAAGAGTGGAGGTGCGGGTAACTAGAAAGCCTCAGATCTGCCTGGGCGTGGGGGTGCAGTGGCTCACTCTGGAATACAGTCTGTCGAGTTCTGACTAATGGTAGGGCTCCACGTTTAAATTCTAAGTCCCCTCTCAGTATTGTACAAAAAGCAGACCATGGACACGTGGCACATGGGGAACAAAACTGTTAGTTTCCAGGTGGGAACAGGTGGCTGGGAGCAGGTGGCCTGGGATGCCCTGAGTTCCCCTTTGGGCCCACCTCAAGGTTACAGGTGGCCCTGTTTCCCTATACGGTTTAGACACTAACAGATCACGCTGATTCTTAGTAAGTGTGGATTATTAAAGAATTAGAGCAAAAGCAAAGCATCCACCTGAGAAGACGGCCCCCAGATGGGTTCCAGATTGGAACCTGTGTCTCTTCATAGCCTTGCACTTGACTCATGTGACTAGGTTTTTCTGTAGGTGACCAAATCAGTCGCTCTTCCAAAGAAGAGTCAGTTACACTCCTTTTGTCCTCCCACCTTGGATCTCTCAGGAGCTCAGGGAAGGAGGCTTATGTGGCAACATTTGTAAACATGTACAATGCAAACTTTTTTTTGTTCTGAGAATGGAACCCAAGCCCCCCGCCCCCCAATGCTGGTCAAGTGCTTTACCACTGAACTACACTCTCAAACTTTTTAAAGTTGAAACTGCTAGGCTCTGTCCAGTACTGGTTTCCTTTGTACTGATTTAAGAGAATTTTTGCACTTCTATTTAACGAAAGAACAAGACTGCTAAGTCAGGAATGTGAACACACTGACAACTTTCTCCAGTGATTTCTAGTTGTTTTTACCAGTAGGACCATCCAAACAAAAGCAAAATCTTTGAATTGCCAGGAGGTACTTTCACAAACATTTCATTATAAAAATGATTCAGGGTAGGATTCCTTTGAAATTTAGCAACAACAGCAAAGCAAGCAAAAGAATATGCTGAAGCAGACCTGATTTGGGCTCTGTTTGTGAACCTAAAACAGCATTATGAACAAAGTGACATGATGGTGCTTATCCCCATCAATCCCAGTAAGGGAACAGATAAATTTGTATAGCATCTTTAATTTTAGAATTACAAGTTATTGAAGGAAAAATAGAGAGGTGAAAACTAAAAAGAGAAAGAAAAGGCAGTATTATAAACAAGGCTGCACTGAATGATCTTATCCAAAATTTACAGAATAAATTTCTAAGCTATGATAGGAGTTGATGCACTTACTAGGACTTTTAAGATTGCCATACTGCCCTGCAGTAATATGTAGCAGTTTATCTTTTCCGAATAATACACAAGATACTGTTTCCTACTCCTTACTCATGCTCTAGATTATAACCATTGTTTTCCATCTCTGCCATGATGATGGGAGGGGGATATCTTAGTGTTGCCTTATTTTGCATTTCTAATAAGAATGAGATTAAATATCTTTTATATCATTAACATTTCTTCCTTTATGTTGTTATTTTGTGTCCTTATTTATTTCTCAGTTATGTGGTTCTTTTTCTTTTGATTAGATTTGCCCTTCTTAAAGCATACTGTCCTGATGTCTGCCTCTGCTGGAACAATCAATTTGTATTGACTGGAAAATTTTCTCTCTCTCTCTCTCCCTCTCTCTCTCTCTCTCTCTCTCTCTCTCTCTCTTCTGTCTCTCCCCCACCTCTCCCTCCCTCTCTTTCATGCTAAGTTACATCCCTAGCCCCTCTTGGCCCATTATTTCTTCATGCGTAAGAAACCCTTGGCAAGACTGCAGCCATAAATTACTAAAGGGACTGCCATCATCCCAGTACAGTTATTGGAGAGACCAGGCAAAGTCATCATTGGAAAAAGCCATGAACAATACCAAGCACATATTTTCTGTATAGTAGCTTGCATGCCCAGCTCTGTAACTTATGGAACAACTCTAAATGCTGGAGACTCCAGATTCTCTGTTTCCAAAATCTTGAACAACAATTGATGAGTTGCTTTTACTAAATACATTATACTGCTGTATCTCATTTATTGACGGAAACTTCTGCTGGTAACCCAGATGCCAGGAACCTCAATTTTTAAACATTTCTTCTAACATTTTGATTGAAAGTTGCTTCTCTTTTATCATAAGACTCTCTTTGGTAAATTTTTTGAGCCCTGCACTTGAAACAATCTTGAATCTGGACAGTTTAGCAGTGGTATTAGCAGGAGAGGTTCCCCAAAGGCTGAACCAGGTACAGTTCATCCTCTTTTATGCATTTGTGTTGTCCTGGTCACTAGGTTAATTCTTGATTGAAAGCAAGTGATCCTGAAATAGAATAGAGAAAAATTCACTTAGCTAAGAAGTGAATTAAGACAGATCAAGAGCCATACAAGGAAAGTTAAGTAAGGTAGGCTGTGGGGGTACACATCTGTAATCCCAGTACTCTGGGAGGCTGAGGCAGGAAGATGGCAAGTTCATGCTCAATCTAGGCAACTAAACAATTTAGTAAGACCATGACTCAAAATTTTTTAAAAAGGAGGGGGATGGGCTGGAGATATAGCTCACTGTGAATGCCCTGGATTCAGTCTCCAGCATTACAAAAAAGTACAACAAATAAATAGATAAATAAACAAATAAATGTTAAGTGAAAAAAAAATATATAGTATCACATATTGTTAGAATGGTTAGTTTACTCAACTGATGCAAAGTAGTTTTCTAACTGGGAAAATCCAATGTAAAATTCTTCTATAATGTGAAAACAGGCACTCATTTTGGGGGGTGGGTGCAGAGACACAGACACAGACACAGACGGACAGATTGATACTTTCTCTCACATTTTCCATGCCTTCAAGTGTAGGAATCAAACAGTATACACCAGGCATAGTAAGTGCTCTGCATTAGAATTATAGGCTCCCAAGAGTTAAATGGGAGCTTAATGACCATCTAATTCAAACATCCATGCAGATTTCACTACTGGTCTTCACTTTTGAGGGGCGCTAGGGAGCACTGAGCTACATCCAGAGCCCAGCAGGGTCTCCCTAAGTTAAATTTTGATCCTTCTGCCTCAGTCTCCAGGCAGCTCCATGGAGGCTGCATCTCCATGCCTGGCTGGATCTTCATTCTTGACATATGACACCATTCTTGAAACTGCATTGTTTCAAACAAAACAAGCTGACAAGCAAATGGGTCAGAATGGCAATCTTTTTTTCTCTGGGCAGGAGGAAGGGAAAGGAAGGATTCTGACTCTGTGGAGCTTATATAATAAGCTCTTTGAATGTGCTGAAATTTTATAGAATAAAGAACATTGGAGGCCAAAAGAGTAAGTCTTGAAATGTTACATTTTGCAACATTCTCTGGTCCCTATCTTCTAGCTATTGTCTAGCCATTGTTCTGGTGACCTTCAAAGGTAGAGCAAAGCCAATAGAAAATGGCCAAAAGAAGGAGGAAGAGAGAGTAGATGGTGGAGAGTAAATCTTATTCCTTTGAACCTGTCTTTAAGTCTTTCTAACAAAAGTCACGGAGTCACCCAGGCATTGGTGAAGTTGCAAGCTTTAGAGACAGTGAGTATTTCCTAAGTCACCTATCAGCCTTGAGATGAGGTTAGGACTGATTCCAGGATAACACAGTCATCCTTACAGAAGAAGATGAAGGAGGGAGGGGAAGAGATTTGGGGAGGGAAATTGAATTTTAATTCTAAAAGTATACCTTATTTCCTCCGAGGAGTTTTGTGAATTCCAGAAAGTAGACAAAACATCTTTTGATTTCCGCTTGCACAATCTTCCAGGCACAGTAACTATATTTCTTATCCTTTAGGTAATTTTCTATTCTTTTGAAATATCCTCTCAATGCTAATTTGCTCTTTTGGATGACCTGAACTTCCAAGTGTTGCACTTCATGTGTTTTCATTTCCTGCGTATCTTTGTCTTCTTTTTTGTCTTCCTTCAGGCACTGTTTCAGGTATTCCCTTTGCTCAGCAAGTTCACTTTTGATTTGTGTCAGGTATTCCTCTTTCCCAGCAAAGTTGGAGGTGTGTCGGCTGAAGATATGTAAGGCCTGTATGGTAATATCATAGAAGACTTCCTTGATGTCTCTTTCCACAGGCTGAGAGTACGAGACGATATTTTGGGGCAATCCAAAAGCTTTGATGTCTCTTAGACATCTCAGAGGAAATGGATTGCTCATACTGCTCAGAAGTCTCACATTCTCCTTGGTGACTGTACTTACGTGCACATTCAGTAAGGTACAGTCCTGAGATTGAATGTGCCGAATGAACAGACCCACAAAGCACACAAGCCTTGAATATTTTGGAATCATGTCAGCCTTGGTTCTCACTTTTTTTGTATATGCAAAAAAAGAAAAAATTAACACTACCCAAGGTTGACAGTGATGTTTTATATCCTCTTTCATGTGACTTTATATACCTGAACATCTTTAGTGGGAGGAGTTTTCTCGTTCCTTTTTTTTTTTTTTTTACAGTTCTCATGGTTACAGCTCCTTTCCTTTGTCTCTGAGACTTTTTAAACTCTGTGATTGCCCTGACTTTGGATATGCTATCTTATTTTGTTTTGTTCTTAAGTGCACAAAGCATTACTATTGCATTACCTTGGGGACCTAGATGACCATTCCAGTGCTGAAGAATTGTGTAGCACAATTAATGCCGAGGGCTAGGAATATAGTGCAGTATCAATGAGGGAAAAATCACCCAACTCTCTCTACTACATAAAAGAACAGTCCTCTATATTTTTTGTACCTGATCCTATAGGCAAACTTCCTGTTTCTCTGAGTTAATTACAGACATTGCTTTTTTTCTCTTTTTTTTTGCAATACCATGGATTGAACTCAGGACCCTGTACTTGCCAGGCAGGCACAGTGGCACTGAGCTACATCCCTGGCCCTGATGTTGCAATTATTGATAGCTAGGTCACCGCAGATTAATAGAGTTTCGGTTTTTCCAATCTTGATAAATGAAGCTTTTGTATTTGGATATTTTCTCTTTAAAAAAAAATTTTTTTTTTTAGATCTCAAAAAGGATAGGCTGGATGTGGTGGTGCCACTTGCAATCTCAGCACTCAGGAGCCTGAGGCAAGAGGATAGCCACAAGTTTGAGCCAGCCTGGGCTCCACAGTGAGTTCAAGGTCAGCCTGGACAGCATAGCAAGACCTTGTCTCAAGAAAAAAAAAATGAAGAACAGAGTTGTTCAGTTTAGCATGACCCTTGTATGACAAAGTGCTAAGCTGGCTCTTGATTTCCTGTTAGCATTGGAAAAAGTTGATTTTCACAACTCTCCTTTCCTTTAGTTAAATCCATTTCTGGCTTGCATTTAATATGTTTTGAGCTCTTAGGAGCAGCTCTCCAATGGGTTGTATATTTGAAAATGTTTTTCTGTTTCATTGACTTCTCAGTTATGGTACCATACATTTTCTTTTCTTTTTGATATAGTTTAGACCATATTTTAAAAACTTATTAGTTATCTTTCTTTCTTACTTGTGATGCTAGACTCCATGAAGTCTTGTTTGCTCTGCTGTTATCAAGGAGACATAAGAGGCCACACATTTTAGCCATGCTAATTCATGCCTAGGCCAGTGTGACTGTGGAGATGGTACTATCCACCATTTATGGCTTTTACTTTGGCAAATAACTTTCTTCTAGTTATGGTCAAAGCAAATGGATTCCTTTCTTGAGGAATGTAAAATAGGATATCAGTAAATGAGACTAATTTATTTTAATATTGTTTGAAAGAAATACATTAATTTTTAATAAAGTCACTGAAAAATGTTAAGCAGCCACAGTTCCACGACAGACTGAAAATTTGGCTTAAAATTTTTTGTCTAAATCATTTGACTGCATCAAAAGGTAATCGTGGATTTCTTAAACTCTTGGCTTTTTGAGCTGGTTTCTTTTGAAAAGAAAACATACTACATATATTTCTCTATATGTTCAATCTGTATAAATTCTTTTTTAAATTAAGTTTATTGGTACATTTTAGGTACTCGGTACAGTTACATTAATCTTTGGGACTGTGTACCTTTACATGACTTATCTTGGTTCTTATTTTTTTCCCATTCCCCAGGCCTCCCTTCACCCCCTCTACCTTTCACTGTTTACAAAGACATTGTTTCCATGTTTTTCATTTTCTCATATTTTTTCTTTTCCCTTTTTACCTTACACTACCCCTCCTACTTCCTCTACTCTTTTAGACCTTTTTTTACTATTATACAATATCAATTATATGTTTTGATCCTTATTTACACTTTTAGTTTTTCACACCAGAGAAACTATTCTGTATTTACACGTGTCTTATTTATTTCACTTAAGAGTATGGCCTCAGCGTGTATCCACTGAGCTATAAATGTCTCTAGTTTCTCATTCTTTATGGCTGAGTAGTACTCCATTTTATTAAAAAAAATCTTCTTTATCCAGTCTCCAGTTGATAGGTAGTTGGGCTGTTTCCAAGATTTAGCTATTACAAACTGTGCAGCTATAAATATGGGTGAGCATATATCCCTGTGGTATGATTTAATTAATGGTGTTGGAAAAACTGGATTTCAGCTTGCCAAA
Source organism: Fukomys damarensis (assembly GCF_012274545.1). Classification (NCBI taxonomy): domain Eukaryota; kingdom Metazoa; phylum Chordata; class Mammalia; order Rodentia; family Bathyergidae; genus Fukomys; species Fukomys damarensis. Next base: position 6,135,123 of record NW_022900948.1, on the reverse strand, counting down.
GATTAAAACTAGACCCATATGGTTCACCATTCATTAAACTAAAATCCAAGTGGATAAAAGATATAAATATTAAAACAGAAACCCTCAACTTGCTGGATAATAAGTAACGTAGAATTCTTGAAGATATTGGCATAGGTAAAGACTTTATGAACAAATCCTCAGTAGCATGGGAACTTGCACAAAGAATCAACAACTGGAATCTCATCTTTTTAAAAAGCTTCTATATTGCAAGAGAACCCCTCAGCAGAGATAAGAGACAACCCACAATGGAGAAAAAAATTTTATCAGCTGCTCCTCAGACAAAGGACTATTATCTAGAATATATAAAGAATTAAAAGAAAATCAGACTCCCCCAAATATAAAGACCCAATCAAAAATGCACATCTGAAATGAACAGACATTTCTCAGACAAAGAAGTAAAAGCAGCAAATAAACATATAAAAAAATGTTCGACGTCACTGGTCATTTGAGAGATACAGATGAAAACAACACTGAGATTCCACCTCACTCCAGAAAGAATGGCTGTTATAAAAAAAATCAACCAATAACAAATGTTGGTAGGGTTGTGGGGAGAAAGAAACCCTTCTCCATTGTTGGTGCATGTGCAGACTGGTGCAACCACTGTGAAAATCAATATGGAGATACCTCAAACAACTAAGATTAGAGTTGACCCAGCTATCCCTCTGCTGGGTATCTTCCCAATATGTATGAATTCTGAGTTCACAGATTACCTGAGGTGACTGATTTTGAAAAAGAATTTAGCAAATAGGCCCTTTTATATCAGATTATAAGGTGACTAAACTTTCATAGATGGCAAAATGGTAATATAGATAAAAATCCTTAAAAAATATATATACACACACATACTATATACATATATATATATTCATATATAAAAATATATATGGATTAGCAATTTTCCCTTTGGGAATGTATTCCTTAGAAATAGTGATGGTGTCCTTAACTGTAGACTTGGATGTCAAGAAGTTCATCACAGCAAAAAGTGGTAAACAATTTAAATATTTAGCTATAAGTACAGTACTCAGTTAAGTAAGCCATCTGTACATGCATTAAAAACTATGTGTGGGAATATGTTTGGCCACCTGGTGGATATACTTTATAGATTAAAAAGAAGTTTCTTTGATAGTGTATAGAGTCTGATGCCATTTAAAAAATATGGATATGTAGATATATGTACAGAAAAAACCTTGAAGTAATATATGCTAAAAATTTTTAAAATCAGTATCTGATTAGAAAAATGAGTGATTTAGATTCTTATATTTCTGTTTACCTAGATTTTTAAAATTATCTCTGATTAGCAGTGTTTTTTATTTAATAAATAAGACTGTCTTTTAAAAGAAGATGTTATAAAAGAAAAATTATTATGTATCAAAAATGGAGCTGGGCATGGTACACACTTGTAACCCCAGAATTTGGGGAGGCTGAGGCAGGAATATTGATGTGAGTTTGAGGCAAACCAGGACTTCGTAGTGTGTTTAAGGCCAGCCTGAACTGCATAGCAAGACTCTGTCTCAAAAAACAAAAAACAAAAAACAAAAAACAAACAAAAAATAAACACCAAAAAAAGAGGAATTAATACTCTTTTCCTTTTTAAACATATCCATTCTGGAATACTTCAAAGGACACATTAATTTCCCATAAGGTTCAGTTCCAATTCAGTTGACATGAACAACATAATTGTGTGGGAGTTCAGCATACTGTTCTTGCAGCTTTCCATTAAAAAAAACCATGTTTATGTATATAGCCTCCATTTGTGATCACACACACACACTCTCAGCCTACACAGAGATCCTGTGAAATGCAAAGCACCCCTACACACAGCTTGTGTAACTTCTACCTAAAATGTCTTGAAACATTCCAGTTAGCACCACTTATTCTTCTTCTGGGCATTTACAGGGCCTTGTCTTTCTTCACTATGGATTTTTTAGTAGGTAATTACACAAGTGTTGATTTCCCAATTACCCACCTTGTACTTTAGTCGGTCCATGTTGCTTAGTGTACTTGCCCTTATTTGAATCAGTGAAGCAGTGCTAAGCAAGTGAACAGGTTGTTCATCTGCCTGGCTATAAGAAGTTTGCTCATAGGCAGCAGAGGTGGCAATAAATCGGCTGTCAACCACCTTGAACTTCCTTATATTTTCTGTTATGCACAGATTTGTCATTGTAGCCTTTTCGTCCTAAGTTTCCTCCCATTGTCATTCCATATCATACATACTCACTTATTCAACAATTAATTGAAAGGCTTTATCACATGTAAATCATGGCCCTTACTGCAGAAGGAGCAGTAAGGTGTAGTGCATGATCTCAAGGAGCTTACAACCAAAGAAGCAAGCATGTTCAAAGTGTTTGAAGAATAATCTTAAGGCTTTCCAATAGCATTGACCTCATTCTTGTCCTCGCTCCTCTTGTGTGTAAATGGTACGTGATGCTGATATTGACAATTTTCATGACAAAGAAGAAAAGATGTTTGCCTAAATATCTGCCCCTTTCTCTGCCATTAGGATTGCCTGAGTTAGAAAATAAACATGCAGAGAACTCATGGATTATTTGAGACATACCTGCAGTACAAAAAAATCATTCAGTTTTTATCCAACTTTCAAATTCAACTGGATGTCTTTCTCTGGTAACCCTATTTACCGTGTAAGCTTCTACTGATCTCTCTTAGCAAAGTTCAAAACTGACACTCCCTCTGCCTTTCCTCAGATATCTTTTCATGTCCGGCAAAGTTGCATTCAATTTCATTTCTCTATGGGGGCTTTACCTGTGCACCTATCCTAACAACAACGTGTACTCCAGAAAGGGCACATATACACATAGGTGTTCTCACATATGATTGCTGATTTGTTCAATTAGAAAGCATTATTGGATGATCACTTGGTCATGCCTATGTTATGTAAAAGCCCAGTTAACTGAACAAAGTATAATCAGAAAACTAAAAAGAATGACAGTGTAATGAAATATTATCTATAAGTATGCCTGTCGTTAAAAGGATATGCATTGGTGTGCTCTTATTTCACTTGACTGCCTGGGGGTAGTTTATAAGTAGTCTGGCTATCCTTAGAAGAAAAGCTCATTAGCACAAGCTGCCCACATAGGACAGTGAAGTCCATATGAATATAAGGCTAAGAGTAATGGCAATGTGAAGTTTGTTTGACAAAATGGAGAAAGGAGACATTTCAGTCTAGACAGTATAACTCTGATTCAGCCCAGGAGCCTGGCATCTGCCATTCAGATTTATTGCTTCCATAAAAATATAGGTGAGAACTGAGAATAACATGTCGATCATCCTTGTTACTCAGTACCTGTGCATGAGTCACTTGTGAGATCAGAGGTGACTGAGCGTAGGAGAGCCAAGGGATATGGAGCTTATGTTCACACTAGGCAATACTTTCCACCAGGCAAGAAATCAGTGGTCGCCACAAACTGTGTTAGCTGCTTAGCCTGGATCAACCCTGCAAACCCTGTCAACTATTGTCAGTGCCTTCCCTCTCACATGGTCCTCTCACCCCTTTCTTGGTTGTACTCTTAATATTATTTTTTGTTTTGTTTTGTTTTTGGTACCGGGGGTCAAACTCAGGCCCTTGTGCTTGTGAGGCAGGCAGCAGGACCACTGAGCCACATCCCTGGCCTGTCCTCTTCACGTTACACGTGATGTAGAGGCCATGATGACTGTAGAAGCAATACGTGAATACATCCGTGGTAAAAATTCAAGAAGTTTAGCAGCTCGGGCTCATGCCATGCCCCTCTCCTTCCCTGCTGCAGTTCCAAGAGTAGTATGTGGCTTTGTTCACGTCTACGTCTTTTCCCCCTAAGTTCCATGAGGGCAGGTGCGGTGGCTGGTTTATTTGCTGCTCTCTCCAGAATGCCCAGCAGGACTCACAGAGGTCGGGTGTGCTATATCCCTCCTTTGGGTGGGAATGGGAGAATTATATATGTATTTTTAACTGAAACACAATTACAAAAATTGTAATATGCTTTGAAGGTCAATCCTGTAAGTGTATCTTGGTGACTATATTTATTTTTAAAATGTACACTAATCATCCTTTATAGAGATGAGGGCCAGAAACATGGCTCACAAGACTTGGTCCATGATAGATCCAGATACTTAGAGCAGCACCTGGTACATAATAGGTACTCAGTTATTATTTATTGGATGACTGAATGAAAATAATGAAGCCATGTCTCAGAGATAGGTTAGTTCTTGGTTTAGTTCTTTGTTGTATAGAGATGTAAGGGATACGCAGTCAGGTGTTGGGAGAGATGGAAGAGTTCAAAGAATGACAGATGGCAACTCCAGTGTCCTTTTAATAAGCTCTCCTACTCCTGAGGTTTCCTGAGGCTGGTTCAGTCATGGACATTTTTGTAGTTCTACTCTAATGATATCATACAGTTTTGTGTTTGGTTGATTCATGTATCTTCCTCTCCAGCTTGGAGAGGTAACTTCGGGATTCTGTTTCCAGGGCAGCTCTTACATAGAGGAATGAAATGTGCATTGAATTATAAACTGCTGTGTGATTTCTTGTGGTTCTAAAGTCTTACTGGACGTTAATCCATGTGGAAACTGCTGAGAGGTTTTAAGACCCCTCATATCACCACTTCTTTGGACTAGATGTGTTCCCAGTGGCTGTTATTTTATCATGTTACCATTAAGGAGGCTTTGAACAAACTAATACCCAGTTTTCTTTAATAGCCCACCTGAAGACTATGCACACTGCAACTTCCCCTACAAGAATAATTTGAATTGTTTGGAAATGATCCATGATAAAAGATACTTACTATGATAAATAGGTATTTAAGTAAATAAATATACATCATTAGTAAAACCTACTCTCTATTTTGGAATTATCAGTATAGCTTCCATCCATATTCTCATCCAACCACATGCTTTACCATGGGCTTCTCTAGGTCCTTTTGAACCCTAGTGGGGTTTTCACTTCTGGGCTGGTAGTAGGAGTTTCAGATGGTGACAAATGAGAGATGTCACTTACCAGAAAAACCCTACCTCTTATCCACTGAGTGGATGTGGATTTCTTCTCAAACCACATCCAAGAATGCTTGCAGTTGGGAAAAATGCCCCAGATGGAGTGGGTGGTAGACAGAAATGTATCTTGTCTTGGGTAAATATTGAAGAAGTTGTTGGTGCCAAGATAGTCATAGGGGAGAACTGTCCTTTCTGAATTACTGTAGTTTGCACATCATCATCATGGTTCTTGACATTTATGAAGAAGAAAGAAAGGCTTCATTCCAGAAAAATTTAAGTGGGCTTTCCTTTGGCAGAGGACTTGCATGCTGCACATTGTAGAACTTCTTTAGTATCTGAGCAATCTCTGGCTTTTGATGTGGTGTCTGCGAATAATCTACACCTGGGGGAGTGGGAAGGGACCTCTTCTTGGCAACAGCTCTGTTCCCAGATACTAAATTTCAGAATAGAGTTTGGAGAGCATTTAGACATGAATGATTGAAGTCAGAGGGGTAAAGTATGCTTATGGCCACATTGCTTACTGGGGACAAAGTCGGACTGAGATCCAGGTCACCTTGATGCTTTCAACTTAGGTCCTACTCCACCAAGTGGAGAACTTCCTTCCTCTGTCTCCACCCAGAGGGGCAGACCTCCTATCTTTAAAAGAACAGAGTCTGAGGAAGCTCCAGGTCATTCCTGCTTGGGGGCCCCACAGGGAGGACATAACTCAAACTCTTTCTCATATTTCACAAGGGCTTCACAACTCTAGGAAAAAGCCTCGAGAAAGGAAGAGCCTTGCGTTAAGACTGACACCCCTAATGTTTCTACAAATTTATTTATATAGAATTATACACATAATGACTCCATTTTTCCCAGACTCCTAAGTCAAATCAGATCTAAAGTCATTACCCTAGAGAAATGGCTTAGAATGAGTCTCCTGACAGATGTTAGGCTTTCCCTCATATCTGAAATTAATTTATTTATGTGTTCATTTACTGATTTATGTTCTCTATTGTATTTAATAGTATCATTCATCAAATGCATCAAATTGTGTGTACATTTGAGCTGTATCATTACACATACTCTGTGTTTAGTGGGTAGCATACATTCAATAAATATTTAGTGAATGAACGGATTTGGTTCAATATTTTAACTTCTGAGCATATCTTAATTTAAATTGGATTTCCAATCAGTTCAGCAACAGTTTCTTTTAGAACTGTGTAACTTAGAGCAATTTTCTCAAACTTTCTGCACCCCAGGTATAAATAGAGATAACATAGAGTACCTACCCCCAAAGACATTTGTGGTGATGTAAATGCTGGCAGGAGAGCTTGCTACATAGTCAGTGGTCAATAATGGTAGCTGTTATTATTACTGCCATCTTCCTTATTATCAGTTGCCTACAGTTTTGGACACAATGTTAAATTCCATGAATCCAAGAGCAGACAAGACACTCGTAGTCCCTTACAGAGGTTCCTTGACGCAGTGGTACTTTGAGCTGTGTCTTAAAAGGCAGGAGCTGATGAGAGTTTGCATTAGGGCAGTGTTGGTAGGGATGGAAAAGAAAGGATTACTTGGGAGGTAAGATTGGTGAGTGTTGGCAGAGTTGGAGTGGAAGTAGGGTGAGAAAGAAGGCAAGGAAAAAGTAGAGAGAAGCCCAGTTTTCTGTCTGGGTGTGCAGTTGTGCTACTCACCCAGAGAGTGCACACGAAAGAGGAAACAGGCCTCAGGGAGCACCTGGTGAGTACTGTTTTAGACAAATTCCTTTGAGTGTCCGTTGGATAGCCAAGAGGAAATGTGTGTCTGGCAGTTGGATATGTGGGTCTAGACTAAACGAAGGCAAGAGCTCTGTGCAGATGAAAGTTTTGAAAGTATCCACAGAAGTTGTAGTTGATAAACTAGGCCAGAAGAATAAATGGGTCTGTAGGGAGAATATATACGGAGTGAAAAGGAGTGGGCCAATGTCAGAACCTTAAGAATCTGCTGTGTTTAAAGAGGGGCATGGAAGAGAAACCTGAAGAGGATGGTCCCAGGAGTGTGAGGAGAATGGAGAGAGAGTATCTCAGCTGCTTTATCTGGCTCTGCCTCTTTGCCCAGATGACTGCAGATTCCCCTCAACACTATGGCAGCCATTCCCAATGAAGCTGTCTTTGCCATTGTTGATGAATACCTAAAACCATCTTATAGGTGAGATACTTGGAGCTCAGAGAGTGGAATTAGTTCATTGAAGTCTAATTTAAAATTCTTTGAGGTATCTATGCCAGCATATACTTTTTCTGAAACATCTTATTGTCAGGTGCGTGTCTGTGAACCTTTGGCAGATGTCACCTGGATTGAAAGTTGGCTTGGTTGTTTCACCTGTGCCACTTGAGGCTAAAGGAGTTGGGGGATGTTACTAATTATCTTGGGTTGGAATAAACCACCACCAATTGTGTGGGTTAAAACAAGTAGAAGTTTAGTTTCACCTATTTCTGGAGTCTAGAAGTCCAAAATCCAAGTATGACCAGGGGTATTCCTCTCCCAAACCTCTAGAACAAAATCCTTCCCTGCCCTTTCAAGCGTCTGGCAATGGCTGACAACCCTTAGTTTCTAAGGGCATCATCTCTGCTCCTACAGCTGCACGACATTGTCCATGTATCTGTGTGCTCTTTTAACATGCTCTTTCACATGACCTGCTTTTAAGGACACTATTCACTAAATGTAGTGACCACCTGAACCTGGTATGGCCTAGTATGACCTCATTTGAATGTCATTAAAGGTCTGGAAAGACCTTTTCCAAATAAGATGACATTATAGGTACTGGGAGTTAGGACTTAATGAACATTTCTTTTGGAATGATGTAGTTCAGTCTGTGATAGGGAATATGGTTCAGGGAGCCCTAATGGGAATTATATCTTCCCCACAATGGAAAGAGTGGTTTAGAGGGAGGCAATGAGCTAGTCTGGACTTAACCACATTTCTTTAGAAAGAAATGTGTTATATAAGTAGTTACCATTAAAGTTAGTTAGTTTCTCTCTCTCTTTTTTTGTACCAGGGATTGAACTTTGGACTTTGTGCTTGCGAGGCAGGCAGCGGAACCACTGAGCTAAATCCCCAGCCCTAAAGTTAGTTTCTTCAATCTGGCAACATGATCAGCTGGATATTGTCTTGAAGTGTTCTTTTGTAATAATTTGCATAGTTATTTATTTATAATAATAAAGGATACTTTTTATTTAGCAATTAGTAAGGCCCAGTCTTTTACATGTATTTTTAAAATTCTCACAGCCACTGTACAATGTAGATGTTATAGTCCTTAATTTAAAGAGGAGGAAATGGAAGCTTAGGAAAATTAAAGAAATTACCCAAAGATCAAAGGGATGGAAATCCACAAAACCAGGATTCAAAACCAACTCTGTATAAGACTACCTTATCTTTTTACAAGAACTGAAGTCAATGCATTTTTGGTAAAATCTACTATGTATATCTATGCATTGATACCTTATTTAATTCCTAAAAGGCTTCAGAGCCACTTATAGAAATACATAAAGGAAATAAAAATAATGAAAGAATTTAGAATCAAAGGAAAATGAGAGAAAACAAAATGAAGTCGAAGTAGTACAATTAGAACACAAGCATTCATTGTGTAATATCCTGTGTCATTATTTCAGAGTTGGAAATTTGTCTGTGAGCTTTCTACAAGTAAAGAGAAAATACAATCTGTTAAAATTTTCGCAGTGGCCAAAGGATTTTTTTAAAAAAGTGACAAGGCTAAATTTTCAGTATAAGCGAAGCTTTTCTTGGTTCTGAGCTCTGGGCAGAATTTCTCCTACAGGCTTTTAAAAGGAGAGTACCGTGGGGTGATGTGGGAGAAGACCCTGGTGGCCTCTTTACAGCAGTAACCACCAGCGCATGGATTGCAGGGCTGATTCTTGGTACCTCCCTCCATGTAGGCTGATGTCTCATTGCCAACGTGCAGCTCCTTGGCCTGGGCACTCTGCAGGAGCTCGGTGGTTTTCCCCATGTTCACCTACAAAGAGGAGTGTAGCAGTTCAGCTGGATTGGGGTAACTTTTCTCCATCATTGCCTGAAGTGGAGAAAAGTGTGGTCACACATGTTGGCATTCTTAGTGGCAGTCAGTGCGGAAAGCCTGCCTTGATGTTTCCAGAGCCCTTGCCCAGATCTAATCCTGTGTTTTCTTTTTTGTATGCAGAGGAACTTTTGGGAAAACGATTTGTGGGCCCTGTTCTCATCTCCTTAGAAGTGGGAAAGTAAGCTATCTTGTCAGACTGTTCCAGGGCCGTAAGCGACGAGCAGTGCATTTTGGGCTTCCACATAGCTGTACAATTGATTTACAGTGTGCTGCTCTCCAATCGAAGGAGGCAGCCTATAGTTTCACGTTATACTGAGGTGACTTTCCCCCACTGAAAGAACTGCTTCATAAGTTGGATGGCTTAAAACTCAAAGCCAGGATGGCCCGTGTTTCCAAATATTGTAATTAATTATTGGCACATCCTCTTGGGATCATTGATTTTGTATACTCGAGTGTTATTCCTGTAACAGTAAACTCTGTGTGAAAAAGGCCATGTGAATGGCCCCTTAACCAAAGCTTTATATTCCTAGGAGAGATGCAGTTAAGAGAGTAGAAGTTGAAATGATCTATACACATCCCTGCCCGGACAGGGCAGTAACACTCATTACCAAATATAGTAATATATTTCCTTGCAGATAGTCCCTGTTACTAGGTCAGCAATACTGAAAAGAGTATACTCCGTGTCCCCTTCATCCACCCATCTGTCCATCTCTAAGGACACGCTACCTGCTACAAGGTGGCAAAAATGGGGGTAGTCATCATAGAATGTCAAGGATTTCAGGCAATAAAATTAAAACTACAGGGTTTTATAAATGCTCTGATGGAAATAAACCAGACAAGAGAGTAATTGGGTGAGATGATGGTTTCACTGATATCTAAAGGATGAATAAGAGTCAGCCATGTGAAGAACTGGAAGGAGACTATTTTATGCAAAAAGGACAGCAAATTCAGAGGCAATGAAAAGAGAGCTTGGGATATTTAAACATCAAGGAGATTACTTGGGTTGGACAGAAGGGAATGGAGAATCTGCTACAAGGATGGTTGAGATTGAGTAGGGCAAGGCGGGCCATGATGGAGTTCTAATTTTTAATCCTAAAATCAATGAAAACACATGAAAAATTCTAAACAGGACAGTGGTGTGACATGATGTGTGCTTTAAAGAAATCACTTTGGAGGCTTTGTTGAAGGACACTTTCTAGAAGGGGCAAGGATAGAAGCAAAGAGGGCAGACATTTCAGTAGGCGAGTGAGAATTGAGACTTGTGGTGATCTAAACAAAGGTGAGAGCTGTGGAGGTGAGTAAGACTGATTTAAGACATGCTTTTAGTAATAAACTTAAGATATATGGGGTCCAGGCGTGGTCATCAAATGTGGTTTTTCAGAAGTGCCATTGATTACACATTTGATTATAAGGTTTTTGCTAAATTAGCATAATTTTTGATAGCCAGTAAGTGATCACATTTGACATTAAATCTTTAACTAGATGGCAATGAACTAGGTCAGGTGTCTTACACTTCAGATGCTAATATTTGTAATTTACTTAATTGGTCTGAGATTGGAGATGGGACTTGAATTTCCCAGGTTTGGCTTCAGGGTTAAATTTCTCAGTGTCTGCTGATAGTTATCTCCTACATGCATACAGAAACATATCTGTGTGCATTCTAACATTAAAATAAAATAATGTATTTCATGATCTACTTAGGGAGTAATCTATAGTCAAATTATAATGGCATATAAGTACACAATATAATCATCACTTACTTCAATTTCTTAAGAAAGTGATCCTAATCGGTTACTTATTAAATATAGATTAGAGCCTGTAGTTGACAGTGTCAGTTTTCTTTAATTTTTTTTAAAGTCAGAAATGTCTTATTTCTCAGAAATGTCTGTCTGTTCTAGCACTCTGATTCAAACTATGCTCCTGTGAAACACAGGTATTTAATAGAGTGGAACAAGGTAGTCTTGTCCCTGAGTCAAGCGATGCCAGCTTTTCTTCAGTCACAGGAAAATTAAATACACAAAATGAAGTTTCTATATTTCAGAAGAATTTTTAATATTTTTCTAACACCTTTGACCTTTCTGATGGCTTACCTAGAGTAGATTCTAGTCTACAATGATAGTTTTAAATTAGTTATTTTATGAGCTAGTCTGTTTTGGCACAAACTAATTGGATTCATTATGTTTTGCAAGTAATTTCATAATGTTCTGCAAAAATTTTAGGGTTTCCAGATACTAGCTACTGTAAAAAAATAAAATAAAAACATCCAAAAATATAAAATGGCTCAAACATGCTGGGATTACTTCTGACATGTCTAAGTTTGGAACATGGATTCTTGAGCTGTAGTCAGCTCTCCTCCAAGGAATGTTCAGGGACACAGAATCTATCTTGTGTTTCTGTCATCTTCCATGTGGCTTCCCAAGTCTCCATGTTTATCCTAGTAAGGTTGGCAAAAAGATAAGATGCATGGGTGGGCTATCTGGCTAGGCATGGAGGGGTTCATGTCATGTCCAGTCACATACCATAGGCTGGCATTTGCTGGTATAGTCACAGCTAAGTGTCAGTGCCAGGTGCAAAGTGTAAGATGCCAAGAAATTTAGTCTCATGCCCAGTAAAGAGAGGGAAGAGTTTTGGGGAACAGTAAGCTGCCCTATCCTGCCATGCTCCTGGTACCCTTGGAAAAACAGCCTAGCCATTATTGAGTTGGCCTAGGGGCTTGGAGTGGCAGGATGGGGCATATTATAGATACCAGATGAAGACTTTCAAAAATCCATTTGGAGAGAACTGGAGTTCTCAGACAAGGCAAGCTTTGTAGTGGGATTGTTTTCTTTTTTTTGAAAGAGTAGAGGCACTATCATTTGCTCTCTTGGAAAAAGGGAGCCCATACATAGGTTAATTAGCTAGATTTAGTCATTTCACAATGTATGTATCTTCAAAACATGTACTTGATAAAGACAGTAATATCTGTTAATTAAAAATGAAACAATGAAACAACAATAAAAATAAATTGGCAAACTGGAAAAAAAAAGAAACAGATCATATAGAGCTTATTTCTCACAGAGACAAATGTACAGAAGAAAATCCTTTAGTCCACCACTAGTTAGTACTGCAATGGGCATTAACTACTGTATATATCAAGCACAATGTTATTAGTTTACACATCTTATTTTACTTTATCAGCCAAGATGGACATTTTAATCCCCATTTTGTAGTTGAAGAACCAGAGCTACAAAACATTGCATAACTTGGCAAAAGGCACACAAAACTAAAGTCAGCCTAGTTTTCTGTTAAGCTGCTATTCAAGTAAAAAATAGATGTTGTCAGTATGTCATGCTTTTCTTTCTTTCTTTTTTTTTTCTAAAGAAGGAAATGCGTTACCTAATAATGTTACAGCCCAGCCTCTCAAAAATGTTTTTTTTAAAGAAAGTCTTTCTGACCTGGAAAAATGAGTTGTGACCATTTTTTATTCCTTAACCCCCATCTCTAGATCCCCTTCCCCAACTGAGAATGATCTATCTCCTACTTCCTATTATCTATCTTTTATTTTGCTCTTTATTTTTACTCTGGGTTTCTCATATAAAAGAAACAATGTGATATTTAACCTGAGTGTCTGGTTTATTTTACTTAACATCATCTCAAGGTGCCTCTGTTTTCCTACAAATGACTCAAGTCTTTCTTTATAGCAGAGTAATAATCCATTGTGTATGAATATCACATTTTCTTTATCCATTCATCTTTTGATGAACACATGGGCTGCCTGTAAGATTTAGTTATCATGAATTGTGCTGCTACAAACAAGAGTATGCATGTATTACTGGAATACATGACACTTCTGGGAAGATATACCTAGAAGGGAAATAACTGGGTCAAATGCAATTTCCAGTTTTAGTTTTATGAGGAGTTTCCATACTGATTGCCGTAGTGATTGTACTAATTTACATTCCCACCAACAGTGTAAAAGGAAAGGTTCCTTTCCCCCAACAGTCTCTCCAGCCTTTGTGATTGTTTGATTTCTTGATGATGGCCACTCTTTCTGGGGTCGGGTAGAGTCTGTTTTCTTTTTCCTTTAATTTGTATTTCTCTAATGACCAGCAATGCTGAGCATCTCTTCATGTATTTATTCACCATTTATATTGTGAAGTGTCTATTCACTGGACCTGCCGATTTTTTGATTCGGTCTTTTATTTTGGTGGTGTAAGTTTTTTGAGTTGTTTATATATTCTGGATATGAGTCCTCTGTTTGAGGAATTACTGGCAATTTTTTTCCTTCTCTGTAGGTTGTCTTTTCACTCTTCTGGTTGTTTCTTTTGCTGTGCAGATTTATACTTTAGTATGATCCCATTTGTTGAACTATTTCTTGTGCAACTGATGCTCTGCTCAGAAACTCCTTGCCTACACCTATGATTTCAAGAGTTTTATCTGTTTTGTCTTCCAGCTGGTTAAATGTTTATGATTTAATGTTTAGTTCTTTGATTCATTTTGATTTTAATTTAGTACATGGTGAGAGATATGGATCTAGATTCAATTTTCTGTACATGGATAGCCAGTTTTCTCAACACCATTTATTAAGAAAGCTATTTTTCCTCATGTGTGTTTTTTACCTTATTGTCAAAGATCAAATAGTTGAAAGTACTTGAGATTGTTTCTGCGTCCTCTGTTCTGCTCCATTGACCCTCCTATCTATCTTTGTGCCAGTACAATGCTGTTTTGTTTTTTTTTGTTTTTTTTTTTTATCACAGTAGCTTTTTGTAATAACTTCAAGTCCAGGACTGTGCTGCTTCCCTCTTTGTTTCCCCCCCACCCCCCCAGGATTGCTTTTGCTTTTCTGGACTTCTTCTGGTTCCATGTGAATTTTAGCATTGTTTTCTCCAGTTCTGTGAAGAACGCTGTTGGAATTCTGATTGGGATTGCGTTAAATGTGTATGTCAATTTTGGAAGTATGGCCATTTTGACTATATTGGTTCTGTCTAACTAGGAATAGGGGATATCTTTTCATTTTCTGATATCCTCTTCAGTATCCTTTTTTTTTTTAATTCTTTTTATTGAGGTTATTGGTACAATCCAGGTATACAATACAATTACATTCATCATTGGGATTCTGTACCTTTACAAAATAGGTCTTGATTCTCATTTTTCCCCTTGTCCCTGCCCTCCCTTCACCCCCTCCTCCCCTCCCCATTTACAAACACTTTATTTCCATTTTTTCAGTTTCTCATATTT
>NW_022900948.1:6113912-6118329 GCF_012274545.1 Fukomys damarensis | reverse complement strand
TTTCAATATAGTATATTTACCATTTAATGGCTCAGACAGAGCGAGGATGCAAGACCCCTGATCTCAGTTAGCTGATTGCTGAATCCCATGACGCTGACTGACCTCAGGCTGCAGGGCCCAGATTGAGGTCCCCATCCTTCTGAATGGTTGAACTCCGCAACATTCTATTACAGGTTTCCCACGCTCTTTCTTTAAAGATGTTCAAAGTTGGGAACTCAGAAAAATACCCTTGATGACCACCTCTGTCTTTGCAGAGTGGGTCCAAAGACTTGCACAGTCAGGAGATCTGAGAGTGCGGGGGGGTGGAATTATGGGGGTTCAGGGGCACCCGCGTGGCTACCTTCCCGGCGCTTGAGCAATGGCTGCTGGGTCGGGAGCAGGTGTGGTTCTCCTTCCCGTGGTGGATCGGGGCCCGGCCTACCTCCCGGCGCTTGAGCGATGGCTGCTGGGTCGGGAGCAGGCGTGGTTCTCCCCACGGTGGATCGGGGCCCGGCCTACCTCCCAGTATCCTTTTTTAGAGTACTGTAGTTTTGGTTGTAGAGGTCTTTTGCTTCCTTAATAAGGATAGTTCCTATGTGTTTAATTTTTTTTGGTGCTATTCTGAATAGCATTTTCCCCCTTATTTCTTTCTCGGTGGATTTGTTATGAGTCTACAGAGTTGCTACTTATTTTTGTGCATTAATTTTGTGTCCTGCTACATTACTGAATTTGGTTATTAATTCAGAGTCTTTTGATGACTTTTTAAGGATCTTTTATGTAGAACATCATGGCATCTGCAAAAAATGATAATTTCATTTCTTCCTTTCCTATACATATCCCTTTTATTTCTTTTTCTTGCCTTATTATTGGTTGCTAATGTTTTCAGTACTATGTCGAATGGGAGTGGTGATAGTTGACATCCTTGTCTTTTTCCTGATTTTAGAGGAAGAACAAGTTTTTCTCCATTTAATATGTTTGCAGTGGGTTTGTCATAAATGGCGTTTATTAGGTTGAGAAAAGTTCCTTCTATACCTATTTTCTTCAGTTTTTATCATGACGTGGTATTGAATTTTGCCAGAGGTCTTTTCTGCATCTATTGAGATGATCATGCAATCTTTGTCCTTCTGTTTATGTGATGTACTTCAGTTAGTTTGTGGAACCCTTCTTACATCGGTCGAATGAAGCCTACTTGGTCATGCTGCATTATCTTTGATGCTTCATCTCATTCTGTTTGCCAGTCCTTGTTTAGGACTTTTGGATCTGTATTCATTAAAGAGATTAGTCTATGGTGATTTTGTTTGATTGGATCTCTGTTTGGTTTTGGAATTGGGATTGGAGGCTCCCAGGAATGACTTTGGTGTTCTCCTTCCCTTTCAGTTTTATTGAAAAGCTTGTTCCCGGAAATTTTTGTAGAGTTTAGCAGTGAACCCATTCAGACTTGGGGTTTTCTTGGTAGATTAGGACTGCTTTGATTTCATTGCATGTTATTGGGTTATTCAGGGTTTTTTTAAATCTTCTTGGTTCAATTTTGGTAATTCACATGTATCTACAAACCTGTTTCTTCTGAATTCTCCAATTTATTGATGTACAGGTTTACAAAATAATTGTTAATATTTTTTATTACAGCAGTGTCTGCTGTGATTTCCCCTTTTTCATTTTGCATTGCTTTGGGTCCCCCACCACCTCCACCTCAGTTAAATTGGCTAAGGGTTTGTCTATTTCTTTTTTTTTTCCTCATTGAGTTTATTGGTACATTTTAGGTATACAGTACAGTTACATTCATCATTGGGATCTTGTACCTTTACATGACAGGTCTTGGTTCTCATTTTTTCCCCTTATCCCCCCGTCACCCCTCCTCCTTTCCCTATTTACAAATATTTTATTTCTATTTTTTTATTTTCTCATGTCTTTTTTGGGGGTTGTCTATTTCAACAAAGTATGTTGAGGTGCAGCATATTCACATTGATTTTACCAAAATTGCTTCCATTAAGTGCTTGTTTTGCCATAAGCTCCATGAAAGAGAGATTTTGTTATTAAAGAAATTTTAAAAAACCTTTTATAGGTAGTGTGAACATATTTAGTGAATGTTTTATATTTAAGGGCTCTGAAATCTTGCATCAACCCAAGCACTAAATTTGTTTAGTCTATGATATAGAAAATTTGTGTATTCTTAAAAAAATTAAACTTGATATCCCAAGGAACGAGTGTTTTAGGAACATATTTATGAGCTACTAATCTAAAGAGATAGTATAAAGAATTTGATGTAGAGAAGATAATACTAGAAAAGAAATTTAATATCAAAATTCCAGTGAAACG
Source organism: Fukomys damarensis (assembly GCF_012274545.1). NCBI lineage: Eukaryota > Metazoa > Chordata > Mammalia > Rodentia > Bathyergidae > Fukomys > Fukomys damarensis. Next base: position 6,116,034 of record NW_022900948.1, on the reverse strand, counting down.
TATCTATAGAGGATTACAAAATTAGTCTTCTGGTTAGGCAACATAAGCAGCAGAAAAGGTCACATCTTAGCCTCAGTGATTTGTTTGGTTTTATTTTTTTATTTTTTATTTTTATTTTTTGGTACCAGGGATCGAACTCGGGTCCTTGTGCTTGCAAGGCAAGCCACTGAACTGCTGAGCTAAATCCCTGGCCCTGTTTAGTTTTAAATAAATAAAAAGTGGGCCAAATTTTGCTCAGTGACACAGTGCCTGCCTGGCAAGCATGAAGTCCTGAGTTTGATCCCCACTACCAAATAAATAAGTAAATAAAAATACATAAATAAAAGTATAAAAACCTCGTGTCTTTTTTATTGTAAAATGCCTCCCCCCATTTTTTTCTTCCCCTTTCTTTTTCTGTTACCTCAAAAACATCTTACTTCATCAAGTGACTCACTTAAAATTATGTTTATTCTTTTCAAATGTGTTAAAATCCCTTGAAAGGAAAATAAATTTGTTAATAAATGTATATTGTCACTAAAAGGTATTACATAAATTTATTGGACTGATAACTTCTAGATTTGAGGAACATGAAGTATTTGGGGAGCTTCCTTTCTCTTTCCCTCCTTTTTTTTTCTGGTACTGGGGATCAAACTCTGGACCCTACACTTGTAAGGTGGGCTGCAGAACCACTGAGCTAAATCCCCAGTCCCCTCCCTCCCTTCTTATTCTCTGCCCTTTCTTTCCTGTAGCAAATATATGTCCATACTAAGGCTTGGCATTAAAAATATAAATTTCATGCCAGGAATGGTGGTGCACCCCTGTAATCCCAGCACTAGGGAGGCTGAGGCAGAAGGATCGCTGTGAGTTCAAGACCAGCCTGGGCTACATAGTAAATTCCAGGTCAATCTCAACTACATAGTGAGACCCTGTCTCAACCCCTCCCCCCCGCCAAAAAAAAAAATATATATATATATAATTCACAAGAACTCTTAATGTGTATATTTTCTATTTTCATTGGATAAATAAATTTATTCCTATGTGAATAATGATCACTAGGAAAATTTTCAAAACATTTGTATTAGCCATTGATGATTTTAATGAGTTTTTTTGTGCACATAGATTGTGCAGATCTATCCATCTTGTCATAATACTGAAATAGACATCATTAACTGATTGCAGAACTCATTCTTGTAAGCTCAGACCTGGCTCTGTTCATGTAATAGGTAGGCAGCTACTACCTAATACAACTGGAGCTATTGCTTTCCCTGGGGCTGTGGAAAGATTAGAGTTTTAGGACCTTTCTTCTGTTCTACTGAAGTGTTTGACCTTGGGAAGGATTCTAATGAGGTGTTTGACTATTTTCTTTATGTATTTACACTAAGTGATTTACTATATAGTGTTTAAAACATCTACATGAATATTGCTCCTCTGTCTAGGAGGAGCTATCCTGGTGACAAACTTAATCTTACAAACTCATAGTTTTCAGCCTAGCTCTCAGGGCCTTCATTTGATATCCTATTCATATTTATTAGAAGTATCTGATACCTTATATATGGGGTAATATTTCAACATACCTTAATGTATTTGGTTTATTTAACTTTAGAAAAATAGCCTTCAAAATGAAGAATAAAAGTTTGATTTCTAGTATGTGGTGAAGTGGGCTCCCATCAGTTTGTGGTTCTAGAAGGGAGATGGTTTTCTATATAAAAGCTCAATCTCCCCGAAACCCTGCCAGGGCCTTTTGGACAATGTACATTGGGATTCCTCAGTCCCTGGTGACTTAATAGTTAGTTGAAAAGGCTCCAAATGAGCGCTGTTTTTGCTTGTTTGTTTGCTGTACTGGGGATTAAACCCAAGGCCTCACACAGAGCTACATCCCCAGCTATACCCCACCTCTTCTTTTGTTGTTGTTTTGAGACAAGGTCTTACTAAGTCACTAAGTCGCCCAGACTGGTCTTGGACTTGTGACCCTCCTGCCCAGCCTCCTAGAGTGCTGGAATTATTTGCAAGCCTTGTGTTTTGGAAATAATACTTTTAGAAACCTTTCAGCTGGTATGTTGGTACAATTCTATAATCCCAGCTACTTTATTGGTTAAGGCAGGAAGATTACAGTTAGAAGCCAGTTTGAGCTATGTAGTGAGAC
>NW_022900948.1:6110990-6113815 GCF_012274545.1 Fukomys damarensis | reverse complement strand
ATAAATTTTTTTCAGATCTTCTTATGAATTTCAGTTCAGTAGCTGTTATGGTTTTTGTTTATAGGACATCAACATTTAGATTCTTATTCATAAGATGGTAGCTGTTGCCAAAATATACTACTGCCACGATGTTAGCAAAATAGTTTCTTAAGGAACTTTACAGGATTTGAATATATTTGAGTACATGCTACAAAGTCATGACCCAAGTACATGCCACATGTATTTTTTTGGTCACCTAAAATCGTACAAAGCTCTTGGTTGGAGACACTTTTGTCCTTTTCTCTTGGTAACCTCTTTTAACCTAACAGGTTACCTTGAATTCTTTAAAAACAGAAACAATAAAAAACTCCTTAGCATGCCAAATGCATATTAAAGGAAAAATAGTATTATTATAGTTATCAACTCTGATTGCTTGAAGAGCTTAAACCTGCCAAATGAGTGATATCTAAAAATTACTGTACAGGTAAAAGAAGATTATCATTTTAAAATACTGCACCTGTAGAACTTTTTATTGGTCATTTTCAAAATATATTTTTTGAGCACCTACTTTGTTCTGGGTGCTTTGCTAGATTTTGGAGATAACATCTTTCACTTGTAGAGATCCCTTCAACCTTGATCTCACTAGTAGGTTTGAGGAAAGTCAACCTAACAATCGCTGTCTTCTACAGTAGCTGCTAAAACAAGAACAAAGGAGTGAGCCAGGGATTTAGTTCAGGGGTGCTGCTGCCTGCCTCACTAAGTGCAAGGCCTGAGTTCTATCCCCGTATCAAAAAACAAAACAAAACAAGTACGAAGGAGCAAACTATTCAGTTTAGTTCCCTGTACTCAATGCCATTGTGTAGCTGCTTCCTGAAATAACCAAGAAATCTACTGGGTCCTGAAAACTCTGCATCAAATACAGATTTTCATGCCAATCCTGGTTTCTATAAGATTTGTTCTGTAGAAGCTCACAATTATAGTGTGTCATGAGCAGTGTCAGAGGTGCCCAGTGAAGAGACAGTAACCACTGTGCAGAGTATTACAAGTAACAAGGGTAGGATGATCTGGAAATATGTGGAAGATCCCACTAGCTAGAAAGAAAACAAAGAGAAGGAAGGAGTGCAGAATGACGGAAGATATTTGAATCTTAGCTCTTCCACTATCTGTGAGACCATGGAGAATTTTTTTTTTTTTTACCACATGGAAGCCCTGTTGCCATATGTTACTATAGGAATGGTAACATCGGTCATGACATGATGATAAAAATGTAAAGTGCTTAATACAGAATCTGGAATATGGAATGTGGTCATTAATATCAATAAATACAGAAAAGTCAGTATATGGTTTTGTTTGTCTGTAAAGAACAACATTATGGCATAGACTAGTCAAGATTAAATAAGAACAAATTTAAAAACCTGGCATATTGCCTGCCATATAGAGTATGGATTGCTACAGTAAATATTGGCTACTATTATGATGAAAATGTGGGTGGATAAAGAACAGATACAGGAAACAGATCCATAGTCTAGTCATGGCTCTGCAAGTTCCCTGATCCTCTTGGACAGAAAACTTGTTCAAGCGAATAGTAGTTGAAGCAGCTTGACGATTGTAGTCGAAATTAGGTTATGAAATACCACGAGTGAAGAAACTCTTAATTAGGGATATTGGAATTCTTCTGAAATTCCAGAAGAAATTTAAATGAGTAGATTGCAGAAAATAAAGTTTCCACCTGATTCGGGTTCTGTGGTTCCTCCATTTTCAGTGATTTCTGAGAAAGACTGATGAGTCCAGTATTCCACCTCAGTAGAGACCTAGAGCCGCAGCCTGGCCCACCCAACATAAGGTCTTGGGTGATTTTCCCTTTGGACGGTAGCAGTCCTTTTGCTCAATAAGGAAAATGCTTTCATTTTGGTGTGGCAATCTACCCAGATATTTGATTTGGCAGATAAGAGAAACAGGTAAAAACCCATGAATATTTTTGGCAACACATTATTTCCTGGTCATTTTTTCCCCATTAGTTTTGAGAGCCATAGTGAACAAGAAAGAAGAAAGAGGGAAACAACAAAAAAAAGTGCTCTTCAGGAAACGAGTCTGAAGGTAGAACTGAGACGCCTGAAAAATATGTCACTTCATATACTTTGCATATTGAGTCAATAAGTCGGTCACAGTTTTGCCAAAGTGCAGCTGAGAGCCGTTTCAAGAGATGAAACCAAACTTTCCATGAAATATTGTTTGAAAGAAAATTCGACTTAACTCAGGGTTAAGCACGTCAAGTGGGTTTCTCAATGTCTTTGGTATGCTAATATACATTTTGAGGGTCCAAGAGGGAGAAGATGAATGCAGTACATCCCAAACTCATTGTAAAGTGATACTTTTCATGTAGCAGGTGCCTCGGTACTAGATTTTTGCACAGCCCTTGGGGAAAGCTGATTCAGGGTCAGGAACACCAGGCTAAATCATTCTTTGCTTTCTCACCCTTTCCCAGCGTGTCCAGATAAAGTCAGGTGTTTGCAGGCAGCTTTGTCTTTACAGCAGCCTCATGCATGATACTGTCCAGAAATCACCAGTCATTTGAAAAAACTGGACAGGGTATGGTTGCAAAAATAATGCTCTCCCAAGGATGTCCATCCTCTAATCTTTAAAGCCTGTGAATACAGTAGGGTATATTTCTTACATGTCAAAGGGACTTCGCAAATGTGGTTACATCAAAGATATTGAGATGGTCGATTGCTCTGGATTATCAGGGTGGGCCCATTGTAAATATGCAGTCCCTATAAGAGAAAGGCCAGCAGGTGAGTCTCTCAGAAGATGTGACGACAGGAGCAGAGGTTGGGTATAAGGAGCCA
>NW_022900948.1:6097925-6110335 GCF_012274545.1 Fukomys damarensis | reverse complement strand
TTTTTTTTTTTTTTTTTTTTTTTTTTTAAACAAGGCTTGAAGTAGAGCCTGGAGCACAGTATGCAAGAAAGGAGACAGGAATGAAGCAGGAGACAGGCTGCTGGGTAAGGCAGATCAGCCTGCCAGAGGTGCAGCAGGGCCTTCCTGCGCAGGGTGAAGAACAGCGGCCTGCCAGGCAGGATGTGAGATCATCCTCCACTTGGATTTTCATTTGCGGTACTTATGAATTTAAGAGAAGTTAGAGGCTGTGTTATTTGGCCTAATCCTGTGCTTTAGGATACTTGGATTCTGAATTGGGACAGATGGAAAAAGTGAGAAACTTGAAATAGAGTTGCTAGGTTTGACAATTAGTCTTCTCCTCTAGTAAAATATTAGTATCTTGTAAAGACAAGATGAATTTTTCAGCTCCCTGCCCCTCTCCTGCTCTTCTTTTTCTTCTTGCTGCCCCCTCATAATGTTCTCCTTCCAGCTTAGTCATTTCTCCTTCCTTTATTCAGGAATAATTAGAGGTCTGGAGTTGGCTTCTACTGAATGGGGAAACATTGGGGTCAACATCTCTCTTTCTCAGAAGTGGCCGATTAGCTCCCACTCAAGACTTTGAGAACTTTCCCTGCCTCGAAAAAGGGTTTGCATATCTCTGAGGGTGGTTGCTAAGAATTGAGCAGCAAGATAAAGAGGATAATAGCTGGACTTGTCACAGAAGACTGTTTTAGAGTTGTTGATCATGATGCCTAGGCTAAATACTAGATAAAGAGAGATTCCTGCCTACTTCCTTGTGCTAATTCTCTTTACAATGACTGAAGATGCTACTGTCCATAAGAATTTAGTTTTGGGGCTGGGGATTTGGCTCAGTGGTTCTGCTGCCTGCCTCACAAGCGCAAGGACCTGAATTCGATCCCTAGTACCACAAAAAAAAAAAAAAAAAAAAAAAAAAAGAATTTAGTTTTGGCATCCTGGTGGATGGAGAATTTGGGTGCCCCATGACAGTGCCTTCTTATCTGGAGAGCCAAGCCTGACCCTTCTCGGTGGTGACTGCATGGAGAGGCCATGTTAAGGAAGATTCTAGAAAATCTGAGTGCGGCATTGCTGCCATGGCTGTGCACTTGAGGAGCGGGGCTCCTGGGACATGTTTGGCTCCCTGGAGTAGAGTTTCCTGGCTGGTGGCTGTTTTTATTTTTAAAACTATCTAGTGCATACCTTTGAAACAGTGTGGGATATACTGTCGTCTTTAAGTTAGTCAGAGAATGCTAAATACAGTGTGACAAGTTAACTAGTTATCTAGTCCCTGGACTCTAGGAGAGGGATGAATGATAAATTAAAATGAAGTAAGTGTTGGGATAGGGAAGAGATAGTTGAAAATAGAGTATGTAAATATTAGTTGGTTTTGATACTGTGCTGGAGACATTGTCAATGACTCCACTGAGATAATTCTAGGTCCTGTGTACCTGGACCTGCTGATACAAAGGTTGTGGGAATGAAACAGAGAAGTTTTTTATTATCTTGTTTGATCTGACAATAAAGAGTTAAGTATGCAAAAAGAGCTTGTAGCATATGCTTAGCAAATCATGACTGGAAAGTAGAGATCTGCCCAGTTGGTTGGAAGAGGATGAGGTGGGCATACAAAGAATAAGAGAACCAACCTGGGGCAGAAGACTCAAGGACAAATGCAGTCTTGCTCCATTCTTCACCTTTTGTTGGAGGTGTTTTCCCTTGAAGAGCAGCAAGGACTGTGAGTAAAACTTGAATTGTAAATTTTACGTTTCCTTTTGCCCAGCAATGCCGTTTTGCCTCGCAAATAAACAAGGCTGCATTATAGTCCACATCAATCCTCGGACGCTTTTTCTTGCTGGAAGTACATTCCATTGTTTAGTGTGGGTTCCTGTCTCACAATTAGCACTTTTTTTAAAAGGTCCTATTGCAGACCTTGGTGTTTTAAGTGATGACTTGTTTTATCTGTTAAAGATGCCTGTTGGTGCTTTGTATAATTTGGATAATACAATAAAGCAACTTTGCAAAGGAATTTTGCATTTCTCACGATATATTTCATGTATCTATAAGACACTTTTTTTTTCTTTACTTTTTTCCTAGTTTAGGAAATTTGGGACCTAAATGGAAAGAAACTAGAGAAAGTGAACCAAATTTAAAGTGAAATTGACACCCCAAGATCTGTACTGATGCGTCTATATTACGTCATTTCAACTTAAAAAATTGTAATTCCATCTAATTTATATTAATATACAAGAAGGTTTTGAAAGGTGCAAATGATGTCTGGAAAAAAATCATGAATTGAAGTGAGATCTTTTACTGTTAAAATACTTTACACTGTTTTCTTGTACTGATACAAGGGGTTAAATTTTTAAAAGTCATTATTTCCTGCTTTGATTTTTCCTTCCAAAGGTGGGATAGTCACATAGAATGACTCATTTCCCTCACAAACCAAAAGTTGCTCTTCTACTGACAAATGGCAAGCATGGAAAAAAAATTAGTAAATATTGAAATGTGTGTCCGAGGAAACTAAAAATATTCATTATATTGAACATCACTGTGTATGTCTGAGTTACTCATCCTAAAGCGAGCAGTGTATTCAAAGTGATTACTACTCTGGTTGTTAAAGATCTATAATGTCTTGACACATTTCCTTTTCATGAGCTTTAAGTGCGAACCTGAACTCTCTTACTGTGACTATTCTAAAAATAATTTGTTTACAGGATGAATTGTTTTGTGAACCTTAGAGTTAATAGGCTTGCCTTCTTGGTCATTCTTGAAAGAAGATTTTTTTATTTGATTGTTGAATCAGAAGGGGATGGGACTCTGGGCTTCCAGTCTCATCCTCAAGTTACACACAATTTTTCTACAAACCTGTCTTTTCACACATAAAACAGAGAAATTAGCAGTACTATTGAGTTAAAAAAGAAGTGCATTTGTCTTTTTTTAATTCCTTGGGTAAATATTTAAATTGTAAAACTATCATAAGTTATTCTTATTTTAATAAAAGGAGGAAAATAGGCCCAAATGATTTTAGAAAGTTGATTAAGCAGTTTAGAATTTAAATTCCTGATTCTTTTCTTGCTTGTTTATTGAGTGGTGAATTTTGCATGCACAGATAAATTTAATGCACTTTAGAAATCCTATGCGAATATCTTTTTCTTTATGCCTTAAAGGTTGTGAAACTGTAGTCCACAGCCCTATTTTGACCCTCAAGGATGCTTTGCTTGCTCGTGGAAAGCATTGATTTTTCTTTTAGTTGTCAACATATAAAGGATATACAAATTTTAAGTTAAATATGAATTTTCAGTTAATCTTGAAAAATCTGGGGACTCAGCCATAGATGTTGGATCTTTATCCCCACACAGGACCTGCAGAGAAATTTTCTCCTGCTAGTGCCATGTCTCTCTTTATCTACCTGAGAGCCAAACACACTTGAGTATGAGGCCCCACTTCCTCAACCCTGGGTTTTCTAGGTTGGCCTGGATAAGAATATTTTGAAATTAAGAATGAATAATTTAAGCATTACAAAGTCACTAGGCTCATGAACAAAACCTTATTGTGCTGCTATATTAACTTTGTTTTAGTAATAAGTAAGTTCTTTTAACCTTTTGAATTTGTCCACAAGTGCATTTGCAGATTACCAAGACCATGGCAGAACCAGCCCATCCCTTCCTAACACAGAAGCATCTACACTCTTAACAGCTCCTTTAATTAAAGGACTAACACAGCCCATAAGATTCCCAAAGCTAATTAAACAATGTTCACCCTTGTACCTTCCAGTGGTGGGGGAGTAGCTTGGCAAACACTGCAACTGATATGAAAAGTAGCATCGCATTTTTAAGCACATTTAGCACTGTTGTTACTCAATGAGGCACAAGCTTTCAACATAGCAGCCTTTTATCCTCTGTGCTTTTGGAGTGTGAGAACACCATGAAGGCTGCAGGCGCAAAGACATTCTCCTGGACTCACAATCAAGGCCGGGGGATGGGGTCAGTTAGCAGCAGAAGAGTGACAGTCCAGAGGGAGGGAGCTGGCAGCTGTCATCTGAATAGCATTTTCCTCTTCCGTTGTGCTGCTGTCCAAAGGCCCCGGTCATTCATTCATATTCATGGCTGTTATCACTCTGCGTAGCAGCAAGGCCAGCTCCCAATACACATTTTATTTCCTGATCTATGTTGAGGTTTTATTTTGATTTATTAGGAATTATTGGACTGTTTCAGAAAAAAGATCAGCTAGTAGAAATTAGAGTTTGTTGGTAGAGAATCTAAGGGGAGGAATTTAGCACAAGAAGTTAAAATCAGATCTACATGGTAAGTTAACTTATGTTCACCCATCGTTATTTAATTCCACTGATTTCCTCCTAATCTAGCCAAGGATGTAGCTCAGTACCGGGCAGTGCCCTAAAGCATGGGTGAGGCCCTGGGTTTCAGCGTCACAGTCAGTCAGTCAGTCAATCAATCAACCAGTCCTACAACTCTAATGATTAATTAGTTTCACGTGTATGAAGATTATTTTTATGATGAAAAGAGAAGAAATTAGGGAAGCATTTTATATTCAAATTACAAAGTAATGAATTTAATGTAGGAAAAAAAACTGCCAAAATTAAGGAAAGTACAAAAAAATTTAGAATCATCCTGTCTAGAGGTAGTTGCAGTAAAATATGTAAGTCTGATCTTGAGGGAACTGGGAGAATTCTGGGTACACTAACTACTTCATTATCTGCTTGTTTGTGTGTATTACTAAATCACAAATATTTTCACACTTAAATGTTTGATGAAAACTTTTAAAATATCTTTGTACAATTTCTTGATTTGGACATTCCGTTTTTAGAAAGTTAGGTTTGTTTTTTTTTTTTCCCCCAAATTCAAATGATAATGTTGTTATAAAGACATACGTAAACTTTCCAAGCTTTGTGTAAATACGTGATCTTTGTTTAGGCAAAATTCTCTGAGTGATTTGTGAGTCAGTGGGTCTTTGAGTTTTAAAGTGCCTTCCACACAGGCTGGTGGAGCTGAGCCTCTCCATGACAATGAATGACAGCCCCGGACAGAGAGCTGTTTTATCTATCTTTCCAGGAAGTTGCTCTGGATATTATTTAGCTGCTTTTTATCCCAAGAAGAAAATCAATCACTTGTTGGGGTTTTTTGGAGTACAGGGAGAAGGAAAGTAGAGTGCTATCAGATATAGAAAAATGGAAAACAGGCCACTCTAACTGTCATTTTAATTAACATTTGTTTTAGATCATAAATGGAAAACCAGTTCTTCTGTAAAAAGTACAAATGTCTGCTTGGGAATATATATTTGCTTTGAGAACTCTGGGGACAAAGAAAACAAAATGCTTAATAACAACAGCATAATGAAGCCACAGGGGTGCTGAGAGCCTCAATTAATAAATCACTTTAAAGTTCTCCAGAAGTCCAGGGGGAGATCAGAATGGATAACGTCCTTTACTAACAAAGACTAAGGTGCCCGATTGCCTGGAGTGACATACGTAAGTCTGAGCAAAAATCTTAAAACACACCTAATTACAGTATTATGGCCAGGTGTGGTGGTGCACACCTGTGATTCCAGCAGTCAGGAGGCAGAAGCAGGAGGATTGCTACAAGTTCAAGGCTAGCCTGGGCTACATAGTGAGTTCAGGGTCAGCCTGAACTATAAAGTGAGACCTTCTCTCAACAAACCAACAAACAACAGTTCCAGTATTACAAATGGAATGAATCACATATATTGGAGTCCTACTATTCTACAGGGAAGACTAACCACAGTTAACCATACCTACATCCTGAACATTTCAGCAGTGGAAATAAACTTTTAAACATACCTAGCGGAGTTAAGTCAATATTGTGCTATAAGGATCATTAAAGATAAAAAAGCAAAATGCTTTGTCCTATTTGTGACAAAATGTAGCAAGTTTTCCAACTGAGTTATCACATTTATGCATCAGTTTATGCAATCACTAAACCCTTTTGCTTTTACATGGTTAATCCTGCAGCAGGAACAAGTGGAGATTAAATTTGTTAAACAAACCACTGTAGCAAAATTAAACTTTTAGCCATGTGTACAGTGTCCCAATTTGCAACAAAAGAGCCATAGGAAGTCAGGCCCTGAACTGGCCAATTAACTAGAACTTGAGGCTGTGATCAGAAGAATCATGGTATACAAATTAGACCAAATTTGTTCAAGTGCTTCCTACTATTGTCTTTGTTTTTGTTTTTTGGTACCAGGGATTGAACTCAGGACCTGTGCTTGCAAGGCTGGCAGTGGAACCACTGAGCTAAATCCCCAGCCCACTAGTACTGGCTTTTGAAAATTATATTTTCAGTAGTTCTTCTGAGTTTACCAGGTTTCTAACTCCTAATAATAAATCTGATTTTGCTATAGTGGTTCACTTGGCAAATTTAATCTCCACTTATTACTGCCTTAGGATTAACCTTATAAAAACAAAAAGACTTAGTAGTACAAGTTAACGTTAGTGTGACAAATTCAGTTTAAAAACTTGCTACATTGGAGCTGGGGATTTAGCTCAGTGGTGCTGCCACCTGCCTCACAAGCACAAGGACCTGAGTTCGATCCCTGGTACAGGGGAAAACAAAACAAAACAAAAAGTTGGTACATGAGGGTTGTTTGTTTTTTGTTTTGTTTTGTTTTTTGCTTATTTTTGGCAATCCTTAATTAGTTAGAAAATCTATAAATTGGAATAGCATGGAGGGAGGAACTTGTTACATGCCTTGGAGGAGAATCTGTGCTAACTGTAATAATACAGTGTTGGCATGACTGTTTTGTACAATATGTTTTCACATTGATGTTTTGGGAAGTACAGTTACTACTCCCTGAGCAGAAGAGATTTCCCAGCAAAGAAGAAGGGAGTTATGGGTATTTTTATTTATACTGCAGTAAAACTGATTCTTCAAACTTTGGATTTTTAAAGTGAGAGTTCAAGATCAAGCTTTTCTGATTTTTTTTTTCTGGTATCCTGGATCACACCAATACTGTGCCACTGAGCCATGTCCCTAGTCATTTGTAATTTCTTTTTACTTTGAGACAGGTCCCTACCAAGTCATCCAGGTTGGCCTTAAACTTGTGATCATCCTGTCTCAGCCTCCTCAGGCTCTAGGATTGCTGCTGTGTACCACCATGCTCAGCTTCTCTGATGCTTTTTTAGCAAGCTGTAGCATAGCAACAATACTACTGGTAGTAATGTAATTAATTGTGAAAGGTCCAGTTCTGCGGTCTGATGATGCCAATAACTTTGAGAGACAGAGTGTCCAAAGGAAAAAGTGCTTTATTGGTAACAAGATGGCAGATGGGAAGATGGAGGGCTTTCACCCCAAATTCCATCTTGCTAGGGGTAGCAGGCACAAATGTGGGATTAATGAGAAGTCTACTTTTAGCCATAGCCAGTTGGACACGCGGATGGTCATTAATTCTTGCAGTAATGAATTCTCTTGGCATGGTGTCTATGTTGCCCACGAGGCTCCAGGTATTTGGGGTGTTGCTGGTTCCCGTAAATCTAAAGAAATATTACTGGATAGAAGGTCATATGACTGGTGGTGTTTTTTTGTTTTGTTTTTTGTGAAATTAGAACTCATCTATACTTTTACATATTAGCCAATAGCAATTTCTCTGAATTTCATTCATGATGACATTCACGGATCCGTTCCTCCAGCTGCTTGTTGGCTTGTGTCCTAACTGTGTGTCTGAGTTGAGTGTGGCAGCTCTTTGGGGACATGAGGATGGATTCCATGCTTCGGGGAGCTCACAGCCCAGTGGAGCGGACAGGGAGTGCTGTGGCGAAATGGATCCTGTGTGTGCAGGCTCACAGCGCAGTGCTAACCCGGACCCAGTCGTTCCTGATTTCCTCAGCTCCATTCCCTGTATTTCATTTATCACTGTTTTACACTAGACGCTGGCCACTCAGATGTCGTCCACAGCAGCATCACCAGCAGTTTTTGTTTCTCTGTTTGTTTCTTTGTTTGTTTTATTTATTTATTTATTTTTGGTACCGGGGATTGAACTCGGGTCCTTGCGCTTGCAAGGCAGGCCACCGAACCGCTGAGCTAAATCCCCAGCCCTGTTTGTTTGTTTCATTAATGCAGCATCTCAGGCCCCATTCCGACTTGCTGAACCATTATTTGCATTTTAACAAGATCTCCAGGGTCCAAGTTTTGTCATTTGACCAACGCCCCTTCTACATGAATAGTGGTGGTGGTGGTACTGGGGAGACTGCTACAAATGTTTGTTCTCCAGGAATGATCAGTGTGCTTCAGAGTGACTTAGTAACAATAGCTTCTTTCGTGGAGTGCCTGTTGCTTGCCAGGTGTATCTGCAAAGTGGCTTAAATATATGATCTTACTCATGTCTCACTACAACCTGTAAATAGAAATATTTATCCCAATTTTGTATGTTAGAGAACAGAATCTCACTGAGACTGAGTTGTTTCCAGGCTACAGAGAAATTCATAGTGGAGCTAGACAGAGCCAGAACTGCTTTGTTCCAAAGCTTTGCTCTTTCTTCTGTGTGCACCCAGACTCCCAGGTAATTGGAGATGCTGTCCTTCCAGCTTGCTTTGCCTTAGCTTTCATTTGTTTATCAGTTTCACGATAGAAATGTAGTATGTTAAACCCGAACAGTTCTAAAACTATAGTTAATTATCTACTGCTCTGATACACAATTAATAATTGCTCTTGACTTGCTAGCACGATGCCACTGGTTCGTAGATGCAATTTTGGCAAGTGGTTGAAGCCCATTGGTCTCCTAATTTCTGGTGCTAGATAGTAGATGAATTACTTTCCAAAAATCTTCAGGTATGTTTTGCCTTAAGGATCATTTCTGTAGGCCATTTGTCAGGTATCTGGCTGAGTACCATTTCTACCCCACAGTGGTGAGCAGTATCTACAAATTGGCTGTATTGTTCCATACCCTTCTTCTTTCTCATGCACACAGGCACAGACAGAAATGTGCATATACAGAGTTTTCACTGTTACAAAAGCACTCTGCGATTTGCTTTGAAGATGTCATGGACAGGCCTCCATCTACTCTCAAATCTCATCTGCAGATTTTTTCTTCACTGCAAAGACTCTTAATTTAAAGAAAAAAGTGAAAAAATATTTTCAGTTTAGGCGTCTTTGATGGGGATTTAAGGAGATAACTGTACAGGCTGGATGTCCAATGAAAGGTGCTTAGAGCATATGAAAATGCCTATATTAATCTTTAAGGAGTTATCTTCCTAATCTACATACAGAAAAAGAATGATTAATTTTTTTTTCTTCCTCTCAGAGGTTTGTTTTTTTTGTTTGTTTGTTTGTTTGTTTTTTTTGAGACAGGGTCTCACTATGTAGTTGAGACTGACCTGGAACTCACCATGTAGCCCAGACTGGTCTCGAACTCACCGCGATCCTCCTGAGTCCTGGGATTACAGGCGTGTGCCACCACGCCCAGCATCTTCCTCTCAAAGTTGAAGCAGTCTGATTAACCGTTTTTGGAGAGAAAATATCACTTACTCTGGCAAAAGTATTGAGGCTCCAGATTCTGTAAAAGCACACTGCATTCCTGCCTCCTTCCCTGTTGCTATGTCTTTACTCAACTTCAGTCTCCCATTATCTATAAGAAAAACATTTTCTTCCTTAATAAGCGGACAAATACACTTAAATTTTCTATTTCCCTAACCTTCTGGCTTAGGTGGAACTAATGCCAAATACCTCATCATAAAGACATTTTATATTTTGACAGCACTGATGGCCTCAAATGAAGTTATAAATGATATGTCTTGTTCTTCTTAGTTATGGATTAAATATTAATTTTGTCCACCCTGATTAATTTTGTGAAGAAATAATGTTCTGTACAAAGGAGGATTTTAATGGTATAAACTCCTAGGAAAATTGGTTGCAGTCATTATCCATATTTTCATCATCTTCTTCTCCCTGGCATACATGATGACAGTATGTGCTATTTGGGTCTTTGACCAATAAATCTAATTGTTCTAATTGTCATTTTTTTAGTGTGATCCTTCTAATTTGCTTTTCTGGGCTCTGTCTGGCCTCCTTTTTGTGCCCACAGTATTGGATGGAGTTTATTAAAAATGGTCCTCATTTCACATGGCTGCAGTCTATTGGTAATAAAGACATGACTGTCCAGTGAAGTGAAGTGTGTAGTGACAGTCCAGAAGCGTAGGCACTTCTTGGCCTAAGGACCCATAGAGCAAGTCACAGAACCAGCCTAGACCTTCTCTGCCACTTCATACTCCCATGCTCTGAGCTGCAACTAGCGTTTGCCTATGTGTGAAAAGTTCTTCTGCCTTGAATCTCTTTGTGGTCTACCACCAAACTCCTACTTATCTTTAAATGACCAATTTTTTTTTTTTTTTTTTTTTGGTACTGGGGATCGAACTCAGGCTGTTGCCAATTGCAAGGCAGGCCACAGCACCACTGAGCTAAATCCCGGCCCTTAAATGACCAGTTTTGAATCTCATCTTCCGTAGAAAACTTTTCTTCAGTCCCTCTCTTAATTACTATTATTTGCTACTTCCTCTTTGAGCAATGTCATAATTCTGCAAACACTTAAGGCACATACTTTCAATATTTGATTGAATGGAAATGTATATGTAGGAGAGGAGTGTTTACACTTCCTTTGTGAAACCATAGGGCTTTTAAGACAAGCACTGTATCTTAGTCATCTTTATTTAGAACCTCGTCTGCCTCACACATTCTAAGTGCTTTGTTCACTCACTGAAGGCATGGACCTAGTTTCCTATGTACAGTAAAGGGATTAGGCCACATGGTGTTAAAACAATGCTGTAGAATTCTTTGATTGGACAGACCTTGAACAAGGGGACCCAGGCTTCTCTTCTCCCATGCAGCATGGCAGCGGTGGAGGGGAGGGGCTGTCAGTGAAATGAGAAGTAAGGGGCGTTGCCACTCAACACTGGCAGCAGAAGAGACATAGTGCCCCTTTTGAGCTTTAATTAACTGAGGTATTGTACTACCTTACACAACTGATACAGCAATCACTGTGTGCTATAATACATTTTTAAAATGTATTATTCTTTCCCCAGTCTCTACCAGTTTTCAGTAATCCTTTTGCTGTGATTAAGTAAATGAAAAGTGACTATTTTAAGAAATCAAATACTAATTGATTTTCCATTTTTTATGTGTATCAAAAATGAGCAGATAATCGTACCTCCTGACATTGAACTAGACGTGACCAGGGAAGCTGAACTTGTCTCAGTATCAGATCCATACATTCATCTCCTTATCCATCCACTCTCCCACTCATAGATAGACATTTTTATTGAAGGTTCCGAAGGGCCAGGCATTACGCTACATTCTGTCGTACAGAGGATGACAAGTCTCTGCCATCATGGTGCTCACTTCCTAGGGTGGGAGGTGACCAGACAGTTGGCCTCAGTGGTGTCTGGAGTTATGACAAGGGAAGTGCAGAGGGAAGCTACCCAACCAATACTCGGGATGCAGAAACAGCTTCTCAGAATCTGGTTTGATCTCACAATTGAAGGATAAGGAGGAGGGAGCCACAGCCAGGGTCCGGAAGGGCAAGAAGAGGGCATTGCACACAGCAGTCAGAGGCGTACAGCAGGAGCAGGGTCAAGTTCAGGGAGCACCCTTGGGCTGTGGTCAGGTGCTTTAAGCATATTATGAAGGCAGGGGTCAGCCCCCGGGGCCCTGAGCACGGGGCTTTGATCAGATTTGTGTTTTAGAAAGATCACTCTGGCTACTTTCTGTGGAAGACCGATGGCATCATTTCTGAACAGTATTTGTCAGAAATGTGTGTCTGTTTCTCTCTTTTTCCCCCTCTAATACCTTTCAGTGAATGTGATTTCATAACTTTCTCTGTCAGTCTCATCTGCCAAGTAATAAAGGAAGGAGAGTAACTTGGAGAATCCCATTATCATTCTTATTTCTCATGTTGTAATTATGAAACATTTCAAGTAAACAAAACCAGATAGAAAATAATATGGTATACATCTAAACACCTAAGTACATACCACCCAGACCTAGTAAAGGTAAACGGTTTGCTACAAAAGATTTAGGTCGGTCCTTTTACATTACTGGTACCTTCATTCTTTTCTGATTTCCTCCCCAGAGTTAACAACTATCTTGCGGTTGGTAAGCATTGAAAAAAAAAGTATAAATGGATATAAATATCCATAAACAATGTAAGGTCAAATTTGATAGTTGCTTTCCTTTTTAGCTTTCATGTATACTTTAGAGATAATCTGTACTGATGATGGAGAGGATCTAGTTTATGTGTTCTTCTATAGAAGGACATTAGTGCCATGCTGGGCAAAGATACTTTCCTTACCTGGCATCATACGTTCTTTTCCAGCTGGGAAAATTTGTGCTTCTATTTGTGACACCAGCACTCTGCTAGCCAACCCCCATCCCCACTCAATCACACACACACACACA
>NW_022900948.1:6036005-6097907 GCF_012274545.1 Fukomys damarensis | reverse complement strand
CACACACACACACACACACACACACACACACACACACACACACACACACACACACACACATCAGAAGTCTACATCTTCCCACCTGCACCATAAGCTGCATTCTATACCAAAAAACGTAGTCTTTCTGTCTTCCTTTGGTGAGAGAAATGAGCTTAGTGTGTTTTTGGAAAATTCCAAGGCAATTGTGGCTTTATTTTCAAGATGTGGAAATTAACCTCACCAGACTTGCTTTTTAATTAAATCTATTTTGCTGCTTTTTAGAGTGAGAGCCCAGAATTAGCAGCTGCTGGATGTAGGTCTAAGGTCACACAGAAGCCTTTGCAGAGGCACCTGCTGCTTTTAGAACCTCTGGGGAGTGATGACAGAATGCCACACACAAAAGGCTTCTGTTGGATTTCTCTGCATAGCTGAGGAAGCTTAAGTGACAAAGGGAGAAAACCACATGTCAAAGAGGAGATGGACTAAGAAAAATAAAAGGGGCTACAGTTGACAAAGACTGTGCTAAGGCCAAAAGACAAGTGTGAGCAGGACACAATGGAGAAGAGCGGGGCGAGGCATCCAAAATGGCCAGAAAGAAACCCGAGAAGTAATATTCTACACTAAGGGGGATCATAATTATGAAAAATCCCTAGCAGACATCGTCTTTGGACATGTCATATGTCCCCCTTTTATTCTGCTAGGTTACCAAGTCATTCACAGTAAGTAGGAACACTTCTGAGCCCCCGTTGTGGAATGGTTATAACTCCATGACAGTCCTAGCAAAAGGAAAGTAGGTATCGGGAGCCACGACACGTGTACATCCTGTAGGCATTGCTTTCCCTCCTGTGCTGACCGAGGTGCTACGGTGTGTCCCGTATAACTAAGGCAGCATGCCGTCGCACACTGACTGGGTCTCTGTGCGAAGTTATGTTTGCAGTGTGCAATATCTGCTAAGCTGAACACTGCACTGAATTTGGTGACAGCTGCTGAGTCACTCTGCTAGAACTCAATGCAGCCAATTTCTCTATTATGTTTGATGCTCGTCCTCTGCCTCTCATAGGTGAACCCTAACAGGAAACCAGTGGGAAAGGAGGCTAGAAAAAAGTTGTTTTCAGACTTTCAGCCTCAGGCAATGCAGAGCAGAAGACAGTAGGCTTGGTGTGAGGCTGAGACACTGGGTACACAGTCATCACAGATGGCCCTCAATAAATTCGAAGCCAGTTCACACACGGACAGACCTGGCACTGTGGCTGGTCACTGTGCAATAGGCTCTTACTCCCAGAAATCTGATTTATTAAAGTAAAGATTATCAGGCAGTCAGCCATGAAAGCTAAAGGAAGAAGCCTAGAGCAAACCCCTCTTATAAGAACGCAGATACCATGACTTTAGCAGCATCCATTAAGCAGAGAAAAGATACATGGTATCCAAATGAGAAAGATATACATGAAGAATCTGTCAAAATAGCTGAGTTGTTTTGCTACCAGATACAAAAGTGAGGATCTGTAGGCTCTTGCTTATAAGAGGGAGTGGTCTGCCAGTCCCAACATAGCAGTTGGGAGTGGAAAGCTATTAGATTGCTGATAACAGCTGCTCCTCAGACAAAGGACTATTATCTAGAATATATAAAGAACTCAAAACAATCAGCCCCCCAAATATAAAGACCCGATTCAGAAATGGGCATCTGAAATGAACAGACATTTCTCAGACAAAGAAGTAAAAGCAGTAAGTAAATATATGAAAAAATGTTCCACATCACTGATCCTTCAAGAGATGCAGGTGAAAACAGCACTGAGATTCCACCTCCCCCAGAAAGAATGGCTGCTATCAAGAAATCTCACAATAACAAATGTTGGTGGAGTTGTGGGGAGAAAGGAACCCTTCTCCATTGTTGCTGGGAGTGCAGATGGTGCAACCACTATGGAAATCAATAAGGAAATACCTCAAAGAGCTGGGACTAGAGGTTCCTTTTGACCCAGCCATCCCTCTGCTGGGTATCTTTCCAAAAGAATTAAAAGAATCATATCACAGTGATATATGCGCACCTATGTTTATAGTGGCACAGTTTGTAATAGCTAAAATTTGGAAACAGCCCATTTGCCATCAGTTGGAAACTGGATAAAGATATGGTTTTTCTATAAAATGGAGTACTACTCAGCCATAAAGAATGAGAAATTAGATTCATTCATAGGAAAATGGATACATATTGAGGATATACTCTTAAGTGAAATAAATAAGTCACACATGTGTAAATACCAAATAATTTCTCTGGTGTGAAAAACTATAATAGTACGTAAGATCCTAATGACATAATTGACAATGTGAAATAGGAAGAAAAGGGCTAGCTAAAGGTGTAGGGAAAGTGGGAAGGGTAGAGGAAAGGAAATAAGGGAAAAGAAAAAGTATGAGAAAATGAAAAAATGGAAATGATAAATAAGTCACACATGTGTAAATACCAAATAATTTCTCTGGTGTGAAAAACTATAATAGTACGTAAGATCCTAATGACATAATTGACAATGTGAAATAGGAAGAAAAGGGCTAGCTAAAGGTGTAGGGAAAGTGGGAAGGGTAGAGGAAAGGAAATAAGGGAAAAGAAAAAGTATGAGAAAATGAAAAAATGGAAATGAATAGCTTGTAAATGGGGAGGGGAGGAGGGGGTGAAGGAAGGGCAGGGACAAGGGGAAAAAATGAGAACCAAGACCTGTCATGTAAAGGTACAAGATCTTCATAATGAATGTAACTGTACTGTATGCCTAAAATGTACCAATAAACTCAATTAAAAAAAAATAGATTGCTGCTAAGGAAACAATGAGCCCAAATGTGTCAATTCAGTTCATAATTCAGGGTACAGATGCAGCATGAACATCAAGCTCCTGTCCATCCTCCCTTGCCCCCCAAGTCCCATAGTGGTCGGTGTGATTGTGGGCCAGAGTAAATTCTGTGACCCGGGCTCTGCTTCATAGCTGACCTTAGGAAAACCCCAATCTTTTGAGGGCAGCTTCCCGTTCTCCCCTCCAGAGGCAGTGGTGTTATCTTTATTACCCTGCAATCTAAAACACATCTCTGGGAAGAGGTGGTTCTCTTCCCTGTGCTGATCAGCAAATATGTCCTCTGATCTGCAGAGGAGCCGCTACCTCTAGCTTCCTCTCTCTGCTTTGCAAACACTGCAGAAAAGATAGTACAGAATAAGACTTCAGGAAACATCATCAAGAATGGTCTCCCAGCACTATGAATTCTTATGGTGCCTTGGGTCCCCTTCTAGTATGCGTAAAACAGCTTATCTCTTCTTTATGTTAATGTAAGACATATTTTCTTTTGTGTTACTACACCTTTAAAATACCACTACTCCTGATTTTTACACTAACCTGCGAGAAGGGAAGATTTTTTTTTTTTTTTTTTTCTGGTACCAAGGATTGAACTCAGGACCTTGTGCTTGCAAGGCAGGCATGATGCAAGTGAGCTAAATCCCCGGCCCCTTATACTAACCTGGGTAGGTTTCTGCTTCTCACTAGAAGATCAGACTAATACAAAGCTGGAAAATTAGGTAGTAGTCTAAAAGTAGAATTTGTAGAAGTATTAATCAAATATGAAACTCTGGCACTTGGATGCCACATGATTGACTACAGTTATGACAAGTTCAGTTATGCTTCTGTTCATATAGGATGTGACTGGCCAAGGCATGGGGAATTACTTTTATTAATTACTTCTGTGTGTTGTTAATGTAGCATTGAATTTGAACTAGAATCAGAATGCGTTTTCTTTCCTATAGTTACAACTGTTTTGCTTTCTTATTCCAGATGTGTGTGTGTGTGTGTGTGTGTGTGTGTGTGTGTGTGTGTGTGTGTGAAAGAGAGACAGAATGAGAATGGGGAGTCTCACTGTGCAGTTCAGGCTGCCTGGAATTCATTATGAAGCCCGGTGACCTTGAACTTACAGCGATCTTCCTGCCTCAGCCTCCTAAGTGCTGGGGTTACAGGTGTGCACCACCATGCCTGGCTCCAGATCTTCTTTTAAAAGTCTTGACCCACTGGTCCTCAGGTCTGTTTCTTTGCCAGTACCATGCTGTTTTTAATCAGTTTTTAGTATATGTACTGCCCAAGTAAGCACTGTATCTACACTGATATCAATATAGAGAGAAGGTTTTATCAGGTTCTAATGGTGTTTATATTCATTGCTTGTATGTAAATATGTGAGGCAAACTATCTTTCTGAACATTAAAATTTCATTTAATTAAATGGGTCGATGCTTTTAAAAAATTTTTATTGGTACATTTTAGGTATACAATATAATCACATTCATCGTTGGAAATTTGTATCTTTACGTAATCTATCTTGGTTCTTATTTTTTCCCCATTCCCCTGCCCTCCCTGCAACCCCTCTGCCCCTCCCCTATTTACAAAGACTTTGTTTCCATTTTTTCACTAGGCAGGTGCTGTAGACCTGAAGATCAGCAGGAACATGGTCTGAAGCAAGGAGAGGGAACTGTCTGAGGACCACCACCCAAAGAGGCCTTGTAGTGCCCTTTTCATATGGCTAGCTTACCGTGACTACAGGTTGGGGCTAGTAGCAAATATTCTTCGAGTTCTTTATGCTTTTTATTAAGTGTAAAAATAATCTTAAGTAATAGACTGTAAGGTGCCTCTCTGCTTTCTGTTTCCCATGGTTCAGTTTTACACAACGAGAAATGTTCATTTCCTTTGGCTCGCTATTCCCCCTGAGCTTCTGGTTTTGTTTTCAACATATCTATGTCCATTGGAACTAGATGGACTTGGTAAACAGGAAGTTGCTCTAAAAACTCTGGGAGACCTTGTTGGATCAGAGCCTTCTTCCTTAGCCCTAAACCTTTTTCTCAATTAAATGTGAATTTCTGGTTGAGAGTCTTTATGAACATTACCAATCACTTCTATTTTTCAAACCCTCCTTGGCTCCAGAAAATCTTGAAGGCCCTGCATTTCCAGAAGCACATACCTTATGAAGTGCAGGTAATATTTAAGGTATCCCTGCCTCTCAGAGACTCAGGTAGAAGTTGGCTTGAACCCTGACGCTTGGTCCTATGAGCTCAGCATCACACTACCCTGCCCTGGCCTGGGTTTGTTTCTCTGTCCTGATCCTGAATGATGTAGTCTCTTCATTCCCACTCGGAATCCAACCTGGACTCAAAGCTGTAACCTGTTTTGAGTCCTGTACGAAACCCAGTGGAGATCAGCATTGTCCTGGGTCTGTAGTTTTGTTAAAGATTTCATGAGGGGTGGGAACAAAGGATGGACCAGCTCAGGTGTGACCAGCTGCCTGCCGTTCCTCCTTGCACTGTTCAGGCTCTACCAGTGCCCTGTGCCTGCCAGCTGCACACAGGACCAGGTCTTTGAGCCTTTCTGGGGCCCTAAATTCTCTTGTGCCCACACACATACCAAACATAGCGAAGTGCGCCCACACCCCACATTAAATGAAATTTTTGCTGCAAGCAATGAAAATCATGTTTATAGTTTGTCTTTTTACATCGTTTGACTATAAGTAATTAAAAAGAGTAAATTTAGTGTATCAGTTGTTTTCATACATAATGAAATATTTTTGAACAATAGATGTAACAATTGGAGAAGTATCATGCATTTGCAGACATGCACTTAAATATTTACAAATTTTGTGGGTTTCTCTTTGTATTTTGGAGATAGTCTCCTTCAAGCCATGAAATATTCATGTGCACCCTGGAAAAAAAGGTTAAACTGTAGGCACCCTAACTAGCTGTACTTTCCAATGGTTGAGGCAGGTCACTGAGACCCTGTCCACAGTCAAGACTTCTAGGAAAAGAGTCCAGGTCCTGCCTTTGCCAGGAACAGCCCCATCAGGCCAGCCTATTCACAGCATTCTTTGTCGCATTACATATATTTGTGCAGATTTACAAGTTTACTAAGTTTGGAAACAGCCATGCACAGTGCATTCTCACAGAGAGGTATCTATTAGGAGCCTCAGCCACCTTTAGAAATGCTCCACCTGGGAGTGGGTGTGGGCTTCAGCCCCCAGAGCAGGAGACAGGCTTCCTAGCAGGGACCTAGCGTTTGGCTCTGTTCCTTTGCCAGGAACAGCCCCATCAGGCCAGCCTATTCACAGCATTCTTTGTCGCATTACATATATTTGTGCAGATTTACAAGTTTACTAAGTTTGGAAACAGCCATGCACAGTGCATTCTCACAGAGAGGTATCTATTAGGAGCCTCAGCCACCTTTAGAAATGCTCCACCTGGGAGTGGGTGTGGGCTTCAGCCCCCAGAGCAGGAGACAGGCTTCCTAGCAGGGACCTAGCGTGGTTGGCTGTGTGGAGGGAGGGGCCAGGATGCAGCTAGGCCAGGTCCAAAAGGCCTTGGAAGACTCTCTGAACATTTCAGACCTTACCTCATAGGCCATGGTGAAATATCGACATTCCAGGAAATGGCTCAAATAACAGATGCAGAGAGTAACCCACGGAGAATGTCCCTGATTTTTCTTTCCTTTTTTCTTCCTTCTCTTCTCTGTCCTTTCAGACATGGAGGGTTCCTTTTAGCGTCATGATTTTTTTTTATCTAACAGCTAACAAACCCAGGTATCTGGTAAGCCCTAGAGGAGACTTGTTGTATGCAGAACGGAAGGAGCAAACATTCAGAAGTTATTCTGAGTTCAGAGTGACCACCGGGGCTCCGTGTGTTTTCTGTTTGGATTATTCTGTGTTTGCACTGTTCTTTAATGTTAGGTCTCTTCAGCCAAATGATACGGTGGAACAGGGTGGAAATGACAGGATGCAGAGCACAGCAGCTCTCTAGTGTAAGCCATGGCTTCCATTCCTGTTGCAAAGGTTTACAAGATTTTTTCCTTCTGTTATATAATTTTGTTTTTTGCATTTTACCATGGTTTTTCTTTCTTTCCTCTCATCTCCCTTATTTCATTCACTAGATTAATCTTTTTCTCTTCCTCTTCTGTGTGTTTGCTTTTTTTTTAAGTGAGTGACCAATGTCTGAAAATTCTATTCTCCATAAAACTGAGCTTCTGGATTTGTTGGAAAGTTGTCTTCTGTGACAGTGGCTTTGTCTTCCCATGCAGCGACCGTGCGGGAGACTGCAAACGGAGTCTCTCACCATTTCAGCCCAGCCGACACCACTCTGCCGCCTCCCTGACCCTGAAGACATCATCGCCATTTCCGTAGTGCTCTTGCTTTGCTGAACTTGCCGTTTTCCCATTTATGTGACCTACTCTGCCCCAGTAAGCATTTCAACTTGTGGCCATCTTTGCACTGAAGTACAGAATTGATTTATATTTGTTATAATTATCGATAGATTTTAATTTACATGTGCTGAAGTTTTTTATGCTTTCTGACTCACCGTTTCTGCGTTTATTCTCTCCTTTTTTGTCTTCATATGGATTGGTTGAGTTAGTTGTCTCATTTCATTTTTTCTTCTGAATCACCCTAAAAATTCTATTGTTTCTTATATTATTTTAGTGATTAACCTTGTAATTACAGCATGCATCTTTTACATACTAGATATTCCTAAAGGAATTCCTAAAGGACTTAATATCTTTACCTTCCTCTGAACAACACGCTTCTGACTTACACCTCAGTTGCTTAAACTAGATTTTGTTGTATTTGAGATTTGTGTCATTTTTAAACCCCACAAAGCCTTGTTTCTTTTATTTTCTTAGAGTTAATTCTTGTATCATGTACCTATATATTTACACTTTCTGTCTTATATCAGAATCGTGTATCTTCCTATATCTTGCAATTATTCCTTATAACTCCTTTCATATCTCTTACATCTGTCAGCTTCCTTTTGCCTGAAGGACATTTGAAAGAATTTCTACACTTGATCTTAGCCAAAAGGCCGAGAAGCGATTTTAAAGAATTTCTTTCATTGCAGATCTGCCAATGGCGAAATTCACTCTGGTTTTATTTGTTCATGTTTCATTTGAGTATTTTTTTCTCTTTTCCTCCCCTCTACTCCTTTGGAAGATACACATTTTCTTTTTCTTTCTTTTTTTTTTTTTTTTTTTTTTGGTTTTTTGAGACAGGGTCTCACTATGTAGTTGAGAGACAACTCACTATGTAGCCCAGGCTCATCTCGAACTCACAGTGATCCTCCTGCCTCAGCCTCCCGATTGCTGGGATTAAAGGCATACACCACCACTCCCAGCTCACATTTTATTTCTTATACCTTATTTCCTCCTTTACTTACCCTAAACTTATTAAATGCATACTAAGCTTTTTACATTTTAAAAATTATTCAAAATCACTGTTCTTCTATCAAACACTACCAGGACTTTAGACTATTTTAAGTTGTCCATATTATTGCTGTCATTTTGTCAAGTTGTTCATAACTCCTCTCCCCATTAATCTGAAAGATTTTTTTGAATGGTAGGGGTGTTTATACATTTATTGACATATTTATTCTTTTCTTTATTCATTGTTATCTTTTTCTCAGTTTATTCTGAAAATATTAATATTTAATATTTTTTCAGAGCATAGTATTTTTTTTGCACATTTTTATTTCACCACCATTTTTTTTGTGTGTGTGATACTGGGGATCAAACTCAGGCCCTTGTGCTTGCAAGGCAGGCAGTGAAACCACTGAGCCAAATCCTGGATCCCCTCACCACCATTTTTGAACACTAATTTAGTTAGTCTGTAGAATCTTGGCTTGACAATTATGTTCTAACATCAGTTTGAATAATGTTATTGTTTTATCCTCTGACCTCTATGTGGTTGTTGACAGGTTTGTGGCTAATCTAACTGCCATTATCAGATTGGTAATTTATCTCTTTCTGGTTGTTTTTATCCCTTTCACTTTGGCTTTGATGTTGCATGGGTTCGTGTGTGTGTGTGTGTGTGTGTGTGTGTGTATGTACATGTTTTCTTTTAAATTCTGTGAGGGACTTGTAATTTTCTAACAGAAGAACACACATATTATTATAATTCTGCTAAATTCTCAGCCTTTATAATTTCAGTATTGCTACTTTCACAGCCTCCTACACCTTCCTCCTAGAACTCCATTTAAGTATGTTTTGATTTATCAGTTTAACCTCCATGATCACTCTTTCGCATTTTTCTTTTTGTCTCTCTGCTACAGTCAGAATACTTTCTTCAGATCCATCTTTCATATTCTAATTTTTAGCTATATCTGCTATACAACTTAACATTGTATCTTTCATTATTAAGAATTCTCTTTTCTTTTCAAATCTACTCTTTTTCATAGAAGACGGCTCTTTCATTATTTTTCCCCCTTTTCACTCCCCCGCCCCCCAATTGGGGAAGCTTTTATTTATTCATTAACCCAGGGCCTAACACATTGTTCTATTGCAAGGCAGAATAATGCTACAAAAAAAAAAAAAGGTAACAGAATGAGAAAAAAGATCAAGAACTGTGGCTCTAGATAAAGAATTCAACAAGTAAGACTCAAGCAGGCACTGAGCTGAAATGGCCCAAACCTAAACAAAGGTTTACCATTGCCCCCTACCTCCATGCATTTTTACCCCTAGTAGTAAAAAGAAACCAGTTAGAAGCTCACAATAGTTTGGTTCTCACCAGTATTAACAAAGGAAAACAAAATGAGCCAGCAACTCTTGAAGATGTGCCTCAAGATAGCACTCAGTAGGGGGAGAATCTGTTTCTTGCTTTTCGTTTTGTTAGTTGGCACCACAGAAGTGGTGGCGGCAGTAGGCGAAACCCCGGTTCCCTTAGTAGCAGACCCAACATTTAGAGCCAGGAGAGGGGTGGGTTTCACGCCAAGCCGACTGGAGACACAAGGGGCAGTCGGAAGAAGGTTGGGGAGGCTGGAGGGTGAGTCGGAGGTCCCTGCTGTGGTGAGCAGGGTGGTGGTGGAGGAGGAAGAAGAAAGGGTGGAGGGTGGAGAGAGGTTGATGCTGAGGGGATCAGGGATCGTGACTGGCTGCCCGGGAGGAGGGTTTAGCGTCTTCTAAACTGACATTGATTAGATATTGAGCAAGGCTAATGCTCGCAGCAGATCCAGTGATGGTAACCTGCCTATCAGTAGATCCTTCCACTGGGTTGGCAGTTTTGATCTGCGCCCCAGACGCCTGACTGATCTCATTGATTTTGGCGCCTTCATGGCCGGTTATGCAGCTAATCAAAGCGTTTGGAACAGGGAGTTCATGAGAAGCAGTCTGAGCACTGCACTGAATCTCCAACCCTGCACTAAATCTGGTGTTGCCATGCGTCATGGGAAAATGAGACTGTTGCATTGCCAGCTGGTGTGGCTTGGTCAAAGCTGGCTGTGGAATGGCTTACTGTCCTTGAGTGGTACAGGCCTCTAGAGGTGGTCCCTCCAGGTCAGGGTTGAGGCACATGGGGCGGTGTGGGGAAAGCTGCACTGTCACTGCCTGTGCTGTACCTGTTCTGACCACGTGCAAAGATAACTGGAGAACTCCATGGCTTGGTATGGGACGGTCACGCCCTGGGTGGGCGGATTCCAACAGAACCACTCATATCTGTTTGACACACTCAGTGATGAATTGCGGGATGCCAGCAGTAGTGACGGACCGCTCAGTTGAGTTGGGGAGCATATGCCCCACCACTTGAACCTGAGCCCCTGTATGCTCGTATTTCTTGGATCTTACAACCACCTTTTCCAATGAGAGAGCCACACTGACTAGCAGGGACCCTCATCCTCACTGTGCCCGGGGGTCTACTGGCAGCTGTGCTATTGGTCATCGAGCTGCTGATGTCCTCTTCCGGTTTGTCAGTGATCATAGCAAAGGCTTTGAAGATGGCATTAGTGGGTCCAGCCAAAGTGATGATTCGCTCAGGATGATTCCCTTCTGAGATGTTGATACTTGAGCCACTCTCCTCGTGGATCTTCTTAACTTTTTTTCCCGATGATACTGCCAACTTCCTTTCCATGCGTAAGTAGCCTGATGGTGAGAGTGACATTTAATCCACCTTCCATCACACTGGTCTCCATGTCAAATATTATGGGGAGCTGGACTTTGAGTGGTCAAGTCTTTGGTCACTGGTGGGAGTCAAGGCCAAAAACTGCAGGCTCAAGGCGCCTGAGGGGGAAGAGGCGGGCAGGAGAGAAGGTGAAGGGCGGGAGGCCTGGGCAGAGCAGTAGGGCAGAGCAATAGGGCAGAGCAATAGGGCGCAGGCTCCTGCTGCTCCCTCTGCTCGTCTGTCCCTCTTTTCACTTTAACAAATCCTGTGGAACATCATTAGTTTACAGACCCCAGAGAGTTTTCCTCTTACCTTCAGTTCTTGCAGGTGCTCATTGTTCTGTAGGTGTGTATGGGACTTCTCTTTCTGACTGGTTTGGTTGTTCAGCAAGCGATGTTTATTCTGAGGGAGTCTTGTGAGTCCTGAATTATGAAAATATTTCTGTGGAGCTACGGGTTTGCTTCTATAGGGGTCTCCCTGATTCTGGGAACATTTTTATGGTAATTTATTGTTCCAGCTTTCTTGCCCAATCTAAATGTAAATTTGGGTAACGCACTTTTTCTTTAGATGCTTTGTGTTTGTTCTGAGACAGGGACATGATGCAGATTTAGTTGCCCGTTTCCTGAGCTGCTGGGGACAGAGTATAGTTCCATGCTGAGGGAGATTTGCAGGAGTCAAGGGAGGTTTGCCAGACCGTCTTGATGCAGGGTGTCACACCACTGTCTCACCTTGCCCAAGCTCGGGACCGTGTCACCTGTGCCGATCTGGGTATGAAGATCCCAGTCTAGTCTAGGCCCCTAAGCAGCTGTCATAGGTTTACCCCACCTCTTGGTGATTGCCCCATTTGCTGTCCTGCCTATGGCTTTCGATTGTTTCTTCATTTCTAGTCTATATTAAAAAGAACAGTTGAGCTTTATAGGTCCATGAGCTACATTCTCATGATGAACACACTGCTTTATATGGGTTTGTAACTGAAGGGAGATCTGAGTGAATTCAGTGTGATATGTATTTCTTTATAAATTAGTGCATGCACCCTCTTTATTGTCTACCAGTCATGTTTCTGCCTTTGCTGTATAGATGGTAGGGCACAACGCTAAGCATTATGAAGTCTTTGCCCCTAGATAGTTGACATTCTCAAAATACAGACAATTAAGAAAAATGCAGTAAAATCAGATGGAGCTATAAAGAAACATTAGGCAGGATAATAGGAGAGAGAGGGACCAACTGGGATGAGTGTGCTTTATTCAGATGGCAAAGGACCCTTGATCAGGACCTTCCACGAAGGACTGAAGAGTCACGTTGACTTCTGGGATGTCACTTTGGATACTGCAAGGAGCAGACACCAAGACAGGATTTTGTTAAGGCAATTCCTGTGAGAAAGACGAGCAAGCAGTGCAGAATGAAAATGTAAGGTCTCTTTATCACAAGTTCACATATTAGGAATTTCAACACGGCTCCAGCAGAGAATTCTACCAAGCGCAGAGTCCTTCTGAGGGCTCTGTTTGTCTGCAGTGGAGAAGCGGGAGGGAGCTGATGAGCCCCTGGGAAGCGCATCAAATTGTCATGGTGTGGAAGTATCTACTTTGTCTGCAGTGGAGAAGCGGGAGGGAGCTGATGAGCCCCTGGGAAGCGCATCAAATTGTCATGTAAGAGTGAGTCCAAGTGAAAAAGGGAGGGCCGATGGTGTGGAAGTATCTAGAGTGCTGAGTCACTCTAAGAGTTTGACAAGCTGTTGGGGAGTCTTTGAATTAAAGCCGCCTGTCAGGTGAGGTTTCACCTTCCAGGAACAGGATTGCCTAGTACCTGCCATGCTCAAGCACTAAATAGGAGTAGGCTGTGGGAAGCATGGCTTCAGCACAAATTCAGAGAATTTCAAACCATAACAGCTATGCGAGGTGTGATCAAAATATACAGGGAATGCTTAAAATTATTACTGTGAAAGACACATTGCCATTAATCCCCCTCAAATCACCACCCATACTGTGAACACTCTTACTCCATCATTCCTGCTACTACTTGAAGCAGTTCTGGAAGTTTTCATCCATGAATATCTTTAGTTATGCTGTCATGGCTGCCTTGATGTCCTGAACAGATTCAAAACATTTATCTTTCATGGTCATTTTGACGTTGGGAAAGAGCCAGAAGTCACGCAGTACTAGAGGTGCTGAATAAGGTGGATGAAGACACACTATAATGTTGGTTACAAGTTGGATGGTATTTAGTGGCAGGAGATATATCTATATATGTCTTTTTAGTACCAAGGATAGAACTCAGGACCTCACACTTGCCAGGTGTGCACTGTGCCACTGAGCTACACCCCTGGCCCCTCACAATATATATTTTTTAATCACACCCTTTAAAGACATTCACAAAAGAACACTTCCAGAACTGCTGTAGAAAGTGGCAAGATCAATGGGATGTGTGTTTGAAGTGAAGGAGAATATTTTGAGGGGGATGCATGCAAAGTGTCTTTTGCTGTGATACATTTTAAAAAATGTAAGCATTTCTGGATTTTTTATCACATCCTGCAACTCCTTGACACCTGCGTTCCTTATATATTGGATGTCCAATGGCACATTCTCATGGCAGCCTCACTAAGTAAAAGTTTCTCTTTCTAGGAGTTTCAGAGGCGCTTTTTATGGGTTGAACTGTGCTCCCTACCAGAAACCCACAGGTTAAAGCCCTAATCACTGTGATCCCTGAGTGTGACCTTGTTTGGAAAGAGTCCTTATGGGCATATTCATCAAGGGATGGTCATAGAGGAGGCTGGGCCCTTAATCCAGAATGACTGCTGTCTTCGTAAGAGGTAAAATTTAGATAAGTATTTAAACACAGGCAAACACCAGAGAAGATGCAGGTAGAGGTGGGATGAGTCTCCAAGGCAAGAAACAATGAAGATTGCAGGAAAACCTATAGAAGCAAGAAGAGAGCCTGGGCCAGACCCTCCTTTGGCACCTTCAGGGGGAGCGTGGCCCTGCCAACAATTTGATTTCACATTTCTCGCCTCTGTTTGAGACAGCACACTAAGTTGTGTATAGTCTGTTAAGGTAGCCATAGCAAACTAATATTGCATTAAAGTGCTTTTAGACTTTGTTTGTTGGAGAAACATTAAGAAAGGCCAGTATGGTTGGAACAGACAGGTGAGGGGAGACTTGTAGAGGGAAGATAGGTATGCGGATCACGGGGCCAGGTCTGTAGATCATGGCTCTGTGACATCGGCATTGGTTTTTATTCTGAGTGTGATAAGAAACCTTCACCAAGTTTAGAAAGGGCAGTGGACTGATTTCTCACACACATACACACACACACACATGCGTGCACACATACACGCACACACAATCACCCATCTACCTTTTGTAGTACTAGGTGTTGAACATAAGAGCTCCATCCTCAGTTTTTTTAATTTTTAAATTTATTTACTATTCTGTGCTAGGGTCTCACTAAGTCACTGAATTGCCCAGGTTGGGCTCAAAATTGCAATCTTCCTACCTCAGCCTCCCAGAGTACTGAGATTACACTGCTCCTGGCTTCACTTATACGTTGAAAGTATCCTACTTTGTGGAAGTAGTTGTATAAAAGAGGGAAAACAGTGAAAGCAGAGTCACCAGCCAGGTCCATGGGCAGCCAGGTCCATGTAAAGAAAGAGAGGTTGGTGGCTTGGATGACAGTAGTTGCTGCAGAGGTGGTGAGAAGTGTGGGACGTGCTGGCAATTTAAAAGTAAACTATACAGCTGGGCATGGTGTCGTACGTGTGGAATCCCAGCACCCTAGGAGGCTGAGGCTGGGGATTCCATGTTTAAGCCCAGCTGGATAATTTAATGACTTAGAAAGACTTTCTGTCACACTAAAAAAATAGAAAATAAAAAAAGCCCTCAATGTAGCTCAGTGCAAATGTCCTGTGTTCAATCCTAGTGCCAAATTAATTAATTAAATGTAAATTACATAATTGACAGAAGGTTTGGAAGAGCAGTGTGAGGGAGAGAAGAGTCAAGAATGCATATATTAGGATTGAGCAACTAGAATTGCTATTTTCTAAAATAGGAACACTAGGTGTTTACAGGAGTTTACAGGACTGGAAGTGGAGGAGTCTGCCATGTTTTACAAGTCATGTGTTTTGCAACTTGCTTTTTCATTCCCACGGATTTTGTTCCCTTTCGTATAGCTGTAGTGACCTGATAGTATTTTAGAAGATGCCTCATATTTCTTGTATGGAGGTACCACTCTGGAGCTAGTTCCCTCTGAATGAGGCTTTTCCATTGTTTCTCTTTTTGTGTATGTGTGATTGTCCATAATGATGCCTACATAGCCACATTATTTTTCTGTTGCTGCGTAACAAAATACCCACCCTCCCAGCTTAGTGGCTTGTAAGCAACATCTATTAATTATTTCCAAGTTGCTGTGGGTCGGAGTGAGAGCAGAGCTAAGCTGATCTCTAACAGGATGAAGCAGCAGTTACCCCAAGGCTCCACTGGGAAGGACCACCTTCTGAGCTGCCTCATTGGTTGTGGGTGGCATTCAGCTCTTGGTGGGCTGCTGGCCTAAGGGCCTTTGTTCCTCACTGGCCATTAAATAGAATCCATTTTGAGTTTTTTGCCATGTGGGGATCTCAGTAGGAAAGTTCACAACATGGCACTTCCCTTCATCAAAGGAGAAAGCAAGAGAGAGAGTGAGAGAGAGAGAGAGTATTCGAGCAAGATGGGAGTTGGTCTTTTATAAATTAATTTCAGAAGTGTTTCTTATCTCCTTTGCTGTACTGTGCTCACTACAGCTAAGTCATTAGGCCCAGCCCTCACTCGAAGGAAAGGATTATATAAGGTCATGGGTAACAGCAAGCAGTTCCATTTGGGATTCGTCTTAGAAATTTGCCTGCCACGATAATTTGATTGATTATTATATGTGGGTTTGCTGAGCAAAATGGAATGTATATATGAAGATTTGATATATAATACCAGATTTCTTTTCAAAAGTGTCACTCCAGATTTCAGACGATTTTGATGTGACTATTTACTATTGCCTGAGAGGGAAAGGTTGTAGATCCTTGAGCCTTTGCCAGATTTTGTCATGAATCTTTCTTCCCTTCCCAGCTTCCTTTTTCTCAGCCATCCAAAACTTCCTAGAACAGGACATAGCTATTTTATAGCAGAACTGGTACCAAGGGTTGAACTAGCAGGAACATGCTATCCCTGCCACCATGGTAACTGTTCTAGGTTATGATGACCTGCATTGTGCCATAAAAAATATTATTGCCTTTACTTGTTTCCTGGTTTGAGTAAAGTTTATTCAGCCAGATTTGATGAGACAGATGAAAAAAATCATAGCTGGTGTAGGGAGTCACCTTGGGCCCATGATGTCTAAGGAAACTCCATGTGAATCATTTCTTCTGGATCCTTAGAGCTCAGAAGCTTTTGGCAGGACATAGAATCATGGGATATATGTTTATTTCCTCATTAGTCAGACAACTCCTTTACACAAAATTATCCTTTTATGTTTATTAGGATATGGTTGAAGGCAATGTAAATTATATAAAAGCATATTTTATCTCCTTCTTGAGTGATTTGAGTTCTCTCTTTATAAAAGTAAATGCGTACTAAACCTTAACTGTTTTAAAAATGAAGCAATTGGTGTTTCAGGTATACTATAAATCGAGTGGCTTGTAAACAGCAGAAGCTTATTTCTCACAGTTCTGGACTTAGATATCTAAGATCAGGTTGCCAACATGGTTAAATTCTAGTGTGGGCCCCCTTGAAGAGAGCCCTGGAGGATCCTTTGTATAAGGGAGCTAGCCCACTAATGAAAGTGGAGACCTTGTGACCTAATTACTTCCCAGAGGCCCCATCTCCAAATGCTGCCACACTGGGACTCAGTATATAAATTTGGGGGGCACAGTTATTCAGTCCATAGCAGTGTGCCTGCTGTTACCTTAGGTGTCCCAGTTGAAAGTTTACTGTCTTGGCAGCCTCTCAGAAGAATTCTAGAGTGTCTTCTTCCCCACTATCATGAGCAGGGCCGGGTTGGGGAGTAGCTGGGATGTGGTTGGGCTGGGTCATCGCTACAGCCTTTACGTGCAGATGAGCTGGAATGTCCCCCACATTCTGCCTCTGCTTTCCAATTTCAGGTCCCTTATACTCCTTTCAAGGGCCATGTGACCTTTTCTCGTGTGGATTAGTTAAAAGCTGGCCCTCAAGGCAGCAGTTTGGTCTCTTCCGTAATCCTGGTTTGGAAAGTTGCCCCTGACTGGACACTCTGACAGCCAGGACCCTGCCTCCTTCACATCCACACCTCCCTGGTAGCCAGGTGCTCTGGGAGTAGAGCTCTGCAAACCTGGAGTGACTCCTTCATGACCCACCATGACCCCACTCTCCCCTCTCCAGCCTTCCTCAGATGCCTGGGTAGGTTGGGCTCACATTTCACAAGATTACTGTGCTAGATGAGAAAAATGTGTACTTTATTCAGGACAGCAATCTCATTCGTGTGGTTGGCATTCCCTGCAGAAATGAGAATCCAATGTAGTGGCTTTTCAAAGCTGAAATAAATCAGGGCTCCTTGGCCATACTTCCTTGGTCTGTCAGTTTTTGTCTTTTTCTAGAAGCCACTCAGGTTAGGGCAAATTAGAGGAGAGGGAATTAGGACCAATTCATTGTACAATCACTTAAAATCTCTAGAGTCTGGGAATAACTACCTGGGATTTAAAATATAAATGTTGGCAAATGATTTCTACCTTGTGGATTACATGAAGATCTGCATTTGAGATGTACTTAAACGGATTTTAGATGCTTTTTTTGTGTGTGTAATAATGACAATTTTACTTGTCTTTGTAGAACTCTGTATTTTTCAGCCTTCCCTTGTACTAAGCCTTTGAATTTTATTTTTTTTGGACTAAACTAGGTGGAAGAAATGTTTATGGTTATCAGCTTTTATAGGATCCTACACCATATTTTTTCAAAATGAGCTTGAGTCATCTGGCACTTACATAGAATCAAACACTGTTTAAATTTAGAAAATTGCTTTTGAAAACCCTACAGTTTAAAGAGAATAGAGTAGGAGCTTTACCAAACACCTGTTTTGATCTTTTCCTGGGCAGATGCTATTTTCCTAGGAATAATGACTTTGTGCTTCTGTCTTTCCTCTTCTTAAAACAAACAGAGAAACTCTCTAACGGAAGTCAACTCATCACAGCACACTGATGAATGTAGAATCATAAATGAAAGCGAAGTCAGTGGAATTGGCTTCCTGGACTATGCTTGAACCAAAAATAAAGCCCTCGCCACAGGGATTTGGCTCGGAGCTGTGCCTGGAGTCCCTGTTGTAGGTGGCTTTGCCTGAGCAGACACTTCCTCTAGCAGAAGTTCCTGAATCCTTGGGACCCTTCTGCGGGCTTTCTTTGCCCTCCTGTTGCTTTAGTTGTTTTAAGCAGAGTAGTAACAACCTTACTTGTCATTTAAAAATAGTGTGAAAAAAAACCCCAAGCAAAACCATCCAAAGAATAAGCAGGA
Organism: Fukomys damarensis; assembly: GCF_012274545.1. NCBI lineage: Eukaryota > Metazoa > Chordata > Mammalia > Rodentia > Bathyergidae > Fukomys > Fukomys damarensis. The sequence continues at coordinate 6,079,531 of NW_022900948.1, read as the reverse complement.
AAAACAAAAACAATTCTCCTAAACAAATGAAGAACACCCTGAAATGACACTTTTGGGAGGAAACTTTCCTTCTGCAAGTTGGTTTAGAAACTAAGAGTTTTTCTCTTTGATTTTTGGTTCCTTCTATTTTTAACATGTTTTGGCACATTTACACATTGGGATTACATAAGAAAGTCAGAATTAAGATGTTTGGTATTTAAAAAGCACCTCTTGACTCAGGATGAATTTTACTGATGCTGTGGTGAGAGAACTTGAATTCCTGACATAAAAATAATGGGTTTAAGTGTCTGGTCAATTCGAGCTTTCATGCCAGATATTCACACAGTTCCTGAGGCCGTGTTCTGACCCTGGCTCCCGCCGGTCTGCTTGGTGGCTGGAGGGATCTGCCAGCATGTTTTTCTGCTGTTCCTCTCTCCCTGGACGGGTCAAGGAGGGTCAGCTTCTTCCATAATCACTGTGATTACTGGGAGCCGGCAATGGCCAGCTCTGCCGATCACCTTTTCACCCTCAGTCTCATTTGATCACTTCCACGGTCCTTCAAGGTATAATCCACCAGGACTGTTTGTTGAGGAAGGGAAGGAGGAAGCCTATGGGATAAGTTTTTGAAGAATTCACTGACAAAAGGAGGGACACACGTATAAGTTCAAGAAATCATTATGTTAATGGTAAGAATTAAAGCTCATGCTCCTTACTACCTACCTACCTTGCGCCCAGTAGTATGTCACGTGCTTTATTTGGGTAATGTCATTGAACTCTTAGCATCATGAGATAATTTTATTGTTTTCATTTTATAGAAGAAGAAAGCGAAGTTTAGTGTGTGATAAAGTCAGCTGTATCTCGGCAGCTGTGGAAACGGTAGGGATGGGAGTCAGACCCTGGCAGTCCTGTCCACTCCGGACCACCAGTCTGCATAGCTCCGGGACCACCTGAGCTAGCCTCTCCGTGGGGTGAGCCGTGAAGCAGATATGCTTGCCAGGGGAAGGGTCTCATTCCCATCCTGGTGTGGTTCAGATTAGTCCTCCTTCTCCGCAGGGGCTCTTCCTGTCTTTCCTAATGCTGGAAATTCAGCTCTTCAGATGATCACATTTCATGCTGCCCGTTCCCTGGGGTGGATGACTTTGGGCTCAGGGATGCCTGTGTATGCTGTGCCTTGTACATCAGAATCCCTTGTTTAGAGAGTTCTTAAACGCCAGTGTATCCTCATCCTAAGCTGAGCCGTGGGACCAGGGGTCTACACTTTAAACCCCCCCCCCAACTTTAGCGGGTCCCTACCGAAAACCTGGTTTGGGGTGGTCCAGGCTGTATTTTTTAAAAATTCAGCAGCCATCATATTCTATTAGAGTCCCCAGAGATGAAGAAGAGAAAAGTGAAAAAAAAAAAAGAAAAAAGGAGCAGTAAGAATAGAGTCAAATCATTCAAACCCATGAACATGTTCTGGGGGCAAGGGTTCAAAATGAGCACAGTTTGAGTGAGCAGAAACAAAAGCGAATTAGGGAAGGGGCAGGACAGCAGGGAAGGGGAGGGCTGGACTTCCACCGCAGGGGCAGCTTCTGCATGAACTGCTTTAATAGCTGTAGGGCTGACGGATGTGTGGGCCCTGATCGGAGAAGAGCCGGAAGTGGAGGGTGAGGCACGGACTCTGGAGTAAAGAAGAGTTATAGATGCACAACTCTGGAGCTCCAGGAGCCGTTTCCTCACAGTGTGGCCAGGAGAGGTCAGGGGAGGAGGTGGCAGCTGCCTGGGCCTTGAAGACTGGGGATCTCGGCAGGCTACTTGCAAAGGAAAGGGCCAGAGCAGAGGAGTCACTGACGAGACCTGCAGGCACCATGGGTCTGGTGAGTCCTCTGAAGATAAAGCCACACCCACAGGTTCTCAGAGGTGTTCGAGTAACTGTTGGGAGGGAGAGAATCTCCCTGCTTCAAATATACGAGGTAAGTTTTATATAACTGTGCCCCGTATGAGACTTCATGTGGTAGGGGGAGCTACATTGCTTTAAAAAGGCTTAACCACTCCGGGCTGAAAAATACTTACCTACCTGCCCACTTGCCTAGCTGCCTTCATACCCACCCTCATGAAAGATAAGTAAGGTGATTTTTGAAGAACAGTGAAGCATCTGGCTCGTTTAAGTGTCTCAGAGGTCCTTGCGGCACAGTGAAAAACTGACTTCAGAGAGGAGGCTTCGCTTTCAGTTCCAGGTCTGTCTGTCCTAACTGGGCCTGTAAAAATTCATTTCACTCTCCTGGACATTTGGTGTTTGTTTTTGTTACTGACACATTAAGGGGTTGAACCAAGTGATTTTTTTAAAGAGTTCTTTCTGCTGTAAATTCTTATCATCGAAGATCTTTCCCTAAACCTTTCCCCGCCCATGCAGAGTGGGTAGCAGGGTCAGCACTTGAGGAAAACCAAGACATGGTATTGGATTGTGTACAGACTGTGAGGGGACAAGGGGACTAGCTTTTGGGTAAGAGACAAGGCAGGAGAGGGTATAGTATAGGGTGGTGGTGGGAGCCCTGGATAAGAGGAAAGAAAGAAACTAAACGCTTTCTTCTTGTTTAATTTGGGTAGAATTCTAATTCTTAAGTAAAAGGAAGTAATGTAATAGTAATCTTAGTGAACTGATAATGAGTCAGTTTTTGTCAACATTTATAACTCATTTAGGCTAATATTGTGAGGGAGTTCTAGTATTTTGGCATGTAATAAAATCCAAGGCATATGATTTATTTCATAAATTTGGGTATTGCAGCGCAAATTACATCCCTCATGTCCTTATTCCAATCCTTCAAACATTTTTCAGAGCAGAACATCAAATCTTCTGATACTAAATTTTAAAATGATCTACATTTAACATAACACATTGGGTTAGAGAGCTGGTGTGATTTCTGAATTCTAATAACAGGAACAACTCTAAACTCTTTGCAAAGTTACACTTGTTATCAGAATACAAAGATCCTGCAGGAGGATCAAGGTTTTATCTCTAAAAATTCTCCAGAGACAGCACACAAATGATAAGCGTCTACTCATGAGCTTTGCAAACTGTCCAGATGGAAACAGGTAGAAAGCAGATAAACCTGAGATAAACGGAAACAAATAATTAATGATGCTATCTGCTTTACCTCCTGAATCATTCCCAACTAAAACAAGAGGTGTGAAATAAAATTAAATCAAATACATACTTGTAAACTCTGCTTCCACTGCTACCCTGCACCCCTCTCCTGTCTCTTACTCAAAAACCCACATGTGCACTTAATTAAATCATCTTCTATTACTTGTATCATTCCTGGTAGTAAAAATTGTAATTCCCTTTATAGTTGTCACTGTGCTGCCCACATAGTCTGTTTCCATGAAGGAAATGTGTTCACAGGAAATATCTCTTTTAATACACTTACCTTGAGAGCTAAGCACCACTAGTTTTAAAGAGGACAAAACTTGAGTTTCGTACAGGGTGTCTTGTCCAAAGACAGAGCCAATTAAAGTCATCAGAATTTGAATTCAAATCTGACTCCAGACCCCAAGAGCTTGAGAAGTAAATGTGTCCTGGATAGCACCTGACAAAGTACGTGGGACTATGTGTATGTTTTTTCCATATCCTTCCTTGGTTTGCTTAGATATGTACCAGAGTTTCCTTTGGTCTTCATTTTTGAACCACCCAACTCTACATAATGGCAGTGTTAGAAGGTTTGGACTCAGCCTGGCTGGCTACTTACTGGTTCCATGACCTAACAAAATTTTAATGTCACTCTTTCTCGGTTTCCTTAAGCATAAAATAGAGACGGTAAAAATACCTATGCAAACAGCTGTGGAAATTAAAATAAATAGTAAGTGTTCAATAAGTGTCAGTTGTTACTGTTAATATTAGCCAATGAGGTTGAATGGAATTTTAAGCATCCTAGTATTGATTCTGGTGGCTGGTTTCTCAAGAATCTTTCTATTAAAATGCAGATCAGCCAGGCCTGGTGGCGCAGACCTGTAATCCCAGCACTGGGAGGCTGAGGCAGGAGGATCGCTGTGAGTTTGAGACCAGCCTGGGCTACATAGTGAGTTCCAGGTCAGTCTCAACTACATAGTGAGACCCTGTCTCAAAAAAACAAAAAAACCAAACCAAACCAAAACAAAAAAACTCAAATCAAATCATGGGCCTGTGATTTGGCTCAGTGGTTCCACCACATGCCTCATAAGTGCAAGGTCCTGAGTTCAATCCCCTATACAAAAAGAAAAGAAAAGAAAAGAAAAGAAAAAAAGAAAAGAAAAGAAAAGAAAAGAAAAGAAAAGAAAAGAAAAGAAAAAACAAACAAACAAACAAAAAAGTAAACCTCAAATCATAATGTGACTCAAACCATGATGATAAGATAGCAATAAACACTTTATCAAGTATCTTCTATGTGCTTTCATTAACATGATTAAAATGATGAAGACAATGATAGCAATAACCTCTTTTTTCAGTACCAGATGTGTTAATATTTTACACATTTCTTACACACTTCTTCAAATCTCACAGCAACTCTGCAGAAGCTGGGTTCTTAGCCTTTGGGCTTGATTAACTCTAAATTTTGCTAGGGATTGGTGTCAAATTTACCCATCCTCTGCTTAAAATTGCACTCTTCTGAAAATTATAACTGTATTTTCCAATTTCCAGTCTTCCAGCCCATTTTGGCTTCCCTGTTCCCCTTCAAAGATCTCATGCATCAATCCAGATGTTGTATCTAAGTTCCCCTAGAGCCAGGCATAAAAATTTTCCAGCCTGAGTCTCAAATTCACTTAGCATGGCTAAGGGTAAATAAGTCTGTTGACAGTTGCAGGAACCCACTTCCTTCAACTTGAACATTTTTCCTTTAAAGTAAGACTTTTCCAAGAAACAATTGGCATACTGTCTCAGAGAGAAAGAAAGAAATGGTAATTATCCATGACTTTTATCCCAGTACCCACTGAATATTCTGAATGATGGCATACCAGCTGGCATACGTCTGTAATTTAAGCATAACGAGACATTTTGGCCTGCCTCAATTTTTTATTTCAGCTATAATAATTAGCATTCTCTGAGTTCTCTCCGTACCTGATTTCTTTTATTTCACCTGACACAGGCATTATAATCTCAAATTTATGGTTTTAAACCATAAAAATGAATATTTTCTAGCAGTCAAAAGATCTAGAAATCAAATAGCAGGTTTGTACTGACTTGAAGAATTGCATCTTCTTTTCCTTTTCTTTTTCAAAATCATTATGATGTCTTTTATAAAAATTAAATTGGTCCACCGAACTTTATAATAATAACTTTACCTTATTTATTTATTTATTTTGAGACAAGGCAAATGAACTGCATTTGCCATGTAGTTCAGGCTAATGTTAAACGCCATATGTAGCACAGGCTGGTCTTGAACTTCTGGCAATCCTCCTGCTTCAGCCTCCAAAGTGCTGGGATTACAGGTGTATATCATCATACCTGGCTGCAGTTTACTTTTTAAACTGTGGTAAAACTGAATCAACCGCATCCAAGGTTGGACGAAATAGTCTCCATCTTCCTCGTTGCTGGCAATCTAAGCCAGTCCATTCTGGAATCCAGAAAGCTTTTATTTAGAATAATATTCTTCTGTTTATTTTAGGAAATATTTTTAAAACATCTGTCTTTCTTGTATGGGGTGTATGAGATGTATTAAGTTACACCAAATAAATCCCACCCTTTTCTTATCTTCCACCCTTCTAATTCTTTCTCACTACTGAGTGTCTTCTACTGAATAGTGATACTTCTTGAGTCTGGGAAATGGTGAATCCTTATGAATCTTTGCCAAAAACACCTGAGCAATGACCTAGTGCTGTTGCTGCTGCTGTAGAAGCCTGTGGAATTGCATATGATGTTTTCAGTTTAGGATATTTATTTCTACTTTTAATGCTACAATGCTTGCACTGTTAGCTAAATACATAGGTGGATGGGACAGTGAGGCTGCAACTTGAATGGCCATTGAAGAGCTAAAAGATGATGGAGTTAAAGTAATAGGACTGGGTTACATAGGGCTGGCTGTACCTGCTCTTACTGACTTCATCTGTTTGCAAAAATAACATGAGCAATTTGGACTTTAAAAGTTAGTTAGTTTTTATTTATGGGGAGATTAGACCCAGGACCTTCTCACTGAGCCACATCCCCACCCCTTTTGAGGATCTCACAAAGTCACTATGTTGCCCAGGCTGGGCTCCAGCTTCCAATCTTCCTGCCTGAGCTTCTCAGAGTGATGTAATTTTAGATGTAGAATATGAACATTTGGAAACTCTGAAATCATGCATGTTTTTGAAGGTTAAAAAGAAGCAGCAAAATTTCTCTCAACTGACCTAACAAGATGCAAGAATCAGGCTCCAGGTTGATGAGGTGCATTAGATGGGGTAAAAATAGCACTGGTGCTTCTCAGGAATCGTTTGATTTTGAAGTTGTCCTATGAGCACAGATAGTCCCTGATGGCTGAGGCAGTAAAACAGTGATAAGGGCAGATGGAATAGCATCTCAGCTACATCTTGGAAAAGAAGCCTGAGAAAGTCAGATGGTGTTCTTTTTATTTATGAACACACCACACACACATACACCCCTCTCTAAGACAAAAATTTAAACCTACTTTTATTCAATTTTAGCCCTATGATGAAAAACATTGTGGGAGGCCTAGGAATCAGGCTTGTCATTCTTCAGCTTTGAAGAGCTAGTTTTAGATAGCACAGAGAGAAGGAGCAGTCTGTGTGAAAGGAAAATGGACAGATGTCTTGTTCTCTCAGAAGGCAGGCTTGATCCCTAAAACTAGTAACACCCCAACTCAGCGAGGTGGCAGTAAGCTCACAGGCTGAGGCAGAATCCCCAAACAACTAAAGACAGAGGTCCAGTTTGGTTTCACTTTACGTGGTTTTCACTTGCATGGGATGGGAAACATCTTCATTCATGCAGCAAACTTCGGTGAAGTCAGCTCTGTGCCTGCTGCTTTTGCAGCGATGACAATGACACCGTTCCTCCTTTATGGCCTTCTTGTAGTGAACTGCCCTGCCAGCTGGTCCTGCCAGGAGGGGCTTCCATCCCACGGATGAGATTTGGAACTTCCTTTCCCCCACCTGGTATCAACGTGGGTCCCTCTCCTTCTGCCCCATTCAGGTTTCTGAGCGGTGGTCATGGCTCGATAAGATGGATTTCTGAGGAGTGAGTGGGAGAGTTGTTTCAGCTTTTCCTTATCCCTGGCAGGAACTCTGACTTTTCAGCTAATGTGGCAGAAGACATCAATAGGAAAAGAAAAATAAGAACTTTCCTTGCCAGCGTTGCTTGGTTACCGCATCAACATTCCTTTGCGGCCCAGCCAAATTCTCTCGGCCTATTTTATAGAGTATTTGTTTTATTACTAAAATTGATCTCTTAAGGAGAAAATATGGAGAACACATGGAGCGCCTGTCAGTTTTATGCTGTTTATTTGGGTTTCCGTTTTTCTAATGACCTCCTTCCTTATTGTCCTTTTCATTCCTAACCTGAGTAACGCCCAAAAGGGAGCACAGCTGACCATCTGTGTGGCTGAATTAAACTTTGTAGCATGAAAAGCAAAACATTACACCTCAAAAGTAGACATCACATCGTGAACTCTGCACAGGGCAAATTTAATTAACTCTGTCCTCGGTGCCTAGCTAAGATCTGTATCTGACAAATGAAAGGTCTTTAATGTATGTTTATTGATTGAATGTGCAACTGACTTCAAATGTTTCCTGAGAGCCGGCATTGTAATGGGTACTATTCATAACTAGAATTTGCTGAAAATTTCTACCCAGGGGACAAAACTTATGACTTCTTCTCTTCTTTCTGAACATTGCACAAGGAAGAGTAACCACTGTGTCATTAGTGCTACGTTTTATTCAACCCAAGAAAATCCTGTGTGTTTGGCTGCGGTAACAGCAACGGCTCTCCATCTGGCATTGTGAAAAGATATTCGCTGGGACCTCCTAGATGGCTGGATGCTCTGCTATCCAAATAGCTCCAGATCAAAAGACTGGGTCATTGTCCCCATCTGTCAGGGCAGTTTTATTCAAAACAGGGAGTCTCTCATCTTTCTTTTTCCCAGACACATGCACACTCAACTGAAGACTGTTTATGAAGCAAACTGCCCTAAAAACAAGAACTGGAAGTTTATTTATTCATTCCTTTACTCAGCCAGTCAGGGTTTCTCAAAGCATACACTTCTCCTGAGATTTTGTAAAAGTGCAGATTTAGAGCTACTAGGTTTGCAGTGAAGCCTCAGAGTCTGATTACTAAACAAGCTCCCTTACTTAGATCAAGCCTTGAAGTATCATCCATGGACTGGTAAATTTGGCATCATCAGAAGCTTGTGAGAAATGCTACCCCAAACCAAGTGAATCAAAACCTGCATTTTAAACAAGAGCCCCACTTTATCATGTGATGAACACCACTCCACTATTTAATTAGCTGACAAAATAAATTATAGGCAGAGGTCCCCTAATGGGCAGGGGTAGTAGGGATTAGAAAGTAGGGTCAGGTAGATTTATTGTTCCATTTTTCATTTCAAAACTCTTTTAAGTCTCTGTGCCAACGTAGTATTGATGCTCTTCAGAACACACATGGATGCCTCTTTGTTCAGTCATTTAGTGGCATGATATCCTTTTTCTTTCTCACCGTGATTGCCATTGTCACTAAATACAGGGGTCCATTGGAACAACAAATCTCCTTCTCAAAAGAACTCCACTGTAGGTTAAGAGAAAAAGTGTCACCAGAAGAGGCATCCTGTGTCCTACCTTGTCAGAATGATTAACAGTTCATATGAAATGCTAGGAGAGCAGAGCTTCTGTTTGCTTGCCTGTAACGTGGAGATGATGGCTTCCCATACAGCCTTATGTTGAGGAGCGTGAAACGTATGTGTGGAGGAGCTTTGAAAACATTACAAAATATTTATGTGATTTAAAAACAGCAATTTGGAGAAAACATCATGTGTATTACAGTGGAAGAGAGATATGGGTTCAAAATTTAGTCTTTACCATCTACTAACTCGGATTTGTGGCAAATCATTTCGAGTTGACCTCAAATTTCTTTTCTATAAAATAGCCATAACTTCTACCATACAATAATTAGAAATGTTGGTGACATAGAGTCAGGTGCATAGCAGAGTTTAGTAAATGGCAACCAAGAGCAGCAGATTAAGGGACTTAAGCCTCCAAAGATGATTTCTCCTTTGGGGAACCTGTTCGATGGGGCGACATGAAAGGGTGATTTTAATATGGTTAAGGTCTTTGGTAAATGCCCATCCAATTCAAGAGACTGATATCTTGAAGTTTATTATTTTAAGTATTCTAGAAGAAAAGTCCCCAAACTTCAAACAAGGTTTTAATATTTCTTTAAATATCTGAGTACCAATCTCTGCAGAATTTTGAGGATTTGCCGTGATTATTCTGTATCATTCACATAATTGCCATCTGTGCTGCCAGACAGATCCTTTTTTGAAAGCCTGTCACAGTAAGAGGTGTCCCTGCAAGTGGACACTCCAGGCCAAAGGGAAATAGCAAAATTAGTGGTACCAAGGTCATGCTCTGAGGAGCGTGGGAATTGATGGTACCCTCATTATCAGAATAACAGAACAACAAATCATCTTTGCTCAAGACATAGGGAGGCAGCTGCTGGACTGTTACTGCTTTAGTGTTGGCAGTCAAGCATTAGAGACAGAGGGACTATTGTCCATGTTGAAAATATGTCTTCACCATCCTGTCTCTGTCTTCACAACCTCTAGCTCTTGCTTTTATTTTGGAAATGCTGTTTAAGACCCTCAGTTTTCTTAAGATTCTTCAGGCAGACTGGGCCTTTGGAAAGGTTTTTTGTTTTTTTGTTTTGTGTCGTTTGTTTGTCTGTTTCTTTTCATGACTGCCCATCTTCTCCCTAGAATTTGCAGTTTTTATGCGACATACTTGCAGGTGATGTTTCAGAGTATCTGGTATGTGATTCCACACATTCTCAGGTAGTGTCATGTGATTTTTTTTCCACCTGACTGTCTTTGTAGGGCAGGAGATATATGCTCAAGGCCATGTGAGTAGGAGGATAAGGAACCATCTCCTAGAAAAGGTATTTCAGTGGAACCCAATTAGGAAGAGATGGGGTGAAGAGGGAGGAGTTGAGCAGGCAGGAAGAGAAGGGAAGAAGTACTTGGTGGCATGGCCCGCGCTCTGAATAAAGAGCAGGGTCTGTAGGTAAGAACTGAGATAATTTAGGAGTATCGTTCCGCTTTAATGATTTAAGAGTAAATGCACTGGTGTTTTCAGATCCAGCATGGCAGTCACCTTTGCTCCAGGCAAAGTCTGATGAAAGGCACCCTGATGTTCTGAGTAAACCTTTTCCTGGGGACAGTGGGGGCTTCAACATTAGTATCGTGACTGTCAAAGGTGCTCCTTGTTGCAACATTGCCTGTGACATAACAGCATAAAGGATGCATCAAAGGGAGGCAGCTGGTTTCACTGCTTAGGTAACTATCTTGGACCATCCAGGCCAAGTCAGTGTTGGCTCTGCCCTTGTGTCAGCCTGCCTCACAGCTCGTATTGCTTGCAAGTTATGAGCTCAAAGAACGGCTTGATCACCATTCTGGTAAGAAGCTAGAAGGTGATCCTAAGTCCTAAGTCCTTGAAGTCTGCTGATGCTCTCATGGTTGCCTCGGCTCCTGGCAAGCCCATGTGTGTTGAGAGCTTGTCTGCCTGTCCTCCTCTGGGTTGCTTTGCTCTTTTGATATGAGACAGTTGCTGTGCCAGTTATCAGGGAAGTGGACAAGAAGGCTTTTGGAGCTGGCAAGGCCACTAAGTCTGCCCAGAAAACTCAGAAGGCTAAGTGAATGTTACCCAACGCCTGCCACCTCGCCTTCATCGGTAGAGGAGGAGCAGTCTCAGGGATGCTTGTCTCCATTGGCCACTTAAATTTCATAGTAAAAGACTAGTTAATGACAACAATGCATCATAAGATCCTTAGAAGGGAAGGAGACTATGGTGGACTGACTAGTCGTGTACGTGTTTGTGACTGTTTAAATTAGTTGTTTTTAAAATTGGTCCTTTAATAGAAACAACTTGACTAGAAAGAATCTGTCATAGAATTTTGAGACCCACTAAAACAAAGTTGAATGAGAATAAAGGTAGGAATAAAGCAGTTCAATGGGATTGTGCTCCGGCTCCTTCTTAACAGGTTACACAGTGGTCTTTTCTGGATCTAGCCTCAATTCTTTGCTCACATTTTTAGGGTCTGACCTGTGAGTGGGTTGGTTACCTCTTCTTTAGGTCAAGACCGCAGCTCCCGGCCTTCACCTTTAGTCATTAGCAGTCTTTAGGGAGTACATGTATAAAAGGTAGGGGACATACAGCTCTGGATAAAGGGAACTTCCTGAAAGACAGCAGTAAAAACAGGTAGAAAAGCTTCATTTTTAAAGAATTTACACAAGGCCATGTGAAATGAGCATTTACCATGGATCTACAAACTAGATTTGAGTATCCATTGTGCCCGTTGCTAGCTATAGGACCTTGTTAGGCAAGACATTTTATCTCCTGGAAGTCCAGGGGGGAATGATGCCTGCTGTAGGTATGCTAGACCTACTACTAAACTGTAAACTTCCCTAGATTTTTGTTAGTATCAAATGAAATAATGGAGAACATCAAAGATTTTGAAGTTGTACTGTCCATTTTGGAAGCTACTAGCCATGTGTGATTACTTAAATTAACTGAAATGAAATAAAATGTAAAATCCAGTTCCTCAATAATGCTATCTACTTTTCAAGTGCTTAGCAGGAACATATGGCTCATGGCTGCCGTATTGTACAAATATGTAGAGCTTTTACATTATCGCAGAAAGTTCCACTGGCTAACTTTATCTAAAGTATGATATTAAGAATACAATGATAGCACCCTGTAGAAGCGACATGTTAGTTGGGGATTTTTGAGAAGACCCAGAATGCACCCATTAGCTAAAGTAAAATGAAGGATTTGACTAATTCAGGAAAAGCAAAAGGATCCAAATGTCAGGAAACAAAGCTGAGCTTCAGGATGAATTAGAACTGTGTCCTGGAATGTGACTGGAACTAAAGAAGCCATTTTCCCCTTATCACTGTCTGTCTCATTTTCTCCTGTGTTCTTCTCCTTGAGGCCACTTGGTCTCTTCTCTCTGCTTCTATGTGTCAAGAGCTCCTGACGGCTACTGCTTCCCTTTCCCCTCCTCTTTCTCCTCCCTTCCTTTCCTTTTCAGCTCTGCAGATCAACACTCTCAGTTGCCCTATACAAGGTCCATACAGGGCTGAACCTCCACATTCACTACCTGAATGAAGGTGACAGAGAGAGGAATGCAAGTTAGAAATCAGGTCTAAGCTTTTTATCATTTCTGAAATGTGAACAGCACACTCACAAGTTCCCTTTTCTCTTCTGCCTTTAGGAAAGAACATGAAGTTCCCTTGGAAATCACTCAGGAGGAAGGTGGATGGGCCTATTTAAGAGAGAGTGAAATCTGCAGGCCGCAAGTCTGGGGCCCGAGGGCTGGCAGTGGAAAACCCTGTTGGTCTGTGATCTCTCACTGAAAAGTTCCAAGTGCCTTTTTGCTTCCTGCAAACGAAAGGAAGAGAAGGAAAACACCATGTCCATAGCCCTGAAACAGGTGTTCAACAAGGACAAGACCTTTCGGCCCAAGAGGAAATTTGAACCTGGCACACAGAGGTTTGAGCTCCACAAACGGGCTCAGGCATCCCTCAACTCGGGTGTGGACCTGAAGGCTGCTGTGCAACTGCCCAGTGGGGAAGACCAGAACGACTGGGTGGCAGTGCACGTGGTGGACTTCTTCAATCGGATCAACCTCATCTATGGCACCATCTGTGAGTTCTGCACTGAGCGGACCTGCCCCGTGATGTCAGGGGGCCCCAAATATGAATATCGGTGGCAGGATGACCTCAAGTATAAGAAACCAACAGCACTGCCAGCTCCCCAGTACATGAACCTCCTCATGGATTGGATTGAGGTCCAGATCAATAATGAGGAGATATTTCCAACATGCGTGGGTAAGTCCATGACCAACTTCTCAGGTTGTTTGTCCTATGTACCCCCAAACTCTGCAAATTTACAGAATTAATCCTTCCGGAGCTGGCTATGACTGCCAGATAACACCTGTGTCAGTGGTCTCCTAAATCATATTGGTCCTATTCCTGTAATGTCTTTCTCTATATGTAAAACTAAATTGAAACGAAAAGAATTAACTTGTGGACCTCAATGATACATGTTTTACATGCTAGGAACACTAGGGAAATATTAGTCTTGCTCTTATTGGCTTTCTTAGGACTAGACACCAAGCCCATCCAGTTGTCCTGTTAAGTTTTTATTTTTTGCCTAATTGACTAGTTAAGGTAATGTTGACTTGGGTATAATTTCTGGCAGTATATACCTTTCAGGATTAAGAAATCCAGTTTGAGGATATATGGATTTGTTTGGGGAGCAAGCAAACAGGAATTCACATCCTGGGAAAATGAAAATCCTAGCATTCTCTTTCCTCTTAATCATAGGTTATTAATCCCGTACTCTACTGTTAACCCTTGCATCGCTGCTAGACCTTTTGGGACACTTGAAATGCAAGTGCTTTTGTTTGCTTTGTGCTTTAGGCCATAAAACTCAATGGGAAGCACCAAACTTTCTCCAGCCCTTACATTTCTTTATGCTTCTGGACATTGGATTTCCTACACACTGATGGGCTGAATTTAGAATTCAGTGCTGTAAGACTGAAGCTCCACAAGAATGAGTGGTCTCCTGCTTCCATGGTCATTCCTGTACTGCCCAGCACTGTGCCTTGGACCCTACATGGGCCCTCAGGAAATATTTCAGGAATGACTGAATAGATACTGTCCAATTAGGAAGCATTCTTAAATAGCTCTGAGATTGCGGAGGTGCAAAAAAGTACATTTGAAACACATGTGAAATCACCTCTAGCTTGGGGATGTCCCCATGTGGCAAGGAACACCGAGAAGGGGACGTATGGAAGTAATTAAGTTTACATCAGGAAAAAAGTGTATAAATTGATTGCTGCAGTATGGTCCATCTTGAAATACTCAGCGCACAAGTTTATCAGACTCCTCATGTTGCTTTGGCTTATCCAGTTCGTTCTTCCTCCCGAGCCTCATGAACAGGAAGTGGCAGGGGATGAAGTAGAACAAAGGAAGAAGGCAGGTTCAAAAACTCCCATGAGCATAGCACGTTGGAAGGGTAGGAATTCCTTAGGTTCTTGTCTTTATGCACTCTCATTGACTGTCAGAGGCTACTTATGGCACTGAGAGGAATTTTTCTTTTCTATGAGTCTTACAGGTAGCTATCAGAGCTCTGTGTACAACATAGGGTAATAATAAAGATAAATAAATGTGGGCAAGGAGGCCTCTCTTTGTGCTTCCCTTTATCTCCTCCTGGGTGCTCTGAACTCTGGTCACTTCTGCTTTCTGGCAGCTATGGTTACCACATGGCTTTGCTAACCAGAAACCTTAGCATAGAACTACACAGAGTAAGGCAGCTTCTGGCTGTCTGCTTGGAAACAGGGCATCACAACTGGTTTTAGACTTTGCTTGGAGGAAAAGGGTGCATGCCTTCATGGTCCCCAGATAACTGACTGTGCTTTCTTTTTCTAGACACATCCTTGTGTCATTCAGCATGTTCAGGGGGAAAAGCTGAATCTTCTCTTCCTGTTCTACCTAATGTATGCTCTATATCACAATAATAATTAATATTCTGAGAAATCTTAATGTGATTTTCATCCCAATGGAAAAATACACTTGGAAATTGCTGAGCGAATTTGATTTCCTTACCACAGGATTTTACATATGTCAGTGTGTCCTATGAATTTCCAAAGAGCGAATATGTTAGTATATGGTGTTTCTGATTTGACCTAGTACTTTTTTTTTTTTTTTTAAGTGAAACACCATTGATACTTTTTGGGAAAAGTTAAGCTGTATAAATCAGAGTTGTCAAACTTGTGTATATCAAATCACTTGAGCTTTCTATTTAAAATATAATTTCTTCAGTCCTCTCCCTTAACAATTAAATTAAAATCTCTTAGGTGTGAGCTAAGAAACTGCACTTAAAAAAAAAAACCTACTGTGTGGTCACTAGGTCACTACATTGAATAACTGATCTCTAGAGCTGTTCCTCCTACCTAACGGAAAATGTGTATCCTTTGACCAATATCTCACATGCTACTCCCCATCCTCCTGGTAATTCCCATTCATCTCTGCTCTTATGAATTCAGCTATTTTAGGTTCCACGTAGAAATGAGATCATAGGATGCTTGGCTTTTGGTGCTTGGCTGTTTTTGTTTGACATAATTTTCTCCATGTTTTTCCACAAGTAACAGTATTTCTCCCCTTTTAGAGGATAAATAGTACTCTACTGTATATATGCCACATTTTCTTTGTCCATTCATTCACTGGATATACTGCATATACAACTTTGTTAGGTATATACCGTATGTTGAGTGGAGATACATATATATGATATAAATATATATGTATGATATAAATATATATGTAACACTTTATCTATTTATGTACATTGGCCATATGCTTGTCTTCTTTTGTGAAATGTCTACTCAGATCCTTTGTCAGTTTTTAACAGCCCTGTTTCCTACTTTTGAGGTGTTCATAAGTTCCTTATGAACCTTCAGTTTTATAAAGCATCCACCACTCTTCTGCTTATTATGATCACCTGGAAAGCTTTTCATTCCACTGAAAATAGACAAGTTCTTACTGTGGTTTTATCCAAGTTCTCTCCTATAGTTACCCACTTCTTTGTCTAGTGAATTCTCATGCACCCCTAGGGGTCCAGCTGCAATACGATGTCCTCTGTGAAGGCTTTCGCCTGTTAGAATCTAGCCAGGCCTGGTGGTACATGCCTGGTGTTCTAAATACTAGGAGGGCAGAGGTAGAAAAATCACTTGAGCCTTTGACTTTGAGACCAGGCTAGACAACACAGCTAGACCCCTTTTCAAAACCAAACCAAACCAAAACAGAAAAAGAAAGTTAAACTCCCTAACGGTAAAGAATATGTCCTGCTCATGTGAATATCCCAGCACTATGTCCAATCCTGAGGCATTATGTGATACCTCATTGGGCAGATGGATGGATGAATGTGTGGATAGATGGAAGGATGGGGAAATAATCTTTCTAAAGTTCTAACATATGCATGGCAGTGATTGTCAAAGCAAAGTTTAACCAATATCTTTGAATCCTTTGTTACCATTCCTGAATATTTCCTAAACTTACACAGATTTTTTTTTCACCTCCTCTGTTTAACTTTTCCAAAGTGAAATATTAGGGGGTCAGTAAAAACTACCACACTGTGGGAGTCTTTTTCAGAATCCTGCTTACCTCTGTGATTTGCTTTCAGATGTTATTGTTGCTGGCTTTTAGAACAATGTATTTTTAGGAGCCACTTTCTCTGCTACATTTAATTTCCTCCTCCTCTTCCTCCTCCTGATTCCAGCCTACTTTTTTTCCTTTTGATCTTTGGGCTGTCATGAGTCATTATCATGGAAATGATCAAGATGTCTGTCAGGATAAAGTAAAAAAAAAAAAAGAATTCTAGGCAAACAACAGGCCCAGGGAGGATGAGAAGTGAGTTCTGTTTAGAATTTCAGCTTGGAATCCTGGGCATATTTCTGCGTTCTTGCCTGGGAACTGGGGTAGCGGGTGGGGCTTAGTCTTTACCTCCTCCCCACTGTGATCCAAGGAAATAGAAGCAGAAAATACTGACAGATGTGAAGGCTTCGCCCTTGGTTAGGTATTAAAGGATATGAACAGCTGTTGATCTCTGCCATTGAAACAGTGAGGAAAGAAATGCTTTCATGTGTTGCTAGATTCAAGTTTAACTAGGAGCCCCATGCTATTCCAGAAGTCAAACTTTCTCAGATGAGAGTACCAAACTCCCTTGTAAACCACAGTTTTCTCCAGTCACCCTCCAACCCCCCAGACTACCTTTGTTAGAAATCCAACAGATGTGTCTGTTAAAGCCCTTAAAACAGCAGTAATTAAGAAGCAAGGGCCACCTTTTCTTGGATCCTCTCTTTAACCACCAGTAGAGATAACAACCAACACAGTAAAACAGAAAGTCACAGACTAAAAAATTCTTTTGCCTAATTATAATAATTTCTGTGTTCTAGCCCCCAGCTTCCCCTTTTTCCTGCTAGATAATAGGATTTAAGAAAGGAAATGAGTAGAAAACTTAGAACTTCTCTGACTCACGTTTTTTTTTTTAAATCTTTGATAAGGAGGAATAAGAACTTGTAAAATGCAATTACATGCTCTCACCTACCTCTGTAGTTTTATAATAAATGGGAGTCAGAGCAAGAAAGATCAGGGAAAGGAAGGAAAAAAGCAAATTCACAATCTGTGGAGCCTGCTAAATATCAGGCACTATACCTGCCACTGTTAATCTTTCTTAATTCTTCCAACAGCTCAATGAAGTGAAAATAAAATTAATATTCCATTTCACTGGTGAAGAGGCCAACATTTAAACAAGCTAAGGAGCTTTCTCTAAGGTAGACAGCTAATACACAATTTAGGGTTCTGTATTTGAGCTGGAGAGTTATCAAAAATCTATGCCCTTATGGTATATTATCTTTTTCATTGATTTTCCTTCATGTGGCTGGAAGCTTTTCATTGTTTGGTTTTAGGAGGATGCTTAGGACAGCAAAGCATTTTTAAGTCTGCTTTTTTTTCTATAACTTTTAAATGAATAATTCTTCTTTTGGCCTTGGCTCCTTAAAATAAAAACAAAAACAAAAACACTCACCCCTGTGAGTGTGTCTAGGTGCTTCTGTAACCATTCCTGTGCTCCAGTCTAAGATTAGCAGACATGGCCTAGCCTCAGGGAAACCCTTTGAGGGCCCACAGCTACCTACTGCTACCACTGGATCCTGCATTCACTCATTCATCCTGTCAGTGTCTGCTGTGTACTGGTTTAAGCCTAGGTCCTGCCTGTTGCCAAAAGCACAGCAAGTAAAGTACCTGTCCTTGAGCAGCTTACGCAATGTCCAAATATCTAATTGCTCTAAATTGCTCTTTATGTTTTTCTAAAATGAGTATTGTTTTCAGTAGTCAAGTACATTGTTAAAATAGTTGCGTCCCCTTGGCAGCCTTCTCACGAGACCGTATCTGATTTCCTCATTTCTCAAAATATTTGTGCCAAAGAGTGTGAGAATGTACAAATGTCTGTGGGTATGAACCTTTCAGATGTGAGGTATTGAGGGTCTGAGCTTATAATTAGGCTTTACATTTTAACTTTTTATTTTCTTTTGTATATCTCCCTCATATTTTTTTTTATTTTGACATAAATCTATATAACATTGGCAAGATAGAATGTATATAAACAAAATGTATTTAATAGAACTAGGACTGGACGTGTAGACAGAGACTTGGGTTTAATCAACTGGCCCTGCCACTCAGAAGCTGCTTTGTGACACTGCTTCGAAGTCTCCACCTCTTCATTTATAAACTAAAGATTAGAGTTTTGACTTTAAGGAGCTGTTATAAGGATTAAATGTGCAATGTGAGGCAAAATACCCACACCACACCAGATCCTGAAACAAAGAGGTGTTGAAAATAGGGCCAGGGATTTAGCTCAGTGGTGCCATGCCTGCCTCCCGAATACAAGGTCCTGAGTTGGATCCCCAGATTTGCAAGGAAAAAAAAAAAAAAAGAATAGAAAGAAAATCAATGTGTTAGTTGTTTCTCTCTGTTCATGCATTTCTACATAACTCTCAACCAAAACTCTGGGAGATAGTAGAAAATTTCTGAACAGTGTTTAAAGAATAATATACACTTTTGAAGACTCGACAAGATTTAGAATAATTATCAGTCATTGTTGCTGAGTTGCTTTGTGATCGTGGTCACAAATACTTCAGGTAGACATCACTCAAAGGCTTTGGAAAATTCCAATGTTTCTTTAGAAACAATTCCAGGGGAGACAACTATTAAGAAGGGTTTTCCATCTTGGTTCTCAGAAAATGGAGCACTAAATCTGTATGTGTCCAATTCAAACCAGCTAACCTCAGCAGAGAGTGGTTACACAGGTTAGCTAGAGAAAGAGAGAGAAAGCCTACTAATTATAGCGAGGACAGCCCAAGTCATTAAAACCAAGGTCACTTGGATTAGAGTTATTGAGGATGGGGTAAGTGTCCTCAGACTATTCACTGACAGGAGTGGACAAACTTCCTAGTCACCTCCCCATAGCCTTGTAAACTGGCACATTTTTTTCAATATTCTGGAAACGTGATTTGCTTTTGGGATCTGGTAAATGATTTGGTTCCCCAAGAATTTACTACTTGGTGTGGCATCGTATTAAAGTACCATTTTCTGAACACATACTACCTTGACACTTTATGTACACCATGTCACTTAACTGGTAAAACAATTCTGTGAGAAAAGAAGGAAAAAAAAAAGGAAACAGCTTTTGTAAATAGGGAGGGATGGAAAGGAGGGAAAGGGAATGGGAAAAAAGAAGCTCTAAGATATATCATATACAGGTAAAAATTCTCAATGATGAATGTGACCATAATGTATACCTAAAATGTACCAATAAAGTCAATATAAAAAACAGTTCCACAAAGCAGATAGTATGATTTCTGTTTCACAGATGAGAAAAAATAAAATACTCAAAAATATTCAATAATGTGCCCAGGATCACACAGGCAGAACAGAGAACACAGCTGCACCCCTTTATGAATCTCAACTACTCCAACATCTTATGTCTGTAGTATGTTATCTTAAAATCAACGTCATCCAAATTTGCCAATACCTGTTGCAGCCTATTCTTTTTTAAGACATTTCATCTTTATATTCTGATATTACTTATTTGTTCATTAGTCTGTTCATGGAAAGCATGTAGAAACAGGTGAATCCTCCCCTTAAACACACACACAACCACTACTGGTCCCTGGAGAATCGATGATTCATTGTGGAGGGTCACAAAACCCTCCCACCTCATGAAGTCAACACAGCAGTGACTTGGTGACTGAGCTAAAGAGGACAGTGTTAAATAACCACCCCTGCTCAAAACATCCCAAGAGATACCTTTGTAAAGGGCCTCCAGTGTGAAGAAAAAATCAGAGAGGACGAGGAGTGGAGACAGGGAGCCCCAAGTGCCTAGGAGACTGCCCGACAAGTAAAGGCTAATTATCTGCTGTCCTGACCTGCACTGAGTTCTCTATTACCTGTGCTGTGTAATTTTAATGGGACTGTATCTCAGGTGACGAGGTGTTACATCGCAGTACCAGCTGGGAAGGGAAATAGGATATATGATAGTCAGAGGGCGCTAGAGATGGAAACACAGCCCATGACTGAGTGGGGATCGAGCGTCTGCTCCTTTTACCCCATTGCTGGTTGGTCACGTTCATCCATTTCATCAACAAAGGCCACACTGTGGAGGTCAGTGGTGGTTGGTGCTGGCCAGCTCAGCATCAAGTGTGAAGGGACTAAACAGCAGGGTCTTGAGCCCAGAGGGCTTCTCTCTGTTCCCCACAATGCCCTACCTCCCCTCTAGGGTATAAATGTTTCAATGAGTGTCATTTTGACAGGAGGCCAAATTATTATACTGCCTGGGACCTCCATATGTGGAGAATGATTCATGAGCTTTTCCCTCACAATACCTTTGTAGGCATATAGTGTTGACTATAAAGGCCTTTGCAAAAAAGGATCTCTGTTGTTTTTGCTTAGAAATCTCATGCTAGTTTAAATTTGAATCAGTTATTCTGTTCATGTTTTCTTTCCCATATCTGATTTCCCCATGGCTCTTTAATAAAATGAATACTTTAGGAAGATGATTCAGTTTGGGAATGGGATGGAGTGGTTAAAAGAATTAGACATATTAGTCTCTGTAAAGACCTGAGTTGAGTCCTACTCATTGACTTTTAGTAGCACATGCTCAGTCTCTCGGTGCCTGTTTCCTCTTCTATAAAATGCATGTAAGAGTATCTATTTTATGGGACTGCTGAGAGTATTAAATGACATGGAAGTAGGCACCTGGCTCAATGTTGGGACATAAAGCAGGTATGCTGAAAATGTACTTCTGTCTATACCGCAATCTTAATGTGACAAAACCCACTCATCGGGTGAACTGAGGTGAAGACAGGCAAGGACCCAGGGTGAAAATCAATAATGATGCCAAGCACTTGGTATTCAGTTGATCGTCCACATTCTCCTCACCTTCTACTACATCCTGTTAAACCAGTGAGACAATAGGTAGACATTCGTGGGATGAGACTGACTTGCTTGGCCCTGAGGAAGCAGCCCTCAGTGGAATTGCAGAAAAAATCTCACCTGTGCAGCATATGTGGCTTGCACAAAGCCAGTTCCACTTTCTTGTTCCTGCTACAGAAGAAAGGACCCTGCATAGCCCTCTGACAAAGGACTCACCAGATAGGTAAGAACTGCTGTAAGTGACTGGCTGATGCCACATAATGCATATTAAAGAACACGCATATTCCTGAAAATTTTGAGGCAGTTTGCTTTTATTTTTTTGTCACTTGGTTTGTACTTTCATTTCTCAGTGAAAGGTTAATATTTAAAGAGAGCTTGGCAAAGAACCCTTTTCTTGTATGAACATCTCCTTTAGTGGTACGTCTAATTGATCCTTACTAAGTTCATGCCTTTGGAAGCTGAAATATTTGCCTTTATGAATAGACAAATTAGATTTATTTTGTTTCTCAGGTAAAGGAAAAAAAAAAACTTCTCTAAAGAAGCCGTGGGTTTTTGTGTTTCTCTGTTACCTCGGCCACATCTCTAGTACTGGAGATGATTTAAGGGGGAAGCTCCAGTCAATTCCAGGTGTTCATTTTTCACCTGTTTCCTGTGCTGTATTCTCTGACAGTCTGTTGGCAGTGGCAGCCTCCTGCCTGGCTTCTGGTCCAGCTGAAGCAATGAAGCCCCAGAGTCCAATGTAACAGCACAGAGAGGATTCACTAAGAATGACTTAGGAATGACTTCCATCACCTTGACTGCCTGTCCCAGCAGACCCCTGCCACACCACCAGGAGCAGAGGGAAGAATGCTGTTTACTGTTGGGTGTTCACCTGTTATGGCCTCCAGAGAAGCTATTCGTGTCTGTCCACCTAAAAGGGGAAGGAAAGGTTTACCCCGAGGGCATCTGTCTTCCCACTTCGCTGAAGGGAAACATGAGCAAACAGGTCCGAAATACATACCAGGTCACTAGGAACAGCTATCTCTATGTAGGAAGTATCTGTGAAAACACCTGAGATACCCGCTGGCTTTATTTCTGTTTTCCAAAAATGGTGTGAAGGCAAAGGGCTCATTTCTGGGTCTAGTTTAAATCTTCCTTCTCTAAATGCAAAGACCATGGTAAACCTCAGACCCCTATGAGCCTGTCTCCTTTGGGAAGTGAGACAATCCAATAATACTCTCCTGGTAAGGTTATGAGAATTAGGTGGCATAATGCACATAAAGTGAATTAGTGCGTTTCCTGTAAGAAAATTAAGTGCTGGATACATTACAGTTTAACTTCCTTTTTATGGTGACATAAACAAGGGAGGACCTCTGATTTATTACAGTGCATACTGCTTGACTATGAATTCTCCTATGAAGGAGAATTTTGCCTAAAGTGTCCCTTGCACATTTATTTTTTTAAATTGAGTTTTGCTACATTTTAGGTATACAGTACAGTTACATTCATCATTGGGATCTTGTACCTTTACCTGACAGGTCTTGGTTCTCATTTTTTCCCCTTGTCCCTGCCCTCCCTACACCCCCTCCTCCCGTTCCCATTTACAAACACTTTATTTCCATTTTTTCATTTTCTCATATTTTTTTTCTTTTCCCTTATTTCCTTTCCCCTACCCTTCCCACTTTCCCTACACCTTTAGCCCTTTTCTTCCTATTTCACATTGTCAATTATCTCATTAGGATCTTATGTACTATTACAGTTTTTCACACCAGAGAAACTATTTGGTATTTACACATGTGTGACTTACTTATTTCACTTAAGAGTATATCCTCAATATGTATCCATTTTCCTATGAATGAATCTAATTTCTCATTCTTTATGGCTGAGTAGTATTCCATTTTATAGAAAAACCACATCTTCTTTATCCAGTTTCCAACTGATGGATAATGGGCTGTTTCCAAGTTTTAGCTATTACAAACTGTGCCACTATAAACATAGGTGTGCATATGTCACTGTGATATCATTCTTTTAATTCTTTTGGAAAGATACCCAGCAGAGGGTACATCTGGATTTGTTTTTGTGTCTTCCAATCTGTTCCACTGATCCTCAGATCTGTTTCTTTGCCAGTACCAAGCTGTTTTTATCACAGTTGCTTTGTAGTATAGTTTCAGATTGGGAATTGTTATACCTGCTACCATGTGTCTGTTTTCTAGAATGGCTTTTGCTATTGTAGGTCTCTTCTGGTTCCAAATGAATTTTTGGATTCTTTTTTCTAGTTCTGTGAAATATAATGTTGGAATTTCAATTGCCATTACATTGAAGCTGTATAGCAGTTTTGGTAGTATGGCCATTTTCACTATGTTGATTCTTCCTACCCAGGAGCAGGGGATACCTTTCCATTTTCTTATATCCTCTTGATCTCTTTTTCAAAGTGCTATAGTTTTTAGTGTAGAGGTCTTTTGATTCTTTTTGTTAGGATGATTCCTAGATACTTCTTTTTTTTTTTTTTTTTGGATGCTATTGTGAAAGGAATTATTTCCCTAATTTCTCTCTCAGTAGTTCTGTTATTTGTGTACAAGAAGGCTATTGACTTTTGGGTGTTGACCTTGTATCCTGCTACTCTGCTAAAAGTGTCAATTAAGTCTAGAAGTCTTTTGGTGGAATTTTTTGGGTCATCAATGTAAAGTATCATATTGTTAGCAAATAATGACAGTTTAAATTCTTCCTTTCCTATCTTTACTGCTTTAATTTCTTTTTCTTGTCTAATTGCTATGGCTAATGTTTCCAGAACTATATCAAAGAGGAGTGGTGATAGTGGGCATCCTTGTCTTGTTCCTGATTGTAGCATGAAGGTTTTCAGGTTTTGGCCATTTAATATGATATTGGCTCTTGGTTTTTCATAGATAGCCTTTATTAACTTGAGATATAGACTATCTATTCCAATTTTTTTCAGGGTTTTTACCATGAATGGGTGTTGAATTTTGTCAAATGCTTTTTCTGCATCTATTGAGAGGTCATATGGTTTATGGTTTTTGTCCTCGATTCTGTTAATATAGTGTATTACATTTATTGACTTACGTATGTTGAACCATCCTTGCATCCCTGAAATAAATCCAACTTGGTCAGGATGTATGATCTTCTTGATGATCCTCTGTATTCTGTTTGCTAGTATCTTATTAAGGATTTTTGAATCTATATTCATTAAGGAGATTGGCCTGTGGTTCTCTTTTTTAGTTGCGTCTTTCCCTAGTTTGGGAATCAAAGTGATACTTGCTTCCAGGAATGAGTTTGGAAGTATTGCTTCCATTTCAATTTCATTGAAAAGTATGAAGAGTAAAGGCAGTAGTTCTTCTGCAAATGTTTTGTAAAATTCAGCTGTGAATCCATCAGGACCTGGGCTTTTCTTTGTTAGTAAATTTTTAATTACATTTTCAATTTCACTGATTGTAATTGGGGTGTTTAAAATGTCTTTATTTTCTTTGTTCAACTGTGGTAATTCATAAGTATCTAGAAATCTGTCCATTTCTTCTGTTTTCCATTTTATTAGAGTACAGGTTTTCAAAGTAGGTATTGACTATTGTCTGGATTTCTGTTGGATCTGTTGTGACTTCACCTTCTTCATTCCTAATTGCATGGATCTGAGCCTTTTCTTTCCTTTTTTTGATAAGGTTAGCTAAGAGTTTATCAATTTTATTTATTCTTTCAAAAAACCAACTCTTCAATTCATTTATTTTTTGTATCATTATCTTGATTTCCATTGCATTGATTTCTGCTCTAATCTTTATAATTTCCTTTCTTATTCAAGCTTTGGGCTTTTTTTTTTTTTTTTTGCTCTTGTTTTATGGGAGTCTAAGATTCATCATTAGGTTGTTTATTTGAGCTCTCTCTGTTTTCCTAGTGTGGGCATTCAGTGCTATGAATTTTCCATGTAGAACTGCTTTCATTGTGTCCCACAGATTCCTGTATGTTGTATTGGCATTTTTCGTTTATTTGTAAAAACTGTCTGATTTCTTCTTTAATTTTCTCTGTGATCCATTGATTGTTCAGGAGAGTGTTGTTCAATTTCCATGTGTTTGAGAAGTTCCTATGGTTTCTTATGCTATTGATCTCCACCTTAATTGCAGTATGATCTGATAGTATACAGGGAATAACTTCGATTCTCTTGAGTTTTTCAAACCTGTTTTGTGAGCTAGTATGTGGTTTATCTTGGCAAATGACCTATGCCTTGCACATTCATTTTTTAACTGAAGTAAAAATTGAGAAAAACTATTGATTAAAGACATTTTTTTTTCTTTTTGGTTTTTTGAGACAGGGTCTCACTATGTAGTTGAGCCTGACCTGGAACTCATCATGTAGCCCAGGCTGGTCTCAAACTCACAGCGATCCTCCTGCCTCAGCCTCCCAAGTGCTGGAATTACAAGTGTGCACCACCATGCCCAGTCTATTAAAGACATTTTTAATATCCATTAGGATATCAGTTAATAAAAACCAGAATTTTGAGGGCAGGGACAAGGGGAAAAAAATGAGAACCAAGACCTGTCATGTAAAGGTACAAGATCCCAATAATGACTGTAACTGTACTGTATACCCAAAATGTACCAGTAAACTCAATTAAAAAAAAAAAAAAACAGAATAGCAACTGAAAGCAGTAGGTTCCATTTTTATGTAAGGCAGTAATTTTAAAATATAAAATAAGGTAATAGTTATATTAACCTAAGATTTATTACCAAGTCTGTGTCCTTTATTATATATTTTCTAATCCTCACAGAATCACAGAATCGTGGTTAACTATTATTGGTATACCTATTTCAAATGAGGAAATTTAGATTATTTCTTCTTCCAAGTCACCTTTGTAGTGAATATTAATACAGGCTTAGAATACAGACCTTCTTAACTACAAAGTTATAAAACCTTCTGTTAAACAGCATTCAGTGAAATTATAACATTCTTTCTCTCCAAAAACATAAAATCAAATATCACAAAAACAGTATCTGTAACTCCCTATTTTCTCTAAATAATAAAGACTAGGGATAAAGCATTTCATTTCAGGGTTAAAAATTTAGGCCCACTTTTTCATGTCTGTCCCTATTTAAAGTGCACATATACTGGTGAAGACATCTTCATGATTATCTTGAAAGAATTCGTCTCCTTTCCTCTGAATATCCAAACATCTAAAGAGGTAGAAGAAAGCAGGGATGTGGGATATTTTATGTTTTCTTTCTTCTTCCCTCTACCGCAGCAGGTGATAGGTATGGTAAAAGGCAGAATTTCCATTTACTGGAAACTGGATCCAATGGCACAAGGGGTGAAAAACATCTCCAGTGGCCTTTTTTTTGGGGGGGGGTACCATGGATTGAATTTGGATCCTTGGTGCTTTCGAGGCAGGCAGCAGAACCACTGAGCTACTGAGCTAAATCCCTGGCCCAAGCCTTGTTCTTTTAAAATATTATTCCATTCCTTCTTTTGTGGTGTGTATTCATATATGTGTCTTTTCCTGGGGATTAAACCCAGGGCTTTTGCTCTGAACTATCTCCTCAGCCCTTTTTATTTTTTTATTTTGAGACAGAGTCTCCCTAAGTCACTAGGTTACCCAGGCTGGCCTTGAAATTGTGATCCTGCCTCAATCTCCCAGAGGCTGAGATTACAGGAATGCACCACCATATAGTGCTTTATTATGCTATTCTTACAATGGGCCTTGCAGGAAATCCTGTGATTGATCAGCAATGTCTGCAAAGGTACAAGGAGAACATGCTTCACACATAAGCCATTCCTGCTCTAAACTACTTAAAGGATGATCACTGACAACTCAAGAAAAAAGACCAGACATGAAGTCTATTCTATTTCTAGAGCTAACAGCTAAGAAACTTCTGGGCATGATCGGGACGTATACTGAAGCCAAACTCTCATCTTCTTGTAAAAGAACTCTACTGGTCAGTCTTGAAGTCTCAGTGCCTAGCTCTTGAGCAGCTCAGGAGGGGCGTTCCAGGATAGATGACCTACAAAATGCTCCCTAAGGTGATTAAGGCGATGAAGAACAGGGGTGCCTGATTGCACTCACATGGACTCCTCAGTAATACAGGAAAAAAAATAGATGGAAATGTGATAGTCATGTGGACAAACACAGTTGGGATGACCCCCCAACTTCCCATATATTAGGGCTCTGACATACTTTTTGAAACTTGCAAAGGTTCATTGTTAGACCAACAGATGAAATAGTTTATGTACATTTGGAAATGTAAGAACTTGTTACTTTCACTGTGGTATAGGCTGAAAATAACAGGTAACCAGATGAATGGTGGAAAACAGAGCTAGACCGCAGTCTCATAGTAGGCATAGCAGAAGCTGATACATTTGGTAATATGTTCCTGACGTTTGAACTTGGTATCTGTAAAGAAAGAGAAGGAACAAAGATGTACGCTCTGCAGTCAGGACAAGTCCAATTAGAATAGTTCTGAGAGGGACTGCAGCTATGAGGAGTGAAAGACCTGTCTGTCACAGGCCCAGAGGGTTTATAGGGGTGGGGAGGGGTGGAGAAGAGGAATTGGATCCAGGCTGTCCTGGTTCTGAAAGTTGCCTCAGTCTGACAGTGCTGGTCTGATTTCTTTCAGTATCAAATATTTCTATGCTACAAGGTGCAGTAGAACGAACTGACATAGGACAAGCTCTGCTACTTTTTAGGTGTGTTATGTAAGGCAGTAGTTCTCAACATGATTCCCAGGCCAATAGCATCAGGGATATGACTAGAAGTGTAATTTGACGGTCTTGCCCCAGGTTTTCTGAATCAGAAATTTCTGAAGATGGCCCAGATATCTATGTTATAAAGTGCCCTGGGTAATTCTGATGCAAACTGGAACTTAAGACCCACTTCTCTGGGGCAAATTACATCTCCCTGACCCAGACATATAATGATGATACTAACACTTATCCTACAGGGCTGTTAAGTGATTAAAAAAAAAAGTATTTATTTGAGGCATTGAGGATATCATGGCAAATAAGCAAATCTCCTGACCTTATGGAACTTACACTTCAGGCAGGAAGATAAACCCCATACTAGAAGGTATAATAAAAGGAATTCACTTGGAGGACTGGAACAAAGGTGTGAGAGAAAATCAGACTGGGATGGTGAAGCAAGCAGATAAGAAAAGTTAGCAGTGGTTGAGTGCCTGCTTAGCATGTGCACAGCCCTAGATTCAATCCCCAAGACTGAAAAACTAAGAAGGAGAAAGTGAAGAAACGGAAGTCACCACTACCTCAGGGTTGGACGAACCAAGGGAGAGGTGGTAACCAGACTCTGCAGCCAGGGCTGCCCAGGAGCCCAGGGAGGCCCACCGCATTCATGGAGAATGGGCAGCACTGCTGGGGCCCACAGGGAGCACTTGTCTTCCGACAGTGCTTCCTTTGTCACTGGCAAAGGAACCTGAGAGACCTATGGTTCAGAGGAAGGGAAAGGACTGGGTCTGGAGCAGATGACTGGCAAATGGAAAAAACAGGTGAATAAGAAATAACTATATGGTACCATTTTAGGTAGGGATAAATTTTGTGTAGACAAAGTAGGGAAAGGGAGTTGAGATGCTATAAAATTTGAATGAGATAGATTTAGAGCAGTGGTTCTCTCATTCTCTCTCTCTCTCTCTCTCTCTCTCTCTCTCTGAGACACAGTCTTGCAGTGTAGTTCAGGCTGGCCCCAGCTCACTGTGTAGCCCAGGCTCACTTTGAATTCTGAAGTGATCCACGTGCCTCAGCCTCCCAAGTGTTGGGATTACAGGAGTGTGTCACCACGTGCAGTTCAGTATTTTTGTGTATGTGATTCCAGAACCCCTTCAAACTCTTAAGCATTATTAAAAAATCTAAATAGCTTTTGTTTATGTGGATTATGTATCAGTAATTACCATATTACAAATTAAAATTAGGAAAGCATGGAAATGTTAATTTATTAATTCATTGAAAAATAAACCTATTATATACATGATAACACTATACATCACATTTTTCATGAAAAATAACTATTTTCTACACAATTTTTTTCCAAAAAGAGTAGCATTATTTTACTTTTTGTAAGTCTATTTAATATCTGGTTTTACAATGGAAAGTTGGATTCTTGTATCTCCTTCTGCTTTTATTCTAGTGTGATAGGTTCTTCTGGTTCCAGCCAGGGCTCCACGCATCTGTAGTTGTAAAAAGGAGAAGTTTGGCACCTCTGAAAGTACTCCCAGAGACCAATGTAATGGATATCAGTTGATGATGAGAAGAAACTTAAGAGTGTTTGTTACCGAGATGAAAGCTATCCTGAAATTGAATACTTGTTGCATAAAATTTGCAAAGGACCCTCAAGCATATATACAATGCTTTGAATTCTCTGCTATAGATAAAGTAACTGAGGGGTTCATCACTTGTACAAATAGCACTTAACAGTGTTGGTTGAGTGAATACGAATTAAGATTGTATTGAGAATTTCACAGTGTGACTTGGATTAAATGGTGACATTGGTGCAGCCTACTGATATAAACAACTCAGAAAGCACTGTTCTTAGCACCGCATTGATGAGAAGGACACATCTTTGTGGTACTTAGCCAGCAGTACTGATGCTTTTCACCTTACTGTTCATAATCATGAGATCTCCCGATTGCACACTTTTTAGGGACCACCAAAACAAAGATGCTACTTGGTCTCTGGGAAAAATATGAGCCCTCAGATTTCCTTAACACCATGTTCACACTAGCCTAGTTAGCTAATTCCGACTGAACATTTAACTGTTGGAACTTGATGTGCACACAGGAAGTACTTTAAAATTTGAATTGAATTGCGATGATATAATTATTGTGTCACATATTAGAGTACTGTTATTCATCTTGCAAATTTTATGCTACAAGTATTCAAGTTCAGGCTAGCTTTCTAAATGGATCAGAGAGGTCATGAGTTTCTTCCCATGATCAAGTGATTTATATTCTTATAGAATGCCAAACACTAGCCAAAACCTAATTAATGTTGTAAAGTCACTATTATGCAAGAGAAGTGGAATGAATGATTTAGGAAGTACAGTATGGAGAGTATCTGTGACTCCACTCTTTCCATCCTCAAAGGCAAGTGAGTTCAGCAGTAATTGAGACCTTTGACAAGGGACATATGGTGAGACAACTGTTAGTCTTAGACATGACTCTGCTTCATTCTGTGTATGGGTAAATATGTAACTCTCTTGGACAGACTCATTTGTGAATGGGGTTTATAAAACATCTGATTCCAAATGAAATGTGTTTATGTGGCTTGTGTCAGAGGCCAATCCCACACCTGCCTTGCTAAGCAGATTATATCATATCATATCTACCTTTCATTTTAGGCAGTTAACATCATAACATCTGTCATTCACTGATGGATGCTAAAGTGAGATGCTTTACATCACTCACTCCCTTTTCACACCCACCTTGTGAAAAAGGTTCTATTTCATAAATAAGCAAACTGAGAATCAGAGGTTGCAAAGGTTGTACAAATCACACAGCTTGTAGAAACCTATAGCGTGGCTTTCCAATTCCTTTGTGCTTTTTTCACTATTCCAGGAGTGTCTGTGATTCTTGGCACATAGTTGCATGGGAATTCTTGGCACATAATTGCATGCCTTTGCATAAAACAGAGACACAGATATATTTAAAGGCTGCATGGGAGGAGAATGCAGGGTGAAGGGTGAAAAATGTAAGGATAATAGGAAAAACAGTGCTCACTTTTTTAAATTTTAATTTTTCTCTTTCTCTTTTCTTTCTTTTTTTTTGGTACCAGGGATTGATCTCAGGTCCTTGCTCTTGTGACTCAGGCGGCAGCATCACTGAGCTAAATCCCTGGCCCCAGAGTGTTCAGTTTTTCAAGGACACAGATGCATAGGCCTTTGCAGAAGAATGGATGAAATAAGAGATTTTATTGCATGACTTTGCTATTTCCTATTATGCCCTGAATACTTGGATATTCCTGAAACTAGGAACACTTATGCTAGTGGTATGAACCTCCTCTTGGTCAGAGGAGATCAGTGGCTCAGTAATTTCTGTGTGTGTCCTGAAGGTTGTCTGGTGTGTGACTGTGTTTGTGTTTTAAAGACAAAGATCTAACTGACTAGTAAAAAAGGGAGGAAAAGATAAACAAAAGAACAGGAGGGTATGTCAGCCAGCAACACAGTTAACAAATTAACGAGCCAGTATGATTCAGTGTCTGCAACTTTTAATGTTCAATGGAGTGTGTATGGTCAGTCATTTCACAATCGGAGCTAAGAACACAGTGTTGACCCTTCCTTAAAAGAATTCTCAGTTCTCTTAGCCATTTGTACAATTACTATGACTGTGGCCTGTGAATTTGGCTGCTAAAAGGCAAGCTGGTTAGAGTCACAATGTATTAAGCGAGATTACAGCTTAAAAAGAGAGGAAAAATACAAGAGTCTCCTAGCCATCTCCTCCAGCAGTCTGTCATCTCCTTAACTTGGGAAATACTAACAAAGCCTCTCTACTCCTGTGGCTTTGGATTTTTTTTTTCCAGTGCGAGTTAGCAGAGGCTGATGCTTTAAAACAAGGTTCCAGACTAAAATTACTTCAGCCCTGTCAAATATAACACAGGCAGGTGTATCCTAAAGAATGACTGTCCCTAAGGAAGTCACTTACATCGTACAGTTCAGTGATTGTAAATAATGAGTCTGATAAATGTAAGATGAATCAGGGAATTTGAAAGGCAGAGCTCTTGGGACAATGTTTTTTGCACTTTAGTGGAGGAGGAGTGTAGAAGGAAGTTACCAGAGATTACTGTTTAGGGGTTTTTCCCCATGTCCTTTAAATGGATCGCATTTATTGTGTTCATTAATAATCATTAAATAGATTGCTTATAAACAAACAAATCTGATAAGTTGTAGCCCCTTAATCATCTCTTGTTTAATAAAGATGACAAATGCCCCATTACTGGCAGTGAGCACTTGAAGTTCACCAAAAAGGAAAGTCAGTGAATACTTTATAGCCTCAAATGAAGCCAAGTTTTGCTTTTTGTTTTTCAATTTAATTCAAAAATTTTGACTTTTATTAATATATGCCTTCAGTACATAATGATTACATTTACCACGGGGCTGTGGTACATGTGCAAAAGGGATTTTTAGTATCAGATCTTTTTTTTACTTTTCTTGGGTGATCTTTCATATTTTAAGAGATCTTAATGCCACAGATCCTCACATGGCAAATACTTATTCTCTTTAAAAACGTAAAGCAGGCCATGTTAATTTTCTGCTTTAAAAAATGAAAGCTTCAGTATCTTCCCACTAAGCCAGAATAAAATCCTCACTCCTTACCTTGGTGCTCTGGACCCTTCTTGATCTGGCCTCTGGCTCTTTCCAGCCCCCTCTTCTGCCAGGTTCCAGTCACCCTCACTCTCCCCATTCTTCTCAACACCCTCCCAATAGCTCCTCTGCCCCCACCCCTGTCCTTCTGCACATTCTATTCTTTGTGTCTAGAATTCTTAGTCCTGGATTTTTGCAGGGCTTGTTATTCAGGTCTTAGATCCAATTTCTCCTTGGAGAAGATTTCTTTAACCATCCACTATAATGTGGCATAGATTCCCTCTGTTTGTCTCCTTTCGGTTGCCTGTCCTCCCCCTCCCCTTTCTTTGTTTCCTGTGCTGGAGATGTCCAAGGTCTTGCACAGCCGGCCAAGTGCGCTCCCACTCAGCTGCACCCCCAAGTCTTAGTTTTCTTAATATTATTTTTAGTCTGAAATTCTTACACATGTGTGTGTATTCATTTCACCAATTGCGATAGAGAACCAATAATTCCTTTGTAAAAATCAATAACCCCTCTGAAAATTCATAATAAATCAAACTGTTATCTTTTCTATGAACATGAGTGCCTGAAAGCAATTTTCTGACTTCATATGTATTTATTCACCATGTACCCCATACAGTAGTAACATCAAAGGCCAATCAAAAAGCGAGCAGATATTTACTGAATATTTCACACCTGCCAGACAGTGAGCCAGTATGCTGACCATCTGAATAAAACAGATAAACACAATGAATAAAGAGAAAGTGGCCAGAAGACAGGAGCACATCTCACTGTGAGGCAGACAAGGGAGTGGTAAGGGAGTTCACAGAGGAGTCCAAGAGCAGAAGGAAAAGCAGGACAGTGTGGTGTCCCTTGAACAGAGGGAAGAACGTGCTGCACAGAGTAAGGTGTTGACAGGTTAAGTAAGACAAGGGCAGAAAACACAAGCATGTGATAGAGCAACACAATGAAGGAGGCAAGGGTCGTCCAGGGGAGGCATCAACGCTCCTAAGGCAGCATGGGCCTGCCGGTGATATCCTGGTCTACTTCAGAGCCTAGCAGACTCCCACCAGCTCCTCTCATCCCTAGTTCCACAGCTGAGCATGAGTCTGCAAGAGGATGAGCAAGGAGACCTAAGGCTTTGGGGCATTTTCAGAGAAGGGGGCAAGAAGCTGGGGCTAGGCTTTGTAGTTCTTTCCAGTTCTGCAGCGGTGCTGGGCTGTATTTGCTTCCAGTAAATCGCCTGTGTTAGTTTCTGTTGGTTCAAGTGTTTTTCTTTTGAGCTTTGGGTTAGTCAAGAACTAGCAGAGAGAAGACTTGTTGACCTCTGCCACCTGCATAAAGGTCAGTGTTGGCAATGATTCAGTAGTTTAGTGGGTTTACTGCTGTTGCCTGCAACTCCACCATAAATTAAGAATCCCAAGCACCTTTGACATGCACAGGAAGACTTCACTGCCATCTATAGATCAGAGGAATTCTAGAGGCCTTGACAAACCACGTTGCAGCCTCCCTTAGTTGTTCTACTTCCAGGGAAATTTTTTTCAGATTTGGTTAACTAGAAGAAGGGTGGAGATGGTGTTTTAATATCCTAGGCTCTATGGTAAATGAAGAGAAATAATTCTCTTTCTAAGATGGAAGGCATAAGATTGGCTTATAGTAGAGACTTTTTGAGTCTGATGTCTGTGATGTGTTTGCACGTCATATCCACTGAATGTCCGACAGTGATTATGCTCTGTATCTGTCTGGCTTAATTCATGGCCCTCACTTTAAAACCGTCTTGCTGCTTAAGACGGGTGGAGTAGTAGTTATAGCATGGGGCAGACGTAGGTGGAAAGTGTGTGTGGAGCTAGGAAAGAAGGGAAATTTGAACTGGAACCATTTCTGATTTAAAACTTTAGGGATGCCTGGTTGAAAATTGTGAATCAGGTTAGAAAAAAATTTCTAAAAGGAAAAAAGATAATATTCTCAAAGAATATTCTCTGTCTTTGTTCTTTTTCTTTCAGACAGAGAATTCTGAGTACCTAGGAGATACTTTTGCATTTCCAGCAAATGTGGGAAAACAGCTTCCTTTCTCCTCTTTCTAATTTGCCTGATTTTTGGAGCCTAACCAAACTACCAACCTTCCTTCCTCCCTCCTTTCTTCCTTGCCTCTCTTTCCTTCCTCCTCTTTCTCTTTCTTTCCTTCTTTCTTTTCCTGCCTTCCTCTCTTCTTTTCTCTTTCTCTTTCTCCCTTCCTCTTTCTTCTTTCTTTTTCCCTTCCTTCCATTCCTTCTGTCCCTTCTTCTCTTCTTCCTGCTCTTCTTTTCCAGTATAAGAAGAAGTAAAGCCAAGATAGCGAGGGAGAAAATTACCCAGGGACATTGGTTAATAAAGAGCTTGGGATTGAATCTCTGTTTAAAAGTTGGAAACCCTACCTTTTTCCCAATACTATTTTTGGGTAGGAGGGGCTAAGACTAAAAGGCTTCCAGAGTCCTCATAAGTGCTACCTTTCCACTATGAGCAAGGATTGTCGGTGACAGCCCTTGCACTGAGGGTAGCACAAAGGCTGGGTGTGTAACCCTAGCTGAGATTTGGTTCAGTTCAGAAGAAATGTATGTAATGCCTACCACACACTGGGCACAGAGTATGCCTCTACAGGGCATAGAAAGAACAGCAAAAAGTGCTCCCTGTCCTTGAGCTAACCATCTCAAAGTGAAAAGTAATAGTAAAATAAAAGCTTTTCCAATGTGACAATACTATCTAGAACGTCTAATGTTACAAAATATGGTAACACATCATATGGCAGAAATTCTGTAGTGGGGTTATTACTGACTCTGCTACACAGGCCAAAATTGTGTGTGTGTGTGAGAGAGAGACAGAGAGAGAGAGAGAGGGAGGGAGGGAGGGAGGGAGAGAGGCTGGAAGGACAAAGGAAGGGAGAAGTGGCTAGCAGCAATCTTACACAATTGTAAAAGTAGAGTTCCTAGCTCCTGCCTGGTTGGATGATCAAAACAGATTTTATAGAAATGACTGGAAGTGAAACTTTGAATCCCCTACAATTTTCTTTGACCACTTTAATAATAGGTTGCCTTCTTCTCTTCAATTAATTTCTCTCTTGCAAGTCCCTGCTTTACTTTTCTGAAAGTCTGATGTCTTTTGCATTTCTGAAGCACTGCCTAATGAATGTTGAACTCTTACCTCTTTTTCCATGCTGATTTGCATTTATTCCACCCACAAAAGCGTATTTGACTTGCATTTATCCTGCACTGGGATGCCCACAGTGAGCGCATCATCACCGTGTGTGATGTATCAGCCTGATATGCTGGAGAGATTGGGGGAAGTTTTAGCATGTCTTGGATCACTTGATACTTGGAGTTGTACAAGGAGTTGTGTTTATCCCTCATGTTGATCAGTTGAATACAGTTTTTAATGGGAAAAGCGTGACTTTACTGACCTTTTCTGAACAAATAAATTTACTTGACTCTGCTTGGGGTCATTTTGGGGAAAGAATATTCTCTCTGTTCTCACTCTGGGACTGCCTCCAGTGCTTTGCATTTCAGCACCCCCACATTCCCAGCTTCACACACCCCCAATTTCTAGACACCACAACTTTAAAAGTGGACTAGAATGGGGACCTGAGAGAAGACTGGGGTAGAGAGAAAGACACAAACTTCCTGTGGCTATCGCCATCTGTATTGTACTGAGATTTTGGGGGGAAGATTTATTAGAAGCCCTCCTGTTCACTCTGTAGTAGGCAGCTCCTGTTGCTGCTTGAGGTCAAGCTGTCCTTCCCAATGGAGCTCCTGTTTCTAGAAGGTACTTAAGGCTATGCCCTGCCTGGGTCTGGACTCCCTCTGTCACTTGTGAAGATTGGGAAAGGGACATCAAGGAGATTCCTCTATCTTCTCCCCTGTCTCCTTTTTTTTTTTTTTTCTTGGCTCTCCTTTCAAATATGGTAATTAAGCCATTAGGCCTGTTCGGAGGATTAGGAGTGTGATTTAATAACTAAAATAAAACTGCATGTTATACCTCTAGTTAGGTGAGGAAAATAATGTTTAAATTTTGCTCCTTTGGATGTGATTCATGGGATTGGTTTACATGGTTTTTAGTTGCAGGGTGTGCTAGCATCAACTCCTTGGAGAACATAGAGAATG
Source organism: Fukomys damarensis (assembly GCF_012274545.1). Lineage (NCBI taxonomy): Eukaryota > Metazoa > Chordata > Mammalia > Rodentia > Bathyergidae > Fukomys > Fukomys damarensis. The sequence goes on along the minus strand of NW_022900948.1, from coordinate 6,042,962 downwards.
ACTTTTCGTTTTAAGAAATGAAATCTTTTTCCTGTAAAAAAGGAGAATTTTGCCCAATTACAGAAATCAGGCCTTCTGGCTGTGCACAAAACTTCAGTCACTTGCAAGTGGAGGAACCTGTTTCAAGAATGGCTAACTTAGCAGTGGCCAAATTCTTGGGGTTTAAGAGTCTCAGGTGAAATCCGATCCTTGACTGGGAAATTCTTTTCTTCTGGCAGGCAAGATGGAAGCTTAATAGACTGTGGAACAGAAACCCATGTGTTTAATGGGTGGAAGGGGAGAGTTCACAAGGTTAGCATTATAAGGCTAAGAACCAGGAGTCAGCCTGTGTTCCCAGAAATAACTTCAGAACAGCAATCACAGAAATCCTCGCTTAATAGGCAAAATAAGTGGCACTAGGAGATGTTTGCGTTCACAGTAACCCGTTTTAAGAATTTTCCCTTTGAATTCTACCTAGGCATGTTCCCTTTTCACCTTAGCATCAATTCTTCAATATTATTAATGGCACATGCATGTCCATATCTGGTGTAATGTCACAGATACAGACACATGGTTTTAGTGGCTTTTTTCAAACAAAAAAGGATTTAGAAATTCATATAAAATAAATAAAATTGGACCTGCTCTGGCTGCAGTGGTGTTCTTGGAGTCCTATCCACCTGGTTCCACTCCTCCTTGGTGAAACAGCCTCCCTTAGGCAGAATCCTGTGTTGAAGGAACACAGTTTGGAAACCATGGTTCCAAAAGCATTTGGCAGTTATGATTCCCCTTGGGGCCTCTTTCCTTTGTGGGAGTCAGGGAGGTGTCTCAGACACAGAGAGGCCACCCGAGACCATACTGCGTAGGAAGGAAGCCCCGGGAGCTCAGGTGCCAACCTCCAAGGTCTCCACAATTCTAAGCTTCTCTAGCTGTCCTGAGAAGGTGTGCATGTGTTATTGCCTTGATCTTGTAAGGGAATAGGACTGTCTCTTTAAATCCTGAGAGTTGATCAGGCTGTTCAATTTAAGCAGCTAGTTGTGGGGCTCTGACAAGGCAATGACACACACCCTTAGGAGCCTATCAGGAAACTCTGTTGGAACAAAATGCCCAGAAAGCTTTGTTACATTCACTCCTAAACAGCAAATTTTGATCTTGCTGCCCCAGACACTAAGATCATCTGACCCTCAACACTTCTCCCTGATACTGGGGAAGAGTCATCACTGGAGATGTGATCTGTACTTTTTTACCTGGTAATGGTGCTTATTCCTCAACTGGTAACCTTGATAGCTAGTATTAGGAAACTTCAAGTTCATGACCTTGAATGGTAATCTTAAAACTGGACAGCTTTCTTCCAGGAACGTTAGTGGACTGGCCTGTTTCCCACCCAAGCAATAGCTACAACAGCTTATATTCTTTTCTTCAGATTCCTAATTCTCTAGCTCCAAGCCCAGCTTCTTTATCTTGCTACTAACAAACTGCCATGGTAAAAAAAAAAAAATGTATGTTTGTTTGTTTTTTTTGGTAACGGGGATGGAACATGGGATGTTGCGCTTGCAAAGCAGGCAGTGGAAACACTGAGCTGAATCCCCGGCCCTGCCATGATAAATTTTGATGTCCACTGTGAGATATCGTTGCTCATTCTCACCCCTCTCCGTGGAGGTATTTCCAAAGACTACACTTTTCCATGTGGAGCTAGGCAGTTGCCTGCTGACTGCTCTAATTGGTCTTTCCACATGGTTCATTTTCGATTGTTATTCTGAAGTTGTAAATCCAGCTAAGACCTCTTGGTTGAAATGAGTATTAACGAAGTGTTCCTAGGGTTGGTAGAAAGTTCTGGAAGTTTTATTCTGGGTCTTTCTCGGTCTTTCTCTGTGTATCATGACATCTATACTATAGACCAAAGCCAGTAACTCCTGAAGACTGTGATATCATAAACGGATTTAAACATTTTGAATTTCTGAAGTGTATATGAATCAAAAACAAAAATCTTGAGGATGAACGGAATGTCATGTTTGTTTTCCTTATTTATGCCTAAGAATTGTTCCCATTCTGCCAGAAGGTGGGGGACCCAACCTCAGATTCCTTTAAACTTTCTACTGTTCCTTAGAGTTTCACAGAGTTCCCAGGGCTTCAGTGCCGAAACACAAGGAAGCCCATGCAGACCTCTACCTGCACTGATGACCACTGTCTCCAAGTAGTCTCCTTCACTGTGCTGCACTTGAACCATTCAGGAAATGTAGGAATCCTTGGCAGAACCTGCCACCACATAGTCATTTTTGATACACTCTACAGCTGTCATGCCTGTGGAGTTGTCATCTTCTTTGGAAATAAGTCACATCAATAAATTGTCTTGAAATATTTATGTCTAGGTTTGGGGACTTTAGTGAATGGAAACTCGACATTTTTACTTTTTTTTTAAACCTTTGCCTCTGCTACCCCTCGTTTCTTTGAATAGACTAACAGCATCTGTTTCTGGCCTGCTATTGCTCATCTCCTGGTTCTCAGCTATAATATCACTGGCCAAGTGAGAGGTAGCCATGTGGCCAGCCTCAGCTTCCTCCACCTTTCCCTCCGGTTTCCTGTTACAGCGGACCCTCAAGTTATGACCACCCTGATATACAGACAACTTAGGTTCATGAAAGAGTCATCTGCCTCTTGTTAGCTATAGCATGTACCCCGCTGTATTGACTTATAACCAACTTGAATTACAGCCAGTTCTCAAGAACCAATGGAGTTCGTAAGTCAAGGGTTCAGTGTACCTTCCACTCCAAGCGTGATTTGTAATAGGGTCACCTGGACAATTGTTAAAAATACAGATTCTAAGATTGCACCTGAAATCGTTGCTGGAAAATCATAATTTGCATTTAAGCAACTGTCCTAGGATAATCCATTTGCACCTTACAGTATGAGAAGCATGGGCTGCTTAACGAACAAGATATTGTTTTACACCACCATGCACCTCTTTACGGTGCCGAGTGCATGGGAGCCCCTCAATAAGTAGCTGCCGAATACATGGCAAAGCTATAGCAATGGTATAGACCAAACATTCAGTGTGCACTGGCTGCTGTTAGAGGATAGATTGTGCCTCACGTTTGACACAAAAGGTAAAAAAATATATCAACGTGGGGATGAAGTGGGCTCTGTACCACTCAGTGGAGCCAGAAATCTTGGACTAGGCTCAGGCTGTGGAGCCGGGCCTGTAGGTTTAACAACCAACTTAGAGAGGTGGGGCTGGAAGGCTTGGTTGGGGAACCTGATGGAGAACCTATCCGTGGGGACTGAATTATAGAAGAAAAGGGATTGGTCATGTAACCTCCGTGAGAGAGTTCCTGAGGGCATGAGAAGGAGTATATTTGGACAGGTAGACTGAAATTCCAAAGGCGATTTCCCACCCCAAATTGAAACACAAATTCCAACTAGAACCAAGAAATGGCAGAAACTATGAACAGAATTAGATGTAGGTGTGCACATTTCTCTTATTCATTTGAACTTAAGGATAAGGAGAGAGAAGCTTAAAATTGATCTAAATCTATCCCTCAAGTTCATTAGTAAATCTGAGCTGTTTGTAGTGGCTTTTATACACCTACTTATCCCAAAGACATGACCACCCGGACTGACTTAATGGCACTGTCCGAGTCACTGAGACAGCCAGGTGGCTCGCTATGAAAAGGTTTTGCTTGTCTGTGCAGACAATCCCTTTTCAGGATGGTCACTCTGAAAGAGTGCTTGGCCTCAGCTGCCCCGGAACTATCCGGCAGGAGAAGTGTTCCTGTCTATTGGAAGTTCCTTTGCTCACACACAGGACCAGGCACTCCTCAGCAGTGCCTCTACACTTGTGTCCTACCAGTTACTGAAATTTCTCCTGTTGAACATGCACTGCTTAGAACCACAGGACTTATGATGGGAGAAAAAAAATGGAACATCACTGCCTTAGGGTTGCATCAAGGCCCCGAACTCCACCCCAGTGAGAAGTCAAGCCTTGGGCTTCCTGCACTCCCTGCCCTGGAATGCTGGATCCTGTTCTGTAGTTCTCATTCTGCCTTTGTTCCGTGGCAAACCTGGACGTCCTGTGCTGAAGTTGGCACCAGAGATAATCCATTGTGTGCTGGCAAATTCCATCTTGCCTACACAGGTGTGGGGATCTGCAAAGAAAATTACGTGTCCTGCACATTCCATTTCCTTTTCTGTGCTTGTAATGAACTCAGCTTTTTCTGAAGCACACATCTGGGGGAAGGCAGATTGTTCTGCTTGAAGCCAGCCTTCCAGTTCCAGGTGGTGGGAGGCTGCAGGAAAGGAAGAAGGGCAAGCCAGGGAAGTCAGTCCTGGAAAACCTGGGTCTCTTTTACCCCTTGGATTTGGAGTTGAGAGGGGGAAGAGGATTGCAGCCGCTGCATACACATGAAGTGGAGCTTTATGACAGATGAAGGCACTGATGTTCTCAAGGCCACGTTAGAAATCCCGCAGGAGGGCCATGTGCGCTTCAGTCTTGGTCCCCTGCCTGGACCTCTGCTCTGCTGATTTTTGTGTTATCTCAGCCGAGGGAAGCTTGAAAAACTGCATTCCTCTCTCAAACCCCTTTTTACCCCCTAATACACAAACCTACCTACCCTACTGCTGCCAAACAAAAGCAAAACAGGCAAACATATAGACTCCTTGCCTTTCTAAGTAGTACTGGTGACTGAGAAAATTGGATTTGAGCAACACTCAATTTATTTACACTGAATTAAACAAATTACAAGAGTAGACTCTAATATCAACAGTCCAGGTTGAGATATCAGTCCTGCCACTCACTGGCAAGTTACATATCCTTGCTGAGTCTTCACACCGTCATGGGTAAAGTGAGGATAAAGATAGCAGTTACCTCCTGAGATTTACCGAGTGGATGAAATGAGACCCTGTATTTAAAGGCTCAGCGCAGTGCCTTGCTAGGGCAAGCACCAAGTAAATATTGAACTTCCCCACCCTCCTATTCCGTGGAGAAGCAGATCACTCTCCTCCTTTGCTGGGTGAATCACGGTTTTCTTGTCTAATGTCTAGTGGATAAGTCAGTTTCCAGTCATTCCTTTTTTCATTACCTATTACTTTTCCAGTCCTGCATTTTGAGATCTCTGTGGCTTGATTAATGAACAGATAGTAAAATATATGCTTAAAATGCATTATATCTGGAAATGTCTTGGGGAGGAGAGTGCAAGGAAAAGAGAAATGAGATGGCAGAGGGCTGAAGAAAGAGCACAGACCTTCCGATGAACACACTGAATTCTTCTTGCACCCCACCCTGGACTTCTGGATTTGTAAAGTCCACTGTATTGGACTTTGGATTATAAATACAGAAAATCTACAGCCATTTTAAAGTCAAAAATAGGTCTGAAAACCACAATGTTTTTATCTATCATGACACTAACTATATTCTTTAGTTTTTCAATTTAGTATGAACATTCTTATGTTTCCCTGCAAGGATATTAATATGCATGACCCAGGATGCTGCCTCAGGTCCTGTTGGGGGTATTGTGCAAAGGTAGTATATATTTCATAATACTGTTACAAAGTCTAAATATACTGAATTCTAGAAATCAATCTGTCTTTGATGACTCAAGGGGGGATTTTTCTGCAGCAAAAACAAATTTGAGGTAATTTAAGCAAACCAGCAATACATTGAGAGTGGGAGGATTTTATTTCAAAGATTGCAGGCATATTTAATAGGAACCCCAAGCAAAAAGGCAGCTGTCTTTAGAAGGGACTGGAAGGAGGACCGGTTTATGTAAGATCTACTCTCCATCGAGTTCTGGTTTGTGTTGGATTTCTGACACTATAACACAATACTTGAAATGATTAACTTACAAAGAGAAAAATGTTTATTTTGGCTCACGGTTTTTTGCAGGGGTCAGTCCGTGATTAGTTAACCCTATTGCTTTTAGGCCTGTGGTGAGCACATAGCAGAGCAAAACTGCTTACATCATGAGGCTGGGAAGAAAAAAATAAAAGGAAAAAAAAATGGCTACAGCTCCACAATCTCCCCTAGATACATGCTTTCAGTGACTGAAGGACCTTCTAAAAGTTCTGTCGTCTCCCAGTAGCACCAACTTGGGGACAAAGCCTTTAATACCCATGAGGGATATTCCAGATTCACACTATAGCGTGGTTGTTGAAGTGTGAGCATGGAACACAGATAGTTATAACCCTTACGGCTTAATCTATGGCAAGTGGTAGGAACTTAATATCTCCTCCACACTGACTGGCATATGGCTTTCCAGCCTGTGCAATTTGTGGCCAGTACAAATTGCACTGTTATATTCATCCCACCATGAATTTTTGCCTCTTCTAGAGTCTCTTTCTGCTGCTCTTCAGCAGCTCTGCTGAGCTCCCACTAGAATGAGCAGGATGCTAACAGAGTAGTTATGGGGCTCCATAAGATTTGCAACCAGTCCTCAGGGATCCTTTCCTGGGTGTGGCAGTGAGAGTTGATCTTCCTCACAGTTCTGGGATTTCTTTTTTCAGTTTTCACTTCATTTGCCTTACTTCTCGATCCCTTGCCTCACTTGGTCAGGGCTGTTGGCACCTGTATATTAGTCTAATCCGTTTTCTTTCACGTGAATCGTGTTTATTCTCAGTATCTTTAAGAAGCCACAGAAACATCTGTAAATGTCCTTTTCTCATTTTTCTTCTTTGACCTAACCACTCTCTTCATAAGTCTAAGGGATGTCAGAAGGCTAACCCAAAGTGGGAAATGATTAATTGTTGGGACGATGGAGGAATGAGACAAATACATAGATAGGTCCGCCAATCCTCATGCTATGTCAATGCAGAGCAAATTCTGGAGCCAGGCTGTCTGGACTCATATGCTAGTCCCACCATCCCACCATGTGTTAGCTAAATCACTTTGAGAAAGTAACTTAACCTCTCTGTATACTCATTTCTTCACTGGAAAGTGGGAACACTACCACTCCCTTCACATAATTGTTGTGAGGATTAAGTGAATTTATA